>NC_091977.1:130180749-130482574 GCF_044704955.1 Pristiophorus japonicus
TAAGCTCGAGGAACAGCACCTCATTTTTTGATTCGGCAATTTACAGTCTTCTGGACTCAACATTGAGTTCAACAACTTCAGCCCATAACCTTTGCCCCCATTCTTTTCAGATGGCAGCTGTTTATAGTTCTGTTATTCCTATTTGCATCTCTTCTAAACTCATCTTTTGTTTCTTTACTTGCCCCATTATCATCTCCTTTTGGTTTATACAATCATGCTTTTTGTCATTTAATCTCTCCTGACTTCCACCCTATCACAGACCTTCCCTTTTGATCTTTCCTTTCCTCCCTCCTTTCCCAGCCTTTACACTTGCTTAAAATCTGTTACATCTTTTACTTTTTTCAGTTCTGACGAAGGGTCATCGACCTGAAACGTTAACTCTGTTTCTCTCTCCACAGATACTGCCTGACCTGCTGAGTATTTCTATCATTTTCTGTTTTTATTTCAGATTTCCAGCAGCCACAGTATTTTGCCTTTGTATTTCTTTCCTCTAATAGTTTGAGTTCCAAGGACTAATCGCAATCCAGTCCCCAGTACATATAAGAGAATCATATAAAACTACCCATCATTCTCATTCATTATTATTTGTTCGGATAGTATGGGAAATAAAACTGTCACATTGCTGTCGTGGTGGTGATGTTTATCTAAGATTGTGCAATTAATCTGCATTGATGGGGCAGTGAAAAGGGGGCTTTGTATTGCACTCAATTCTCGTTATTCACCCACCCCGCCGCCCCAATTGGGACTACTTAATGATGTCATTGGCTGCAATCGAGAAAATGTTCCAATTCTCTTATCATCACCTTTCATTTTGATGAGCATAAAGTTCATCCGAAAATAAATAAAACAGCAACAGAAAAAGATTGTAGCTAATCTGCAATTTTCTAATTAAAATAAGCAATCAGTATGTTTTTATATCATACCTATTCACCTACAATCGGTATCTACTTAAAGAACTCATCATACAAAGAGTGTTTCTCAAGATACATGTAACACCAATATTTAGACTGAGAAAGAACTGATTAATTGAACATGTATCTGGCACGATGACAAATGTTTTATAGCAATGTCTACATTAGATTTCGCTTAGGATTGACATTTATGCAAGTGCAACCCCAAGTTGTAAATTCTATTGTGTGTTATATGATTGCTTCATCGTTTTAACAGTGCTCATTTTGATTTCCTAAAGCAAACAATTATATCACGGTGATTCATGCTTGAAAAAGTCCTGAATAACATCATTGTTTAGTCATGAAGATCTATATTTGTAGTACCGAGGTTCTTGAAAAATCCCTTTCATTTAATACTCTATGGGGTGGAAATTCGGTATCGCCCATTTAGAGGCGGCCACACTGTCTGGTCAGTGATTTTACTGCCTGATGGTAATTACCATCGTCAACTGCGAAATTCAGTTTTACCACCTGAAGAGGGGATTGGAGCAGTAAATCAGGCATTACATGCCACTCTTGAGGCGGTAAGTGGGGCGATAAAATCCAAGCGGTAATCAGCATTTGTAGCTGCGTAGCAGACACACTGGCACCATCTGGATTCAATTGAGGTGGTGATATGACGCGGCACCACCTCATGCTCATCTTCGCTGCTTATACACTCTTACTGAGAGGGGGAAGATGGCAGAGGCGAGAGCTTGTCAGTATGCTCACTGGTTCTCGGATGCCGCAATGGATGCACTCCTGGACGGTATGGAGAGGCGACGTGAATTGTTGCGGAATGAGTTGTGTCTGCAGCGCCGACAGAGCAACTTTCACCCAGCCTTGCTGCAGGTACTGAGACCCCATTGAGGAGAAGCAATAGGCGTGGGAGGAGTAAAAGGGAAAGGGTGGTAAATCACTGCACGTTCCATTAACCAGTGATAGAATCGTGACCATATATGTTTACCTTATTAGAATATTAAGAAGTGTACATAGGTGCACTTGCCTCTGGGTGATTATGTTTGCAGGGGTATTGTTTCATTCATAATTTACTGCTGATGATGGCTCTGTGTTGTGCTTCTTTACGGCACACTTGTTGATAAAGATGATTTTGCGACTTCACATTATTGTAATGTGATTTATATACACGGGCGGTTGGACGGTGGGGCGCGATGATTTCTGCACATCGCCAGGTGAATAGGCTGGCCACTCGGCCTGTGTTGCGCCATTTACTGGAATTGCTGTGCGGTGACTCTCTGATCAGCAGCCCTTGCAGCAGCAACAGTGTCAGGCTGCCTCCTCTCTGGCCGATGCTCCTCGTCTTCCTCCTCATTGTCCTCATCCTCCTGAGGTGCAGCTGCCATCCTTGGTGGTAATGACTCACTCCTCATGACGGCCAGGTTGTGCAGCATGCAGCACACAATGGTGAAAAGTGACACTCTATTAGGGGTGTACTGAAATGTCCCTCCAGAGTGGTCAAGACAGTGGAAAAGCTGCTTTAGAACCGCGATAATTTTCTTTATTATGTTCCTCGTTGCGGCTTGGCTGTAGTTGTAGCGCTGCTCGGCAGGGGTGCTGGGATTGCAGAAGGGAGTCATGAGCTAAGTGGCGAGACCATATCCTTTGTCATCGATCAGCCAACTACGCCCCTCATGCAGTGGATGGAACAGTCTTAGCACACTGCTCTCCCGCAGGATGAAGGCATCGTGTCAGCTGCCAGTATAGCGTGCATTCACAGCGAGGATCATCTGCCTGTGGTCACACACCAACTGGATGGTGAGGGAGTGGCAGCCCTTGCAATTGCGAAACACCACTCCATTGTGGGCGGGGTTTGCAATGCCACATGTGTATAATAAACGGTTCCCTGAACCATGGGGAAGCCCGCTATCCTGGCAAAGCCACAGGAGCGCTGATCCTGGTTCTCCCTGGACATGCTGAACTTTATGTATCCATTCATTGGCTGTAGAGAGCGTCGGTCACCTGGCGAATGCAGCAATGTACTGCAAACTGCGAGATGTTGCATATATCATCGACAGGAGCCGGGAAGGAGCTGGTAACGTAGATGTTTAGCGCTACTGTCACTTTCACTGCCCCTGACAGCGAGGTCCTGGTGCCAATTTCAGCTTCGAGTGTGCAGGAGGTGGCAGAGCTCCGTGAGCACCTCCTTGAGGAACCGTAGCCGCCTTATGCTCTGTTCCTCGGACATATCAAGGTACGAAGAATGCGCACGGTAAACCCTGGGGGAGTAAGGCCTCCTCCCCCGACATCTGCGGCCTCTCATCAGGTGTGGATCCACATTGGCCATATTTGTCTGTGCAGCTGGTGCCTTCAAAGTAGTCGCCGCAGCATGACGTGGTGTGCCAGCACTGCCTCATCAAGTTGCCGAAGGTAACAGCGAGATGCTACTCGGCAATGGAACCTTCCAATGTGTCAAAATGGTAGTCATCAAGGTAAGTACTCAGCAGCCGCAGCACGCCAACTGACGTCATGATTTTCCTAGCGGTAGTAGGTGAGGCGGTACTTCTTTGCGCCACTGCAAAAACTCAACCAAAGTTTGCAGCAGGCGGTGATATCACCGAACACGGGCGCTAAGCCGCTTGCGCTGAGGTTCCGCCTCACCAGGGCGCTATGGGCTGGCGGTAACCACCGAATTTTGACCCCTATAGACTTTAACGTATCCTAAGCCAGAGGTAGAAAGGTGGTACAAGGAAGAAAAAATAGCTTTTTAACTACTTCATTTCATAAGCAGTATCAAAGCATAACTACAATTCTGGATTTAGTTCAAAGGATGTAATTTGGAGGATCGGTGTATCACACAGCCAGCAAGACTCCACCACAGAAATTCAAATAAAAGCTATATTACTTTTACTGTGCCTGTTTTGCATTTTATTCTTTGGTTTGCGATCCAGCCAAATGTATTACAAATTTAGAAACAGAAAATGCTGGAAACACTCAGCAGGTCAGGCAACGTCTGAACCTGTTGCAATCAATTTATCTACCCCCTGCACTCATTCTAATTTAGCTCCCTCTGAACTTAAAGCATGTGCCTGATCACATTACACGTAGTTTGAATATGCATTTGAGCTGAGCATACTCTGCACTTTCAAGAGACACTGAAGTTGAAATCCCTCTATGTGCTGCATTTAGTGAATCGCTTGATGCATCACATTTTTCTTAAAAAAACAAATAGGCCAATAACTTCATTAAAATAGCATGCAAAAGAATGTTGTAGGAATGTGTTAGCCACTGTGCTAAAAATACCACAGGAATTTCAACACCACTAATCTTTAAGTTTCTTTACTTAAGCTCCAACATAAAACTGTCCAAATCAAATCTTTATAGATCCAGAAGCCATGCTCAATATACTATTTCCCACATAATGGAACAGAAATGAGCATTGTTGAAACTGAAGTTTTAGCTTTAGATTTAATCCTGTGCACATCACAGTTCTAGAGGAGTTGAACTTGCTAATCAGTGAGGCGAAGATGGAAGATATAAGTAGTGATATTGCCATTTACTTACCTGGCTTGTATCCTGACTTTCGCTAACTTATTAATCCGATTTGTTACATATTTGTGTACTTTAAGGGTTCTTTGCTTTCAACTCTGCATGGGACATTGTAAACCCTACACCTTATATTGCCCTGGGTCAATGATAATGAGTCCCGGAAAATAAATACATTTTTTGAAATGCTTTTCTGTACCAACTGCAGGTAACCTGATTCTTTTCATCTATAACAATTACATAAATAAATACATTTGTGCATATAACCCATTTTATTTCCATAAATGAAGAACACTTGAATATAATTACTCACAAAAACAACTTGCATTTTTGTAATGCGCTCCATGTAGTAAATTGTCTCAAAATGTTTCACCGAAGCAGAACAGACATTGAGCAGTGAAGGAGAAAAAGAGTTTGAGGCTGCGACCAAAGGTATGGTCACAGACGTAGGTTTTGGGGAAGTTTGTGGAAAATAGGAGAGAGGTAGGAAAGTGAAGGGGCTTAGTGAGAGCTTTCCAGAGTTTGGGGCCAGACAACTGGCCAATCAAGCCAGGCTATGCCAATCAAGGTCAAATAGAAACATAGAAACATAGAAAATAGGTGCAGGAGCAGGCCATTCAGCCCTTCTAGCCTGCACCGCCATTCAATGAGTTCATGGCTGAACATGAAACTTCAGTACCCCATTCCTGCTTTCTCACCATACCCCTTGATTCCCCGAGTAGTAAGGACTTCATCTAACTCCCTTTTGAATATATTTAGTGAATTGGCCTCAACTACTTTCTGTGGTAGAGAATTCCACAGGTTCACCACTCTCTGGGTGAAGAAGTTTCTCCTCATCTCGGTCCTAAATGGCTTACCCCTTATCCTTAGACTGTGACCCCTGGTTCTGGACTTCCCCAACATCGGGAACATTCTTCCTGCATCTAACCTGTCTAAACCCGTCAGAATTTTAAACATTTCTATGAGGTCCCCTCTCATTCTTCTGAACTCCAGTGAATACAAGCCCAGTTGATCCAGTCTTTCTTGATAGGTGAGTCCCACCATCCCGGGAATCAGTCTGGTGAACCTTCGCTGCACTCCCTCAATAGCAAGAATGTCCCTCCTCAAGTTAGGAGACCAAAACTGTACACAATACTCCAGGTGTGGCCTCACCAAGGCCCTGTACAACTGTAGCAACACCTCTCTGCCCCTGTACTCAAATCCCCTCGCTATGAAGGCCAACATGCCATTTGCTTTCTTAACCGCCTGCTGTACCTGCATGCCAACCTTCAATGATTGATGTACCATGACACCCAGGTCTCGTTGCACCTTCCTTTTTCCTAATCTGTCACCATTCAGATAATAGTTTGTCTCTCTGTTTTTACCACCAAAGTGGATAACCTCATATTTATCCACATTATACTTCATCTGCCATGCATTTGCCCATTCACCTAACCTATCCAAGTCACTCTGCAGCCTCATAGCATCCTCCTCGCAGCTCACACTGCCACCCAACTTAGTGTAATCCGCAGAGATACTACATTTAATCCCCTCGTCTAAATCATTAATGCACAATGTAAACAGAGGAAGAGAGTATACAAAGGAGGCCAGAGTTGGAAGAGCAGAGGGTGCACAATGACAGGTAGGGCTGGAGGAGCATGCAAAGATAGGGGAAGGGAGGAGGATCTGGAATAACTTCAAAATGAGGACGAGGATTTTCAACTTGTTACAATATACAATACAATGGAAGTTGCTAAGGATAGGGGTTACCGGACCAGGACATAATACAGGATAGCATGTGGGCAATGGCATTTTGGGCACGTTTTAGTTTCTGTTAGGTGGAATGCGAGAGGCCTGATTATATTATCCTGTCAAAACTCCATCACCTAAAGTTTATGTTTTACCTTGCTTTGATGCTTTTGTACAAAAAAACAAATTCACAATCTTTGCATCTTCATAGTCCTAATAATGGCTTCCTTGCAATGTGTTGTCAGTCTTTTTCCATTGTTGAATAGGAAGAGAGGGCAGGGTTCACAAACAGCAAATCTCGGCACTCTCAGTGAATGATCAGTCGCTGACAATCTATTTTAAATATAATATATTTATATTTTACAAATCTATAATATATTAAATCTTTCTTGTGCACACTTCCTGTCAAATTTTTCCATTCTAATTTCCTACGTCCACATTAATAATGGAAACTGTCTATGTAAATTTGCCATGCTGTAATTACATCCTTCCTCCAGTGGTAATACTGTATTGCTTCAGTTTTGTATCTCTCAGCTGCTCAGTCTATATTGCAGAGAAACACCTATGATCCAACCACCTACACCTCTGTGTCAGATAGTTGTGTGTTCAAGTCCCACTGCAGAGACTTGAACATAAAATCGATGCTCACACACCAGTGCAGTACTGAGAGGGTTCTGTACTGTTGGACGTGCTGTCTTACAAATGAGACTCTCAGGTGGATGTAAAAGATCTCATGCCACTATTTCAAAGAAGAGCAGAGGACTTCTCCCTGGTGTCCTGGCCAATATTTATCCCTCAACCAACATCACTAAAACAGATTGATCATTATTGCATTGCTATGTGCAAACTGGCTGCCGAATTTCCAACATTGCAACAGTGATTACACTTCAAAGGTACTTAATTGGCTGTAAAGCACTTTGGGATGTCCTGAGATTGTGAATGGCACGATATAAATGCAAGTGTTTCTTTTCTTTCTTAATTCTCTGGCCCTGAAATTACTATCAGTTTTGGAAAGTGTAGATAAGGAAGAAGAGGGATGTTGTACAGTACCAATTTTTAATGAAGAATATTGGCCCTGAAATTCCGATGTCCTGGGTCCGTGCAAAGTTTTTTACGGACCCGGGAAGGCATCGGAAAAGCCGGGTTTCAGCGCGCAATGCGCATGCGCTGAAAACCGGCTTTTCCAATCTGGCAAGTTTCTGGCTTGACAGATCATCCACAGATCGGGAGCGAGGACACTTGGGGGGCAAGATTTCCGATATTTACGAATATCTTGACCTGCAAATGTCCTTTAAAATCTTGTGCTTGAAAAAGCAGGCGTATAGCCTACTTTTACAGGCGCAAATGTTTAAAAATACGCAGAAACATTTTAAAATAGTTATAAAAACACATTTTATTTTTAAAAACCCTCCCCACTATGGTAAGTTTATTTTAAGGCTTAATTAAAAAAAATTTTTTTAAAAGTCGGGAAAATATTTTTCTTATACGAACTGCAAAACAGATACGCTGCTTTGGGTACTGTTGAGGGGGATGAATCATCAGGGGAGGGCAGCAGCAGCCAAGTTCATGGCACCGTGGCTGGCTCTGTTGCACAGGAGGGCAGGAAAAAGAGTGGGAGAGCGATAGTGATAGGGGATTCAATTGTAAGGGGAATAGATAGGCGTTTCTGCGGCCGCAACCGAGACTCCAGGATGGTATGTTGCCTCCCTGGTGCAAGGGTCAAGAATGTCTCGGAGCGGGTGCAGGACATTCTAAAAAGGGAGGGAGATCAGCCAGTTGTCGTGGTGCACATTGGTACCAACGACATAGGTAAAAAAAGGGATGAGGTCCTACGAAACGAATTTAAGGAGCTAGGAGCTAAATTAAAAAGTAGGACCTCAAAAGTAGTAATCTCGGGATTGCTACCAATGCCACATGATAGTCAGAGTAGGAATCGCAGGATAGCGCAGATGAATACGTGGCTTGAGCAGTGGTGCAGCAGGGAGGGATTCAAATTCCTGGGGCATTGGAACCGGTTCTGGGGGAGGTGGGACCAGTACAAACCGGACGGTCTGCACCTGGGCAGGACCAGAACCAATGTCCTAGGGGGAGTGTTTGCTAGTGCTGTTGGGGAGGAGTTAAACTAATATGTCAGGGGGATGGGAATCAATGCAGGGAGACAGAGGGAAACAAAAAGGAGGCAAAAGCAAAAGACAGAAAGGAGATGAGTAAAAGTGGAGGGCAGAGAAACCCAAGGCAAAGAACAATAAGGGCCATTGTACAGCAAAATTCTAAAAGGACAAAGGGTGTTAAAAAAACAAGCCTGAAGGCTTTGTGTCTTAATGCAAGGAGTATCCGCAATAAGGTGGATGAATTAATTGTGCAAATAGATGTTAATAAATATGATGTGATTGGGATTACGGAGACGTGGCTCCAGGATGATCAGGGCTGGGAACTCAACATCCAGGGGTATTCAACATTCAGGAAAGATAGAATAAAAGGAAAAGGAGGTGGGGTAGCATTGCTGGTTAAGGAGGAAATTAAGGCAATAGTTCGGAAGGACATTAGCTTGGATGATGCGGAGTCTATATGGGTAGAGCTGCAGAACAACAAAGGGCAAAAAACGTTAGTGGGAGTTGTGTACAGACCTCCAAACAGTATTAGTGATGTTGGGGAGGGCACCAAACATGAAATTAGGGTGCGTGCAATAAAGGTGCAGCAGTTATAATGGGTGACTTTAATATGCACATAGGTTGGGCTAACCAAACTGGAAGCAATACGGTGAAGGAGGATTTCCTGGAGTGCATAAGGGATGGTTTTTTAGACCAATATGTCGAGGAACCAACTAGGGGGGGAGGCCATCTTAGACTGGGTGTTGTGTAATGAGAGAGGATTAATTAGCAATCTCGTTGTGCGAGGCCCCTTGGGGAAGAGTGACCATAATATGGTGGAATTCTGCATTAGGATGGAGAATGAAACAGTTAATTCAGAGACCATGGTCCAGAACTTAAAGAAGGGTAACTTTGAAGGCATGAGGCGTGAATTGGCTAGGATAGATTGCCGAAGGATACTGAAGGTGTTGACTGTGGATGGGCAATGACAGACATTTAGAGACCGCATGGATGAACGACAACAATTGTACATTCCTGTCTGGCGTAAAAATAAAAAAGGGAAGGTGGCTCAACCATGTCTATCAAGGGAAATCAGGGACAGTATTAAAGCCAAGGAAGTGGCATACAAATTGGCCAGAAATAGCAGCGAACCCGGGGACTGGGAGAAATTTAGAACTCAGCAGAGGAGGACAAAGGGTTTGATTAGGGCAGGGAAAATGGAGTACGAGAAGAAGCTTGCAGGGAACATTAAGACGGATTGCAAAAGTTTCTATAGAAATGTAAAGAGAAAAAGGTTAGTAAAGACAAACGTAGGTCCCCTGCGGTCAGAATCAGGGGAAGTCATAACGGGGAACAAAGAAATGGCGGACCAATTGAACAAGTACTTTGGTTCGGTATTCACTAAGGAGGACACAAACAACCTTCCGGATATAAAAGGGGTCGAAGGGTCTAGTAAGGAGGAGGAACTGAGGGAAATCCTTATTAGTCGGGAAATTGTGTTGGGGAAGTTGATGGGATTGAAGGCCGATAAATCCCCAGGGCCTGATGGACTGCATCCCAGAGTACTTAAGGAGGTGGCCTTGGAAATAGTGGATGCATTGACAGTCATTTTCCAACATTCCATTGACTCTGGATCAGTTCCTATGGAGTGGAGGGTAGCCAATGTAACCCCACTTTTTAAAAAAGGAGGGAGAGAGATAACAGGGAATTATAGACCGGTCAGTCTGACATCGGTAGTGGGTAAAATGATGGAATCAATTATTAAGGATGTCATAGCAGTGCATTTGGAAAGAGGTGATATGATAGGTCCAAGTCAGCATGGATTTGTGAAAGGGAAATCATGCTTGACAAATTTTCTGGAATTTTTTGAGGATGTTTCCAGTAAAGTGGACAAGGGAGAACCAGTTGATGTGGTATATTTGGACTTTCAGAAGGCTTTCGACAAGGTCCCACACAAGAGATTAATGTGCAAAGTTAAAGCACATGGGATTGGGGGTAGTGTGCTGACATGGATTGAGAACTGGTTGTCAGACAGGAAGCAAAGAGTAGGAGTAAGTGGGGACTTTTCAGAATGGCAGGCAGTGACTAGTGGGGTACCGCAAGGTTCTGTGCTGGGGCCCCAGCTGTTTACATTGTACATTAATGATTTAGATGAGGGGATTAAATGTAGTATCTCCAAATTTGCGAATGACACTAAGTTGGGTGGCAGTGTGAGCTGCGAGGAGGATGCTATGAGGCTGCAGAGCGACTTGGACAGGTTAGGTGAGTGGGCAAATGCCTGGCAGCTGAAGTATAATGTGGATAAATGTGAGGTTATCCACTTTGGTGGTAAAAACAGAGAGACAGACTATTGTCTGAATGGTGACAGATTAGGAAAAGGGGAGGTGCAAAGAGACCTGGGTGTCATGGTACATCAGTCATTGAAGGTTGGCATGCAGGTACAGCAGGCGGTTAAGAAAGCAAATGGCATGTTGGCCTTCATAGCGAGGGGATTTGAGTACAGGGCAGGGAGGTGTTGCTACAGTTGTACAGGGCCTTGGTGAGGCCACACCTGGAGTATTGTGTACAGTTTTGGTCTCCTAACCTGAGGAAGGACATTCTTGCTATTGAGGGAGTGCAGCGAAGGTTCACCAGACTGATTCCCGGGATGGCGGGACTGACCTATCAAGAAAGATTGGATCAACTGGGCTTGTATTCACTGGAGTTCAGAAGAATGAGAGGGGACCTCATAGAAATGTTTAAAATTCTGACGGGTTTAGACAGGTTAGATGCAGGAAGAATGTTCCCAATGTTGGGGAAGTCCAGAACCAGGGGACACAGTCTAAGGATAAGGGGTAAGCCATTTAGGACCGAGATGAGGAGGAATTTCTTCACCCAGAGAGTGGTTAACCTGTGGAATTCTCTACCACAGAAAGTAGTTGAGGCCAATTCACTAAATATATTCAAAAAGGAGTTAGATGAAGTCCTTACTACTCGGGGGATCAAGGGGTATGGTGAGAGAGCAGGAATGGGGTACTGAAGTTGCATGTTCAGCCATGAACTCATTGAATGGCGGTGCAGGCTTGAAGGGCCGAATGGCCTACTCCTGCACCTATTTTCTATGTTTCTATGTTTAATTTAAATGAATGCTAAATATGTAGTTTATTTTCTATTTTTTATTGTATTTTGGGTGTTTGTCGGGGGTTTCTCATTCATAGTAGTAGGAGTTTCGGACTTACAGAGCTCCTACTACTATGAATGCGCACGTCCCCACGTGCACGCGCTGCAACGCGCAGTCACCAGAGGCCTCAGGCTCGGAAGTTCGAACGGGCGCAACAGCAACAGGTAAGTGTGCATCTTTTTTCCCTATTTCACTCGTTTGCCCGCAGGAAGACCTCAATTAAAATTTCAGGCTTATTAATGGTGTCACCAACACATTTTCAGGTCAATCGGGTTGTACCGAACAACCACTTTGAATCAGGTCTACTGGTTATTTTGCTAAACCGAGGAGCCTAGATAGTTGTAATTCTATGAACAATTACTACATTGTACAGAAATGTAGTCTCAAGTGTACTTTTCATTGAAGTGACTTATGCACAAATATGCTGTGGCAGGTGTGACTGCCAAATATCTTGGTTTACAAAGCTCATATGAATTACACTCGCATTCTAAGGTGTCACCATTATGAAACCATTAGGTTTCTGAAACTAAGCCACCACACTGAATTTGACATTTTTTTATTTTAAAATCAGAGAAGATATACTGGTAGAAGTTTAGGGAATAACCCTTCCCCCATCCCAGAAAAAAAGAAACCAAAGGATATATAATGTTTTCAAGCTGAAGCCCCACTGTTCTGATAGGATGTTGTAAAATAATGCTTGTAAATTCAAGAAGAGAAAACAGTGTCATTATTATTTATTGGCCTGTATCACTATGATTGTTTTGAAATTTTCATCTTGTCAGTTGACCTTTAAAGTTGACCTGTCATAAAGTAAAGGTTTTATAGTCTTACTGAAACTCTCTCAGACTCCCTGTTTCTGAAAGCATATTACCCTGCTAAAAGCAATCACAAGACAAGGAACCTTAATTTAACCTCAGCCAGCAGCAGCAGTTCCCCTGGGACAAATGGATGACTGATAATATAGCAGCAAGCAGAACCAATCCAAAAATCATTGAGTCAAAGAGAGAGGAGTAGAATGCACCATGTTATATCTCTGGCTGACTTTTGATTATAAAGAGGACTTGTGCATGTAAGTTTGCAACAGCTGACCAAAATGGAGGTTTAAAGATCTAATGCATTTTTGACACAGCCATTACTGTAAAGCTGTAAATAAGTTCCAAGTGTTTTGCTTCAAATGCACTTGGTGTGTGAGTGTTATGCTAATAGCTTTTCGCCGAGTATGTTTAGTTACTAATCAATCTAATATCTGCTTATGGAGAAAGTTATTGTGAGTGTCTCATTTTGCAACAGACCATTTTGAACTGCGGGATTTAATTCTAAGGACACTACATTGGCAACTGCAAGAGCTACTGATTAATAAGCAAACGTTCTAATAAATCATGCTATTTTACACTCTAATGGTATTGCCATAATTCTCATACAATTAGCTTTCCTGTAATTTAGTTTGGTGAACCAAGATCTCCTGATCATTGGGGGTTTGTGTTAAGTGCTGCAGGTGCTTCCATGCAAGAGCAAATTTGCAAAAGGATTCCATCTCTAATATATCAAATAAATCCTCAGACACTGCCAGCATTCATAGCAGTGCTACTGCAGCAAGGCCTTTGACAAGCTGGTGAAAGTTGGATACAATGTTCAAGACTGCGGGTTAACTAGAAGTGTTATCAGCACACAGATTATAGGCAGTGATGGAAGAAAACATTCACATTTAGGCAAGTCAGCTAGAATTAAAGCCATTTAGGTTTCAGTCAGATTCCACTTCAATGCCCCAGTCTTGTGCTTTCCAATTTAAACTCTTGGTGGTTAAAACCTCTAAGTACCATCCAAGTAAATAATATCCCTTCTGAGAATCTGCGTTAAAACTATCCAAGATGCAATCTACTAGTTCACTTTTCCAGGGATCCTGTACTTCAGTTTCAAGTCCATTAAGAATGCTTCCTTGTAAGGACTCTACTACTCCATGAAGTCACGCATCCTTATGTCCCTCAGAGGTTT
The DNA here is from genome assembly GCF_044704955.1 of Pristiophorus japonicus. Lineage (NCBI taxonomy): Eukaryota > Metazoa > Chordata > Chondrichthyes > Pristiophoridae > Pristiophorus > Pristiophorus japonicus. The sequence continues at coordinate 130,194,153 of NC_091977.1, forward strand.
ACACCCCAAGTCATGTGACTCATGATTGAGTGGATGCAGCAGGTAACCTTCTCCCAGGTCACCACCAAGTGGAGCACAGGACCCACTTGTGGAAACCCATCATCCTAGTTTTCCTAGTCACGTGTGAGAATCACCTGGCTTGGGATAATTAAAGAAAATTCTAATCTAAACAAAATAAATTGTATCAGCTTCCCACAAAAGTCAAGAAATCAACTGGAAAATAGTTATCAGTCCAAAACACCCAAAAATAACCCAAAGGACAACTGCTAAAGTCTGTTTCCTCTGCTAAATGTGAAAGTAATTTTATTTGAGTCTCACAAACAATTCCTTGCTATAAACTGGAAGTTGATATTTTGTAAGTAGCTTGTGATTGACTTAGTGACAAAATCACTGAACTAAATTGATCAGATTGATCTTGTCCCTTCCTCTACATGTGCAATGTTGTTCTGAGGAAGTTGCACCTGACAAATTAATCCATCTTTCACTTTCAGATGCCAATTGAATTTCAGTGTTTATTTCCGATTTCTGGCATTGGTTGTTTTCTTTGCTTTTTACCTCCACTTCATAAAAAAATCATTTTCTCTGGTCAAGATGTGACTTTTCAAGTCTTGCTGCAAAAGCTTCCCTGTTGTACCTTTTGTTGTGTTTGTAGCTGCTTTGCATGGAATCATTTACCAAGCCAAACAGTAAGAGGATGGAAAGTAACACATACACCATACATTTCACAACGAGTTTTGAAAATCAGCTCTACACCACAGCAAAACAACTCTACAGCAAAGAAAACTAAACTTAAAATTCTCCCACAACCCTAAGTACTCAGTTTTGTTCTTTGTAACTGCTATTAATAATAGATAATCAACCCAGCAGTCAATAGATGGAGTCACCATCAGTTTACAACACAATCGCCTGGATTTTCCTTGGGTTTCTTTGGCTTCACCCACATAACTTCGTCAGAAGCCCCGTTTGTATCCGTAAACGAGATTTCTGCGTAACTTCTGCCCAAGTTACAGCAGCAGAGTAGGAAAAACCCCAAGGAAATTCGCAGATAAAGAATTTTAAACAACCCAATCATCATCATCATAGGCAGTCCCTCGGAATCAAGGACGACTTGCTTCCACTCTTAACATGAGTTCTTAGGTGGCTGAACAGTCCAATACCAGAACCACAGTCTCTGTCACAGGTGGGGCAGATAGTCATTGAGGGAAGGGGTGGGCAGGACTGGTTTGCCGCATGCTCTTTCCACTGCCTGCGCTTGATTTCTGCATGCTCTCGGCGACAAGACTCGAGCGGCTCAGTGCCCTCCCTGATGCACTTCCTCCACTTAGCGTGGTCTTTGGCCAGGGACTCCCAGGTGTCAGTGGGGATGTTGCACTTTATCAGGGAGGCTTTGAGGTTGTCCTTGTCATGTTTACGCTGCTCACCTTTGACTCGTTTGCCAAGAAGGAGTTCAGAGCAGAGCGCTTGCTTTGGGCGTCTGGTGTCTGGCATGCGAACTATGTGGCCTGCCCAGCGAAGCTGATCAAGTGTGGTCAGTGCTTCGATGCTGGGGATGTTAGCCTGGTCGAGGATGCTAATGTTGGTGTGTCTGTCCTCCACAGTATCATCAGAGAATTTCCTCAGTGGTACTCCTGATTGGCCGTTATAACTTCAGCAGAAACTTTGTTTTTCATGCAGCTTCTTTTGGATCTCGCACTAGGTCCTCTGAGAGGCACATACAATGTTTACCACGTGTCGCATATTGCCACATTTCGCACTTACCTGCATGCCAAGGGCCTGTTGTCTCCTACTGAAAATATGCTCACTTTTCCACTACCAGCACTTGCAGGGCCACTTCAGTAAACTGACTTTTCTCTGTTGAAGGATGGTCAGTCCCTTCTTCCAACAATTGTGCTTTCATGTGATCCTTTTTTCTGTAGCAGTGAAGTAACCATTATCATTCTATCTGGCACGGAAGGCTTCATATCTCATATTGCTTCTCGTCAGATCTAGTACAATATCTTGGTTTAATCTTGCTTTTTTTCTGACATTCTTGTCAAACATCTGTCTATCGCACCAGGCACCTTGTCTCAGAGACATCTTGGTCCATATCATCTCCTGGTTTTGATCGCCTGAGGGGATCGGTGAGGACATTTCGAGGATTTTTTTCTTTTATTGGTCCTGGGTTTTCCTTTGTCTTTTTTACTCTCCGAGGAGATTATATGGTTGTGGGAGGTGGGGGGAAGATGGTGTCTAGTCATGATGTTCCAACCATCATGAGTATGGGACAGGCTTGATGGACCAGCTAGTCTTTTCCTGCCCGTCAATTTTGTTTGTTCATATATTCGTAACTTTATCGTTCATTGGAGCTGCTATACACATAACATTATTGAAAAGAAGCATCAATTGCTGTCTTCCTGCCCATCGAACAGTTGGTACTTCAGGTCCTTGCCAACAACAGCTTTCATAACTTCTGCAAATTCTTTTTTTTTTCTCTCTTCCATCTTTAATCTCAATGATCTTGGTAAAGATTGTACTTTCAGTGCTCCATTCTGTTCAACCAGTATAACTGATACCAAGCTGGGGAGGCAATGCAGGTCATTATGAGCTTGCTAACAACCACTTAAAAACTATTTTGAGCTCACCATAACATTTTACGAGGTTGCCCACCGGGTCCAAGGTGCTTGGAGATCATGTCAGGTAAGGAAGTTGGGAGTTGTATGACCAGGAATCATCTCATTACTTGACAGCTATAGAAGCTCCCATCTCACAGCTGTTCACTTTCCAAGCTTAGAAGCTGTTATTTACTGCATTTGGAAGACAGATTTAGCTTTATGCAGGTTGCAAATGTTTGGAGTAAACTCTCTAGCCAGTGTCACCTCATTGGAACAACCTCTCTCGCCATTGACAGATCGTTTCTATCATCTCAAGTTCACCTGTCATCTATTACATCAGCATCGATGCCCTTGAAACTATCTTACCTTAGTCCTCAGAATCCCACCACGATCAGCCCCAACACCAGCAGCACCAACAACAACACCAACCTTTTCCACAATCAACTGACTCAGGGCATCAGCACCCATCACATTGCTGGCCGGGTTGCTAGGGATGGACTCCCCATGGCCAGATTTACTTCACTTGACGCTGCCACATAATGCACCAGGTTGGCACCACACCACAATAACGCTATAAAGCATCCCTACAATGCCCAAGTCATTCCTTTTACACTGATCACTACTGGGTATTACTGGGTAAAACTGACAGCAACTTCTGGAGTCCGCACATGCGCAGTTAAATGCGGAAATCCGGAAGTTGCTGTCAGTGATACCCTGCTCCACCACAGGCTGCATTGTTGCAGTCTTCACTGATGGAATCTGCACAAAAATCAGTCATGGTGTGAACTTAGGCTAATATCCACTATTATTGCACTTGTTCAATCAGGAGTAACTGAGTTTTTAATGGTGTAAAAAGTCAAAATTACTGCTGGACAAGTTCTCTGTCCCTGAAAATTTAATTTTACAAGTGTGGAGTCTTCTTCCCTCAGAAGAAAATTAATGTTGCAGATTTTTTTTTAATAGAAATTAATTTTTTTTTTAACTGACCTGAACGTGGAGCCAACAGTAGGTTAGCTCCTCCTGGCTCCACATTAAAACTGCAGGAGGCTGCTGTGCACCACTCAATCCATCCACCCCGTTCTTTTCTCCTCCTGGACTTGCAGATGCTCCAGTGCCAGCGTCCACATCGGTCGATCTTCATCCCTTTCACAACCAGCGCATGGCTTCTTAGGGCACGCCCAACACTGCCGGTCACGTCCTGATGATGCAAGATGACCCATTTTTTTGCTGTCCCCTTGCTCATCAGTTTTGCCGGTGGGTTTCTGCTGGAAAATGCTGCTGCATTCGTCTACATATCAGAAACAGCAGTTCAACAATAATTCATTGGATATCCATTTATTTAAAGCATCCTGAGGATGGGATAATGCTTAAATGTAACTTTTTTTTCTTTCTTTCTTACTCTTTCAATTTCTAGCATTGTGGGTTTGACTTTTCTTCCAAATTTCTCACAAAAAAAATACTTTACACAAATAAATGACCACCAAGTTATTGTGCTTCATTCAATTAAAATTAATAATTTTTCAATAGTTATACTCTCACAAGCATAGAAAGATCCATTCTCTTTTCTCTGGCTTGCTTCCTACTATTTTGTATGTATAATAGCATGTTCTGCAGATGTTCTGTAGTGAATGAATAGTTATTTTACTACTTGTCAGACACAATATCACTCTATTCATCATTGCCACTTGGCTGCGTGAAGCTCTGCTTCCAGCAGGTAGCCTATATTTTCTTGTTCAAAGTTATGCATTCCTTCAAAGCCATTTGTCATTACTGTCATTTGGAGGAAGAAACAGCATTACCACTTTAAACACAGTATTCACCATTAAAAAAAGCATTGTGATTGAACTGTCAGCCTTGCCAGTGTCACAGTAAGTAGGTAATTCATGACTGGCCAGAGATTCATTCAGGTTTTGATTACTGTGTCAACATATGGGTGGATGTCAGCTTTATTCTGGTTAATAGTCCATGGACAGTGCAATAAGCTTTTAAAAGTCCTATAGCCCAAAGTGTATTCTTCATAGTGTCTGTTTAATATACCTATATTTGCTTATCAAAGAACTCTATTTTTTTTTTAAAGTGAAGTTAGATTATAGTTTTATTTGATTAAAATATTCTATAAAACTAATAATTTTATATTGCTAAAAAAAAAATCACAAAGTTTTTGAAACTATACTCGTGGCTTCACATTCTGAACTATATGGTTTTATGATGCTGGAAATGAATAGGATTACACTAGTTATTTCCGAGTTAAGTTTAGTTTATTATTTTATTTTTTCCTTAAGATGTTCATAATGATCCTGATGATGGCAAAAATATCCAGTTGAACAGATTTGAGCACTTTTGTGTTCAGCTTTAGAACTCTGTCTTGCCCTTAGCTATGCGAGTCCTGATATCTGACAATAGACATGCCTAAATATGTTAGTACTTAAATACTGTGCTTGAATTCCAAAATGTGTAATGTGTTCTTGATTCAGACTTGTTCATGGTCAAAAAAGAGAATCCAAACTCGACACACATGGCTTTGTAATGCCAATTTAAAATATCCCATTCTGCCTCCATTCATTAGATGCTATATGGGAAAACATGAAAAAAAATCAGTTCTGACAAGCTAATCATATAAAGGTTCCACTGTAATAGACAAACTGGCTGGATTACTAACACAGGTACTCATTAAAGAAAATTAGTTTGAGTTATACACAGGATTTAAATGTTATTACAAGTTTAAGAATGTCAAATTCCATGGAGGATAAAAATTGTTTCCATTTTTTCAAGTCATAAGATGAACATTAAACAATAATTAGCAAGTGAATACATGAATAAATGGATCGAATACATTTATCCATATTAACTACGAGAAACATATATTCACAAAAGTCACTTTCACAGTTCCTCATGTGCAACTGATTCACATTCAATAAAAATGTTGTTGAATCCATTGTGACTAGTTTTATGAAATAGCTAAAATTATTAAAAGTAAAGCAAAAATAATGCTGGAATCCTTACTAAATTCCTTTTGGAATGCTCAATTTAATTTCCATTTATTTAATTGCTGCACCACTGATACAAATATGTATTAACATTAAAGGAGACTATAAAAAGAGCACTAAATGCCTTTATTCCTTCCTTGATGATTGCTATGTTGCTTCAAACACAAGCCAGCATTTTGCTTGTTTTATGTACACTAATGGAATGCACTCTGTATAGCAAACCAGCAGCATTAGTTCCCAAATCTGTAAAGGGTTTGGGACAAGTTTAAAACAATTTAATTTGGGTTGCTTCCTACTCTCTTATCATTTGTGTATTTTAATTTAACTGGAAGTTTGAAAAAATATGTGCTTTTCCTCATATGTCTGTAGTGTTTTCTAATCGGGTTACTTGCACGTATGTGCAAACAATGATACATTCGTGTTAAAGGCATTTAAACATATTCTGTCGAACAAGCTTGCTTAATATGAAAACATTACACTAATCTACACAGTTAATTCATAGACCATGGTCCAGAACTTAAAGAAGGGTAACTTTGAAGGTATGAGGCGTGAATTGGCTAGGATAGATTGGCGAATGATACTTAAGGGGTTGACAGTGGATGGGCAATGGCAGACATTTAGAGACCGCATGGATGAACTACAACAATTGTACAACCCTGTCTGGCGTAAAAATAAAAAAGGGAAGGTGGCTCAACCGTGGCTATCAAGGGAAATCAGGGATAGTATTAAAGCCAAGGAAGTGGCATACAAATTGGCCAGAAATAGCAGCGAACCTGGAGACTGGGAGAAATTTAGAACTCAGCAGAGGAGGACAAAGGGTTTGATTAGGGCAGGGAAAATAGAGTACGAGAGGAAGCTTACAAGGAACAATAAGACGGACTGCAAAAGCTCCTATACATATGTAAAGAGAAAAAGGTTAGTAAAGTCAAACTTAGGTCCCCTGCGGTCAGAATCAGGGGAAGTCATAACGGGGAACAAAAACATGGCAGACCAATTGAACAAGTACTTTGGTTCGGTATTCACTAAGGAGGACACAAACAACCTTCCGGATATAAAAGGGGTCAGAGGATCTAGTAAGAAGGAGGAACTGAGGGAAATCCTTATTAGTCGGGAAATTGTGATGGGGAAATTGATGGGATTGAAGGCAGATAAATCCCCAGGGCCTGATGGTCTGCATCCCAGAGTACTTAAGGAGGTGACCTTGGAAATAGCGGATGCATTGACAGTCATTTTCCAACATTCCATTGACTCTGGATCAGTTCCTATGGAGTGGAGGGTAGCCAATGTAACCCCACTTTTTAAAAAAGGAGGGAGAGAGAAAACAGAGAATTATAGACCGGTCAGTCTGACATCGGTAGTGGGTAAAATGATGGAATCAATTATTAAGGATGTCATAGCAGCGCATTTGGAAAGAGGTGACATGATAGGTCCAAGTCAGCATGGGTTTGTGAAAGGGAGATCATGCTTGACAAATCTTCTGCAATTTTTTGAGGATGTTTCCAGTAGAGTGGACAAGGGAGAACCAGTTGATGTGGTGTATTTGGACTTTCAGAAGGCTTTCGACAAGGTCCCACACAAGAGATTAATGTGCAAAGTTAAAGCACGTGGGATTGGGGCTAGTGTGCTGACGTGGATTGATACCTGGTTGGCAGACAGGAAGCAAAGAGTAGGAGTAAATGGGTACTTTTCAGAATGGCAGGCAGTGACTAGTGGGGTACCGCAAGGTTCTGTGCTGGTGCCCCAGCTGTTTACATTGTACAATAATGATTTAGACGAGGGGATTAAATGTATTACCTCCAAATTTGCGGATGACACTAAGTTGGGTGGCAGTGTGAGCTGCGAGGAGGATGCTATGAGGCTGCAGAGTGACTTGGATAGGTTAGGTGAGTGGGCAAATGCATGGCAGATGAAGTATAATGTGGATAAATGTGAGGTTATCCACTTTGGTGGTAAAAACAGAGAGACAGACTATTATCTGAATGGTGACAGATTAGGAAAAGGGGAAGTGCAACGAGACCTGGGTGTCATGGTACATCAGTCATTGAAGGTTGGCATGCAGGTACAGCAGGCGGTTAAGAAAGCAAATGGCATGTTGGCCTTCATAGCGAGGAGATTTGAGTACAGGGGCAGGGAGGTGTTACTACAGTTGTACAGGGCCTTGGTGAGGCCACACCTGTAATATTGTGTACAGTTTTGGTCTCCTAACTTGAGGAAGGACATTCTTGCTATTGAGGGACTGCAGCGAAGGTTCACCAGACTGATTCCCGGGATGGCGGGACTGACATATCAAGAAAGACTGGATCAACTGGCCTTGTATTCACTGGAGTTCAGAAGAATGAGAGGGGATAGAAACGTTTAAAATTCTGACAGGTTTAGACAAGTTAGATGCAGGAAGAATGTTCCCAATGTTGGGGAAGTCCAGAAGCAGGGGTCACAGTCTAAGGATAAGGGGTAAGACATTTAGGACCGAGATGAGGAGAAACTTTTTCACCCAGAGAGTGGTGAACCTGTGGAATTCTCTACCACAGAAAGTTGTTGAGGCCAATTTACTAAATATATTCAAAAAGGAGTTAGATGTGGTCCTTACTACTCGGGGGATCAAGGGGTATGGTGAGAAAGCAGGAACGGGGTACTGAAGTTACATGTTCAGCCATGAACTCATTGAATGGCGGTACAGGCTCGAAGGGCCGAATGTCCTACTCCTGCACCTATTTTCTATGTTTCTATGTTTCTATGTTTAATATACTGGTGATGTTATCAACACATGTTCATGTTTATGCTTATGCTTATGAAGAAGTGTACATTTAAGAAATATTGGGCTCAATTTTACCCGTTCATTTGCACCGTTTTTTTGGCGTGCGCTGTTTTTTGGGGCGTATTTTTTTCGAAGTTTCCCCTATGATCTGCGCCGGCGTAACTGACTTTGTTATGATTTTTCTAGGCCAGTTTTTTTTTTACATCATACGTTCCCTTATATTCTCGACGCTTTTTTCAATTGTTTGCAGTTTGGCCAACATTTATTTCTCTTAGGTCGGCATATCCGGCCACTCCCGAAAAACCTTCTGGTGAGTTAAGAAAACCAGCGCACATTCACAAATCTGCATTGAAAGGCGCCATTGTTTTTAAATCAAAGATTTTGGAAGGAGACAAGAACATTGTCATAATCAAAAATAAAGTTCAACTTTTTTTTAACCTGTCAATGTAGGTGTAAATTTGTTGGATTTCAGAAGTTCTCTCATTTTTTTACTCACTCACACGCCACCACCGAATGTCTTGAAGCAGGGCTGCAGGGTTGTAACTTTGGCCCCGCACCTGGACACAGCGGCTCGGGGCTCGGCTACAAAACAAGCCGTGGGGGCGGGGGGAGGAGAGAGAGAGAGCGAGGTGCCGATCAGAAGGCTTGGAGCCTGGGGAGCAAGGTGCCTTCTGCACTGAACTGCAATGTGTGAGGGGTTGGGGTGAGAGAAAAGTCACAAGACTCTAATTAGTTCATGGGGTGGGGGAGAGAGAGGATAAGTCACAAGACCTTTGGGTGTGGTCCATCCATACAGACCTGGAGAGAGAGAACTGCGAACCTGTCCTGCCTGCTTTCCTGCCGTTTTGAGCTTCTTTCAAAGGTTAAATTTAAGTATGGGGACAATACTGACAATGCCATACCTTGTGCAAGCCTTCTGCATCATGGTGCTATGTAGGAGACAATTGATTCAACTTCATCGCATCAGGAAAATCAGAGCCCGTAAGGTGCTGGGCAGGAGGTCTTACCCACCTTGGGTATATGAGACAGGCGTTCGTACCTCCACCTGAGTGATGCAGACTGTGTTGGAAGGCTGCATTTCCGTAAATAAGTTATAAGTGAGATCTGTGAGTAGGTTAAAGCAGACCTGCAACCTAGAAGCATCAGGAGGACTGCTTTGTCAGTTGAAGTGAAGGTTACAGCTGCACTTTCATTTGGATCGTTTCAAGGTCCAACTGGGGATGTGTTCACCATCTCTCAACATGCAACACATGTCTCCATTCGCCAGGTCACGGCTGCATTGTATGCGCGTAGGAATGACTTCATAAAGTTCCCCATGACCACCCAAGCAATCCATGACATGTGGGCTTCTCCAGGATTGCTGGCTTCCCAAAGGTAAAGGGTTACACTGATTGTACCCACATCGCCTTTGGAGGATTCCGAGATGTACAGGAATAGAAAAGGCTTCCACTCCATTAATGTGCAGCTCGTGTGTGACGACATGCATCACATCATGTCAGTTGATGCAAGGTACCCTGCAGCACCCATGATGCTTTCATCCTACGCGACAGCATTACATCTGCCATGTTTCAGCAGCAGCAGCCAGAAGGGCAGAGCTGGCTAAACTGGGAGACAAAGGGTACGGCCTCGCCAACTGGCTCATGACGCTCCTACGCGTAACCCAGACGGAAGCTGACCATCAATATAACATGTTGCACATTGCGACGCACAGCATCATAGAGACGACCATTGGCATATTGAAACAGCATTTCCAATCTCTGGACCATTCCGGAGGCTACTTGCTTTACTCCCCTCGGATTGTCAGTCAGTTCACTGTTGTGTGCTGTATGCTGCATAACTTACCCATCATGCGGCAGCAGCACCTGGTAGTGGAAGACCCACCTACGGTGAGAGTGGCTGATGATAATTGTTGTGTATCTGTAAGGCATGCACTCCCATGTTCCGCCACCAAGGAGCATATCCCCTGAAGTCCCAAGGGATCCCAGCATCCCTTGGGAGCACTGTACATAAGCCGGCCCCTAAGGCCTGTTACTCACACTGGAGTGTTTTAATAAAGACTGAGGTCACTGTTACTTTAACCTCCCTGTGTGCAGTCTCATCTGTGTCAGGATCACAACAACTGGCGACGAGTACACAAATCCAATGCAAAGATGCAGCAAACTGTGGGCATCCTGGAGAAGTTCTTGGAGGGTGAGGACTGGGAAGCCTATGTCGAACGGTTAGACCAGTACTTTGTTGCCAATGAGCTGGACGGAGAAGGAAGCACTGCGAAAAAGAGAGCAGTCCTCCTCACAGTCTGCGGGACACTGACCTACAGCCTCATGAAGAATCTTCTGGCTCCAGTGAAACCCACAGATAAGTCGTATGAGGAGCTGTGTACACTGGTTCGGAAGCATCTTAACCCAAGGGAGAGCGTGCTGATGGCGAGGTATCAGTTCTACACGTGCCAGCGATCTGAAGGTCAGGAAGTGGTGAGCTACGTCACCGAGCTAAGGTGACTTGCAGGACAATGTGAGTTTGATGGCTACCTGGAGCAAATGCTCAGAGACTTTTTTCTACTGGACATTGGCCACGAGACCATTCTACGAAAACTTTTAACTGTAGAGACACCGACCCCCAGTAAGGCCATTGTGATAGCACAGGCGTTTATGTCCACCAGTGATAACACCAAACAAATCTCTCAGCACACAAGTGCTAGCAATGTTCATAAATTAACCGGAACTGTGTTTGCGAGCAGAAATGTACAGGGCAGAAACCACGAGTCTGCAACTGCCAGCAGGCCTCAGGAGACCCAGATGACTCAGAGTCCACAACAAAGGATGAATGCAAGGCAATTCACACCGTTTTGGCGTTGTGGAGGCTTCCATTTAGCCGATTCATGATGCTTCAAAGGGTATGTTTGTAAGAGCTGTGGAACAATGGGGCACCACCAACGAGCTTGCAAATGAGCTGCAAGCTCTGCAAAACCTGCTAACCACCACGTGGCAGAGGAAGATCGGACCATGGTAGATCAAAGCAATTTCGAGCCTCAGAGAGAGGAGGGAGATGCTGAAGTACACGGGGTGCACACATTTTCAATGAAATGTCCACCTATAATGCTAAACGTAAAATTGAATGCCTTACCCGTAGCCATGGAACTGGACACTGGCGCTAGCCAATTCATTATGAGTAAAAAGATGTTTGAGAGACTGTGGTGCAACAAGGCAATCAGACCAGCCCTGAGCCCCATCCACACAAAACTGAGAATGTACACCAAAGAGCTTATCACTGTCCTGGGCAGCGCCATGGTCAAGGTCACCTACGAGGACACGGTGCACGAACTGCCACTCTGGATTGTCCCGGGTGGTGGCTTCACACTGCTTGGAAGGAGCTGGCTGGGTAAAATCTGCTGGAACTGGGATGACATCACAGCACTATCACATGTCGACGAGGCCTCATGTACCCAGTTTCTTAACAAATTTCCTTCCCTTTTGAGCCAGGCATTGAAAACTTTTCCGGGGCGAAGGTGCGGATCCACTTGGTCCCAAAGGCACGACCCATTCACCACAAAGCATGAGCGGTACCTCACATGATGAGGGAGAGAGTGGAAATCGAGCTGGACAGGCTGCAACGCGAGGGCATCATCTCCCCAGTGGAATTCGGCGAGTGGGCCAGCCCGATTGTTCCAGTACTCAAAAGTGATGGCACAGTCAGGATTTGCGGCGATTATAAAGTAACTATTAATCGTTTCTCGCTACAGGACCAATACCCACTACCTAAGGCAGACGACATATTTGCGACGCTGGCAGGAGGCAAGACTTTCACCAAGCTCGACCTGACTTCAGCCGACATGACGCAGGAGCTGGAGGAATCTTTGAAGGGTCTCACCTGCATCAACACGCACAAGGGACTGTTCATCTACAACAGATGCCTGTTTGGAATTTGGTCGGCTGCAGCGATCTTCCAGAGAAACATGGAGAGCCTACTCAAGTCGGTACCACGGATGGTGGTTTTTCAGGATGAAATATTGGTCACGGGTTGGGATACCGTCGAGCACCTACAAAACCTGGAGGAGGTCCTCCAGCGACTGGATCGCGTAGTGCTGCAGCTGAAGAGGTCGAAATACATCTTCATGGCAACAGAAGTGGAGTTTTTGGGGAGAAAGATCGCGTCGGATGGCATTCGGCTCACAGACGCCAAGACAGAGGCTATCAGGAACGCGCCCAGGCCACAGAACATCATGGAGCTGCGGTCCTTCCTGGGACTCCTCAACTATTTTGGTAAATTCCTACCGGGGTTAAGCACCCTCTTCGAGCCCCTACATGTGTTATTGCGTAAAGGTGAGAACTGGGTATGGGGAAAAAAACAAATAATTGCTTTTGAGAAAGCCAGAAACATTTTATGCTCCAACAAGCTGCTTGTATTGTATAACACGTGTGAAAGGCTCGTGCTAGCATGTGATGCATTGTCGTACGTAGTCGTGTGTGTAATACAACAAGCTAACATTGCGGGGAAGTTGCAACCTGTCGCCTATGCTTCCAGAAGCTTGTCTAAGGCCGAGAGAGCCGACAGCATAATTGAGAAATAGGCATTAGCGTGTGTGTTCGGGGTAAAGAAAATGCATCAGTACCTATTTGGCCTCAAATTTGAGCTGGAAACCGATCACAAGCTCCTCATATCCCTGTTTGCTGAAAACAAGGGGATAAATACTGATGCCTCAGCCCGCATACAAAGGTGGGCACTCGCGCTATCAGCGCATATCTATACCATCCGCCACAGGCCAGGCACCGAGAATTTGCGGATGCTCTCAGGCGGCTACCATTGCCCACCACAGGGGTGGAAATGGCGCAGACTACAAACTTGTTCATGGTGGCGCAGCCCGCAGACTTGTTGATGGTCATGGAAGCGTTTGAAAATGATAAATCACCTGTCACGGCTCGCCAGTTTAGGACTTGGACCAGCCAAGATCCTCTGCTGTCCCTAGTAAAAAAAACTGTGTACTGCATGGGAGCTGGGCCAGCATCTCCGTTGAAATGCAAGAGCTAATCAAACCGTCCCAGCAGCGAAAGGACGAGCTGTCCATTCAGGCAGACTGCCTGTTGTGGGGTAACCACGTAGTGCTACCAAAAAGAGCAGGGAGACGTTCATCTCGGATCTCCACAACACACACCCGGGTATAGTAATGATGAAAGCAATAGCCAGATCCCACGTGTGGTGGCTCGGTATCGACTCTGACTTAGAGTCCTGTGTACGGCAATGCAGCGTGTGTGCTCAGTTGAGCAACGTGCCCAGAGAGGCACCACTAAGTTTGTGGTCCTGGTCCTCCAGACCATGGTCGAGGATCCATGTCGACTATGCGAGCCAGTTTCTGGGTAAAATGTTCCTGGTGGTGATGGATGCTTCTTCAAAATGGATTGAGTATGAAATAATGTCGGGAAGCACTGCCACCGCCACCATTGAAAGCCTGAGGGCCATGTTTGTCACCCATGGCCTGCCTGACATACTGGTCAGTGACAACGGACCATGTTTCACCAGTACCGAATTTTAATAATTCATGTCCCGCAATGGGATCAAACATAGAAACATAGAAACATAGAAAATAGGTGCAGGAGTAGGCCATTCAGCCCTTCGAGCCTGCACCGCCATTCAATGAGTTCATGGCTGAACATGCAACTTCAGTACCCCATTCCTGCTTTCTCGCCATACCCATTGATCCCCCTAGTCGTAAGGACTACATCTAACTCCTTTTTGAATATATTTAGTAAATTGGCCTCAACAACTTTCTGTGGTAGAGAATTCCACAGGTTCACCACTCTCTGGGTGAAGAAGTTTCTCCTCATCTCGGTCCTAAATGGCTTACCTCTTATCCTTAGACTGTGACCCCTGCTTCTGGACTTCCCCAACATTGGGAACATTCTTCCTGCATCTAACCTGTCTAAACCCGTCAGAATTTTAAACGTTTCTATGGGATCCCCTCTCATTCTTCTGAACTCCAGTGAATACAAGCCCAGTTGATCCAGTCTTTCTTGGTATGTCAGTCCCGCCATCCCGGGAATCAGTCTGGTGAACCTTCGCTGCAGTCCCTCAATAGCAAGAATGTCCTTCCTCAAGTTAGGAGACCAAAACTGCACACAATACCCCAGGTGTAGCCTCACCAAGGCCCTGTACAACTGTAGTAACACCTCCCTGCCCCTGTACTCAAATCCCCTTGCTATGAAGGCCAACATGCCATTTGCTTTCTTAACTGCCTGCTGTACCTGCATGCCAACCTTCAATGACTGATGTACCATGACACCCAGGTCTCGTTGCACTTCCCCTTTTCCTAATCTGTCACCATTCAGATAATATCTGTCTCTCTGTTTTTACCACCAAAGTGGATAACCTCACATTTATCCACATTATGGCCCCAAGTTTCCACATGATTTGCTCCTGATTTTTAGGAGCAACTGGTGTAGAACGGAGTATTTTAGAAATTGGAATTCTCGTCATTTAGTTTGCTCCAGTTCTAGTCAGTTGGAACAGTTTCACTTTGGAACAGAATTTTTTTTTCAAAAGAGGGCGTGTCCAGCCACTTACGCTGTTTTCAAAGTTTCGGCAGTGAAAACTTACTCCAAACTAACTTAGAATGGAGTAAGTGAAGATTTTTGTACGCTCGAAAAAACCTTGTCTACACTTTAGAAAATCAGGCATAGGTTACAAATCAGGCGTAGGGAATGGCGGGGGGGGGGGGGTTAAAGGGAAGTTTACAAACATTAAACACTTCAGTTTTACAAATAAAGAGCCATCATCAATAATAAATGATAAATACATCAATAAATCAACCAATAAATCAATCAAAAAAAATTAATAAGAAATAATTTTTTTTTTAAATCAATAAATAAAACATTTTCTACTTACCGACTGCAGCACCGGGAGCCCTCCAACAGTGTGCTGGGAAGCCCCCCCGCCCCCCAGTGTGTCTCTGTCAGTGTCTCTGTCTGTCTGTCTGTGTGTGTCTCTTACTCTCTGTCTGTCAGTGTCTGTGTTTCTGACAGCGAGGGGAGGGGGAGGAGGAGGGTAGAGGGAGAGAGGGGGGGAGAAGGGGGAGGGATGGGGGAGAAGAGGGAGGGGGAGGAGAAGCGGATAAAGGGGAGAAAGGAGATGGGGGGGAAAGGAGATGAGGGGAAAGGAGATGGGGGGGAAAGGAGATGGGGGGGAAAGGAGATGGGGGGGGAGAAAGGAGATCGGGGGGAAGGAGATGGGGGGAAGGAGATGGGGGGGAAAGGAGATGGCGGGGGGGAAAGGAGATGGGGGGAAGGAGATGGGGGGGAAGGAGATGGGGAGGGGGGGGAAAGGAGATGGTCGGGGGGGAAGGAGAAGGGGGCGGGAGGCTGAATGGGCCGGGCCCGAGACTTCGAGCAGGGCCCATCGCCAGCACCAGATTTACAGGTAGGTGGCGTTGGGTCGGGTCGCGGGGGTGGTGGGAGGGAGGTCGGTTCGGTTCGGTTCGGGTCGGGGGGAGGGATGGAGAGGGAGGTCAGGTCAGATCCAGTCCCGGGGGGGGGGGGGCGGAAGCAGGAGTCGGGTCGGGTCGGGTTCGGGGGCGGGGGGGTGGGAGGGGAAGCGGGAGTCGGGTCGGTGTCGGGTCCGATGGGGCAGGGGGGAAGCGGGAGTCAGGTCGGTGTCGGGTCCGAATGCGGGAAACGGGTGTCGAGTCGGGTCGGGAGGAAGCACGTGCTGGCCGTGGGAGGAGCCTTATTCACGCAGCCCCAGTGAGGCCATTCGGCCAGGGCTAGGGGCTGTGTGCTTCGGGCCCCTCCCATACAGTTTTGGGCGCCTGGAGCTACTGCACTTGCACGCCCACTGTAACGCGCATGTGCAGAGGTCCCGACACTGTTTTCAGCGCAGGGACCTAGCTCCGCCCCTACAGCTCGTGCTGCGCTGCGCCGAGGGCCAGAAGACCTGCAGGGAGGTGGAGAATCTGGAGGGTTTTTTTAGGCGCACTTTGTGGCGCTAAAAATGGGTGTCCTGGTCGGGACTGCGCCGTTCTAGGCACAGCTCGAAACTTGGGCCCTATACTTCATCTGCCATGCATTTGCCCACTCACCTAACCTATCCAAGTCACTCTGCAGCCTCAAAGCATCCTCCTCGCAGCTCACACTGCCACCCAACTTAGTGTCATCCGCAAATTTGGAGATACTACATTTAATCCCCTCGTCGAAATCATTAACGTACAATGTAAACAGCTGGGGACCCAGCACAGAACCTTGCGGTACCCCACTAGTCACCGCCTGCCATTCTGAAAAGTACCCATTTACTCCTACTCTTTGCTTCCTGTCTGCCAACCAGTTCTCAATCCACATCAGAACACTACCTCCAATCCCATATGCTTTAACTTTGCACATTAATCTCTTGTGTGGGACCTTGTCGAAAGCCTTCTGAAAGTCCAAATACACCACATCAACTGGTTCTCCCTTGTCTATTCCACTGGAAACATCCTCAAAAAATTCCAGAAGATTTGTCAAGCATGATTTCCCTTTCACAAATCCATGCTGACTTGGACCTATCATGTCACCTCTTTCCAAATGCACTGCTATGACATCCTTAATAATTGATTCCATCATTTACCCACTACCGATGTCAGGCTGACCGGTCTATAATTCCGTTTTCTCTCTCCCTCCATTTTTAAAAAGTGGGGTTACATTGGCTACCCTCCACTCCATAGGAACTGATCCAGAGTCTATGGAATGTTGGAAAATGACTGTCAATGCATCTGCTATTTCCAAGGCCACCTCCTTAACTACTCTGGGATGCAGACCATCAGGCCCTGGGGATTTATCTGCCTTCAATCCCATCAATTTCCCCAACACAATTTCCAGATTAATTAGGATTTCCCTCAGTTCCTCCTTCTTACTGGACCCTCTGACCCCTTTTATATCCGGAAGTTTGTTTGTGTCCTCCTTAGTGAATACCGAACCAAAATACTTGTTCGATTGGTCTGCCATTTCTTTGTTCCCCATTATGACTTCCCCTGATTCTGACTGCAGGGGACCTACGTTTGTCTTTACTAACCTTTTTCTCTTTACATATCTATAGAAGCTTTTGCAGTCCATTTTAATGTTCCCTGCAAGCTTCCTCTCGTACTCTATTTTCCCTGCCCTAATCAAACCCTTTGTCCTCCTCTGCTGAGTTCAAAATTTTTCCCAGTCCCCGGGTTCGCTGCTATTTCTGGCCAATTTGTATGCCACTTCCTTGGCTTGAATACTATTCCTGATTTCCCTTGATAGCCACGGTTGAGCCACCTTCCCTTTTTTATTTTTACGCCAGACGGGAATGTACAATTGTTGTAGTTCATCCATACGGCCTCCAAATGTCTGCCATTGCCCCTTAAGTATCATTCCCTGTCAACCCCTTAAGTATCATTCGCCAATCTATCCTAGCCAATTCACGCCTCATACCTTCAAAGTTACCCTTCTTTAAGTTCTGGACCATGGTCTCTGAAGTAACTGTTTCATTCTCCATCCTAATGTAGAATTCCACCATATTATGGTCACTCTTCCCCAAGGGGCCTCGCACAACGAGATTGCTAATTAATCCTCTCTCATTACACAACACCCAGTCTTAGATTGGCCTCCCCCCTAGTTGGTTCCTCGACATATTGGTCTAGAAAACCATCCCTTATGCACTCCAGGAAATCCTCCTCTACCGTATTGTTTCCAGATTGGTTAGCCCAATCTATATGCATATTAAAGTCACCCATGATAACTGCTGCACCTTTATTGCATGCACCCCTAATTTCCTCTTTGACGCCCTCCCCAACATCACTACTACTGTTTGGAGGTCTGTACACAACTCCCACTAGCATTTTCTGCCCTTTGGTATTCCGTAGCTCCACCCACACTGATTCCACATCATCTAAGCTCATGTCTTTCCTTACAATTGCATTAATTTCCTCTTTAACCAGCAACGCCACCCCACCTCCTTTTCCTTTCTGTCTATCCTTCCTAAATGTTGAATACCCTTGGATGTTGAGTTCTCAGCCTTGGTCACCCTGGAGCCATGTCTCCGTGATGCCAACCACTTCGTATCCATTAACTGCTATCTGCACAGTTAATTCGTCCACCTTATTCCGAATACTCCTCGCATTGAGGCACAGAGCCTTCAGGCTTGCCTTTTTAACACACTTTGACCCTTTAGAATTTTGCTGCAAAGTGCCCTTTTTATTTTTTGCCTTGGGTTTCTCTGCCCTCCACTTTTACTCATCTCCTTTCTGTCTTTTGCTTCTGTCTCCTTTCTGTCTTTTGTCACCTCAGCCCCGTTTAAACCAGCCTCCAATGGGCAGACAGAGCTGGCAGTGCAAACAATCAAACAGAGCCTTAAACGAGTCACAGAAGGCTCACTCCAAACCCGCCTGTCCCGAGTACTGCTCAGCTATCGCACGAGACCCTACTCACTCACAGGGGTGCCCCCGGCTGAGCTAACCATGAAAAGGACACTTAAAACCAAACTCTCGCTGGTTTACCCCAACCTGCATGATCAGGTAGAGAGCAGGCGGCAGCAACAAAATGTAAACGATGGTCGCGTCACTGTGTCACGGGAAATTAATCTGAATGGCCCTGTGAATGTGCTAAACTATGGACATGGTCCCAAATGGATCTTGCGCACAGTGATAGCTAAATAAGGGAGTAGGGCGTTTGTAGTCAAACTAGACAATAGACAAATTTGCAGAAAGCACCTGGATCAAACAAGGCTGTGGTTCACAGACTGCCCTGAACAACCCACAGCAGACAACACCTTTTTCGAGCCCTCAACACACACCCAAAGGATCAACAACACCACGCCGGACCAGGAAATCGAACCCATCACGCCCAGCAGCCCAGCAAGGCCAGGCTCACCCAGTAGCCCTGCAGAGCCAACAACACGCCAGCCCAGCGAGGGCACAGCCAATACACCAGAACAGACATTTGTACTGAGGCGGTCCACCAGGGAAAGAAAGGCTCCCGATCGCCTCACCTTGTAAATAGTTTTCACTTTGACTTTGCAGGGGTGATGTTGTTTATCTGTAAAGCATGCACCCCCATGTTCCGCCATCAGGGAGAGCATCCCTTGGGAGCACTGTATATAAGCCGGCCCCTAGGGCCTGCTACTCACTCTGGAGTGTCTTAATAAAGACTGAGGTCACTGTTACTTTAACCTCCCTGTGTGCAGCCTCATCTGTGTTAGGAAGACAACAATAATGATGAGGAAGATGCAGATAACAAGCAGGAGGAGAAGGAGGATGATGAGGATGAGGAAGCCTGAGGCCGAGGAGGAGGACGGGCCATCGTGCCTCTTTAACGATTGCTCGAGCCTTGAGCCAGCAGTTCATCTGTGAACGCTTTGCTAATGCCTGAGGGCTCAGCGACAACTATTCCACATGGACCACGTTTACTGTTTGGAGCTGTTCCGTAATGTTGTGTTGTGTTAATGGAATATGATTCAGTTTTAATGTAAAACATATTTTATTCAAAAGTTTACAATGTACTTAACTTTAATAAAATTATTCTTGTATCAAATTTTACTTTAAGATCACTCTTTAAGATCACTTAAAAACTTTAAGATCACCATAAACTTGCAAATTAACATAAATCACAAAAAACTTAATTTGAGAACAATTGCAACATTAACAATAATAACAACAACAACAGCAGCAAAGAAAGACTGTACCCATCTCTCATCCCCCTTATTCTAAGACCGCCCGCTGCGATGGTTTTGAACGCTCCACCACCCCTGTCCATAAGCGGTGGCGCAATGTTTCTGGGCTTGATACCAACTTATTCTTTCTAACATCTCGGGTACTGTGCACCTCTTGTGGGTGGGGGGTGTCAGCATCAGGAGGCAAGTTGGAGGGCCCGGCTTGGGGCTCTTCAGAGGCTGGTGTGTGTATTGGAGTGGGAGTGATAGTTGATTCTGTCAGTCGACACAGGGTCTGGGCATGTTCCTTTATTGCAGCAGCTAACTCCAACATGCTATCCCTCATGCGCTCTGACAATATCTCAACGACCTGAAAACATTCCCTCCCTCATGGTCAGTGACGAGGTTTGCACTACCTCTGACATTCCCTCCCTCATGGCCACTATTCCCTCACTGATGATCCCAGATATCGTTCCCATTTCTCGTGTCAATGCTGTTACGTCTCCCGACAGTTCCGCTACCTCATCACTCACCCCACTGATGGTGTCCAGGAGTAATCGGGTAACGTCCATGCTCTCCGCATTCAATGACATCATCTGAACTACATCGGTTACACCCTGCACCTCAGGAGAGCGCGGTCGATCTCTCCTTCCCCACGTCCCCATGGGTGTGGCTCGCACCCCAATACTGGGACCTGCAGCCTTGGACAGTGGGGCCTTGTGTGTGCCTCACTGCAACACACCACTGGGACCCGCAATCTCAGAAGGTGGGTCCCTGTGTGTGCCTCACTGCAACACACCACTAGGACCCACAACCTCGGAAAGTGTGAAACCATGGAATGTTCCACCAACACTCAAACCACTAGTCACGGAAGGGTTGTCCCCTCCATGAGCGGCACCTCCTCCATATTCAGTACAACAGTGGGAGCTTCATCCAGCTCCATCCCCTCCCCCTCCCTCTCACACCCATGTTCTTGGTCTGGAGCGTTGGATTGGAAGATGTTCTCCTCTTCAGGCTTGTCCTCATCTGAATCTTCTTCTGCATCGTCAGAGTTGGCCTTAAGTTTTGCAAAAGGTCACAGAACAGTCAAATGATTAGCAGCAGAGGAGGGGACAGGCTGATTTGAAGGACCACAATGAATTTGCAGGACTTACCCTCTCCCTCGAGTGTGGGCCCAGCTTGTGCAGAGGTGGTTGCTTTTTTCCAGGCAGGACCCATCAAAGCAGCGACCCTCTCTTCTAAGGGTGTCAGTGGCTGCAGATTTGCCGGGCCTCCTCCTGTTCGAGTTCTTTCCCTTTTATTATGTGCCATCTTCCTCTGCAAAGATGAAAATGCAATGCAACGTTTTGGAGAGCGTGTCTTGCTGCAGAGTGGGACATATACAGCTGGTCACATTTACAAGTGCAATTGCATTGAATAAATGAAAATATTACTTACACTAACTACTTGACCAAAGTCCTGCCATTTCTTTTTACACTGACCTCCAGATCTCATGGTGGTCACCACTGCGCAGTAATCTTCTGCAAATTGGTTCCAACCTTTCTTCATTTCTTTGGGTGGAACTTTTATGTGACCTCTGCTGGTTTCCAGCTCCTGCCATCTGGTCTCAATCACAGTAACTAGTGTCTCCACCTCTTCTTGTAAGTAATTCTTGGTCCTTGCACTGCGTTACATCTTGTATTGCTCCAGCTGTGATTTTTTCCAATGCTCTCACACAGCACTCTCACATGCGCAGAAAGTGTGGTTTCGTTTTTTGCTGCAGACAGCAGGCTCCACCCTCCAAGGTGACTGGACACACTGTGCAGCGCCAAATTTGAATTATACATCGGGGAAACTTTGGCAAAATATTTCAGGCGCATTTCTGGGCTAGAAAACCTGGCGTAACTCTGGCAATACGCCAGAAAATGGGCTTGCGGAAAATTGAGCCCAATATCATTCTTCTTTTTGCAAATAAGTCAGAACTTGCAAAGATACAAAGGCCTCCATCGAGATTTTTTTTAAAATGAGGAGCTGCTTTCAAGTCCTCTGAGTGGAGCTTCTTCTTCAAGAGTCAACATTAAATTGAATTGGGGTTGAAGTGATGCTGTGGATCAGAACACTGTCTTTTCACCAGTGAAGCCTGGACCTAGAAATTCGAGCATGCCCATTTTTGGCGCACAGTAGGTGCAAGGAATGATCCCTGCACTTGAATGGATAGACCCGAGGAGCAATCAACATTGGGCCTTGGGCCTCATTATGATTGAGCCGGCGAGCTGCGAACACCCAATAGGCCTCCAAAGCAGCTCACCAGTAGAGAGGAATCGAAGCTTGGGCTGATATGATGCCAGCAACAGCCCTCAGTGGTTAAAGGGGACTGTGAAGGAGAGCGACTGGAAAAGGCAGAAACCAGGTTGGGAAGGGGAGCGCTGGTTGGAAGGAAGTGGTTAGAGGGAAGAATCTGGGATAAAGGGGGCAGGGATTGGGGGTGGGGGGGAGGGGGGCACTTTAAAGACTAACCTGAGGACCACTGCCAATGTGGCAGTGGCCTAATCTTCAAGTTCTCTTCTCCGGCGAGTTGCCTCGGGCCACCCATTAGGTATCTGCAGCACGCAGGCTTGATGATAATGAGGCCTGATATTGTGTGCACCTCGGGTATATCCATTCAGGCATGGGGATTGTTGCCTGTATTCCCATTTTTGGGTGCGCTCTAATTTCTTGGCTCAGATATCTGAGGCGTGAAATTGGAATTGATAGTGCCCGTTGCTTGCCCCATCAAAGTCCTGATCTGAGTCCTCTGCAGCAGAGCCCCTGTGCGACCTCGTTCTCCGACAAGCTAGCACCTGTGCTTTCCTTGCCCCCTGTCCTAGCTGCAGACCACTCATGCCCGGTGTCCCACCACGTGCAGATCCCGCCTCTAATCTATCTTCTATAATATAAACGCAGTGTCAGTATCTGAACTGGTGGCTGCAAGTGTGAAATCAATGATGGTGCTGCGTTTTCATCAACGCTCTGATCTTGGTGTTCCTCCACTGCCTGGCCAGGTTGCACCTGTTAGGTACCTGAGAGGAAAAAGGCACAAGAGTAAGGTTGTGGTGCACGGTAGAAATTAAGAGGTGCATGCTTACACCATCTGCAGCTTGTAAATGTGAAAGACTGTGGGATGAAGGGGAAGGAGGATGTGAGAAGAAGGATTAGGTATAAGGATACCGTCATCTACAATGGGTTTAGCCCCATCGCTGGCCACAGCCTCAGCAATGGCCCTTCCGATAATGCCCAGCACTGTCTCCTCCATGGGGGTTAAAGCATGCAGACATGGCTCCCCCACTCCAGATAGGAACCAATGCAGGGAGACAGAGGGAAACAAAAAGGAGGCAAAAGCAAAAGACAGAAAGGAGATGAGGAAAAGTGGAGGGCAGAGAAACCCAAGGCAAAGAACAAAAAGGGCCACTGTACAGCAAAATTCTAAAAGGACAAAGGGTGTTAAAAGAACAAGCCTGAAGGCTTTGTGTCTTAATGCAAGGAGTATCCGCAATAAAGTGGATGAATTAACTGTGCAAATAGATGTTAACAAATATGATGTGATTGGGATTACGGAGACGTGGCTCCAGGATGATCAGGGCTGGGAACTCAACATCCAGGGGTATTCAACATTCAGGAAAGATAGAATAAAAGGAAAAGGAGGTGGGGTAGCATTGCTGGTTAAGGAGCAAATTAAGGCAATAGTTCGGAAGGACATTAGCTTGGATGATGTGGAATCTATATGGGTAGAGCTGCAGAATACCAAAGGACAAAAAACGTTAGTGGGAGTTGTGTACAGACCTCCAAACAGTAGTAGTGATGTTGGGGAGGGCATCAAACATGAAATTAGGGGTGCGTGCAATAAAGGTGCAGCAGTTATAATGGGTGACTTTAATATGCACATAGATTGGGTTAACCAAACTGGAAGCAATACGGTAGAGGAGGATTTCCTGGAGTGCATAAGGGATGGTTTTTTAGACCAATATGTCGAGGAACCAACTAGGGGGGAGGCCATCTTAGACTGGGTGTTGTGTAATGAGAGAGGATTAATTAGCAATCTCGTTGTGCGAGGCCCCTTGGGGAAGAGTGACCATAATATGGTGGAATTCTGCATTAGGATGGAGAATGAAACAGTTAATTCAGAGACCATGGTCCAGAACTTAAAGAAGGGTAACTTCGAAGGTATGAGGCGTGAATTGGCTAGGATAGATTGGCGAATGATACTGAAGGGGTTGACTGTGGATGGGCAATGGCAGACATTTATAGACCGCATGGATGAACTACAACAATTGTACATTCCTGTCTGTCGTAAAAATAAAAAAGGGAAGGTGGCTCAACCGTGGCTATCAAGGGAAATCAGGGATAGCATTAAAGCCAAGGAAGTGGCATACAAATTGGCCAGAAATAGCAGAGAACCCGGGGACTGGGAGAAATTTAGAACTCAGCAGAGGAGGACAAAGGGTTTGATTAGGGCAGGGAAAATGGAGTACGAGAAGAAACTTGCAGGGAACATTAAGGCGGATTGCAAAAGTTTCTATAGATATGTAAAGAGAAAAAGGTTAGTAAAGACAAACGTAGGTCCCCTGCAGTCAGAATCAGGGGAAGTCATAACGGGGAACAAAGAAATGGCGGACCAATTGAACAAGTACTTTGGTTCGGTATTCACTGAGGAGGACACAAACAACCTTCCGGATATAAAAGGGGTCGGAGGGTCTAGTAAGGAGGAGGAACTGAGGGAAATCCTTATTAGTCGGGAAATTGTGTTGGGGAAATTGATGGGATTGAAGGCCGATAAATCCCCAGGGCCTGATGGACTGCATCCCAGAGTACTTAAGGAGGTGGCCTTGGAAATAGTGGATGCATTGACAGTCATTTTCCAACATTCCATTGACTCTGGATCAGTTCCTATGGAGTGGAGGGTAGCCAATGTAACCCCACTTTTTAAAAAAGGAGGGAGAGAGAAAACAGGGAATTACAGACCGGTCAGCCTGACATCGGTAGTGGGTAAAATGATGGAATCAATAATTAAGGATGTCATTGCAGTGCATTTGGAAAGAGGTAATATGATAGGTCCAAGTCAGCATGGATTTGTGAAAGGGAAATCATGCTTGACAAATCTTCTGGAATTTTTTGAGGATGTTTCCAGTAGAGTGGACAAGGGAGAACCAGTTGATGTGGTATATTTGGACTTTCAGAAGGCTTTCGACAAGGTCCCACACAAGAGATTAATGTGCAAAGTTAAAGCACATGGGATTGGGGGTAGTGTGCTGACATGGATTGAGAACTGGTTGTCAGACAGGAAGCAAAGAGTAGGAGTAAATGGGGACTTTTCAGAATGGCAGGCAGTGACTAGTGGGGTACCGCAAGGTTCTGTGCTGGGGCCCCAGCTGTTTACACTGTACATTAATGATTTAGACGAGGGGATTAAATGTAGTATCTCCAAATTTGTGGATGATACTAAGTTGGGTGGCAGTGTGAGCTGCAAGGAGGATTCTATGAGGCTGCAGAGCGACTTGGATAGGTTAGGTGAGTGGGCAAATGCATGGCAGATGAAGTATAATGTGGATAAATGTGAGGTTATCCACTTTGGTGGTAAAAACAGAGAGACAGACTATTAACTGAATGGTGACAGATTAGGAAAAGGGGAGGTGCAAAGAGACCTGGGTGTCATGGTACATCAGTCATTGAAGGTTGGCATGCAGGTACAGCAGGCGGTTAAGAAAGCAAATGACATGTTGGCCTTCATAGCGAGGGGATTTGAGTACAAGGGCAGGGAGGTGTTGCTACTATTGTACAGGGCCTTGGTGAGGCCACACCTGGAGTATTGTGTACAGTTTTGGTCTCCTAACCTGAGGAAGGACATTCTTGCTATTGAGGGAGTGCAGCGAAGGTTCACCAGACTGATTCCCGGGATGGCGGGACTGACATATCAAGAAAGACTGGATCAACTGGGCTTGTATTCACTGGAGTTCAGAAGAATGAGAGGGGACCTCATAGAAACGTTTAAAATTCTGACGGGGTTAGACAGGTTAGATGCAGGAAGAATGTTCCCAATGTTGGGGAAGTCCAGAACCAGGGGACACAGTCTAAGGATAAGGGGGAAGCCATTTAGGACTGAGATGAGGAGGAATTTCTTCACCCAGAGAGTGGTGAACCTGTGGAATTCTCTACCACAGAAAGTTGTTGAGGCCAATTCACTAAATATATTCAAAAAGGAGTAAGATGAAGTCCTTACTACTAGGGGAATCAAGGGGTATGGTGAGAAAGCAGGAATGGGGTACTGAAGTTGCATGTTCAGCCATGAACTCATTGAATGGCGGTGCAGGCTAGAAGGGCCGAATGGCCTACTCCTGCACCTATTTTCTATGTTTCTATGTTTCTAGTTCCTGCTGCCTCCGGTTGTGTGGCACCTTGTCTTCCAAGAGACAAGGAAGTATGTCAGTGAGTGTTGTGAAATCTGTTTGGCTGATGTGGCTGTCATGCTTGACTAGCTGGAAGTGTGTGCAAGCCATCAGATGCGGATGTGAGGCTTGCAGCAGTGTTAAGTGTGTGAGGGTGAGGTGAAGTTATGAAGGTTAGGTATGAAGTCTGGTTGATAGAGATTATTGGTAGGTGAGTGATGGGGGTGTGATGATTTCAGCAGTGGCTGAGACTGTTGGTGCAGTTGGTCGGATATGGCATTTGAAGATACATTCACCCACCTTGACCACTCGTATGAGGTAATTGAATTACTCACGACACTGCATCCAGGTCCTCGGGGCTTGACTCCTGGCATTGACCTCCATGGCTATCTGCTCCCACTGCCTTTTGACTGTGTATCTTTTGGGCATCCTGGCCCCCTGATGATACAGGACATCTCTCCTCCTTTCCACCTCCTCCACCAAGACCTCCAGTGCAGCATCCAAAAACCTCCCCTTTTGCGCCATTCCTCATTCTTTCCCAGGTCAGAATCTCTTCAACTACCACTCCCAGCACTTGCTCCAGCCACAATGCACTTCCCCTTTAAGAGTTGTAGGCTGGCTTAAATCGTGCAGGGTAGCTTTAACTGGTGCTAGCCTCTCATGATATTGGTCCCCTGCTGATGCATCCAGCCAATGAACAGCACAGTTGGCGCTAGCTGGATGCAGTGTTTGTTTAAATGAGCAGGCAACGCGAAGTTGGCATGCTGCTTGCATTGCAATCAACGGGTGCGGGTTAATCACGCATTGTGATCACCATGCCCGTTTTCGGGGGCTATCCAATTTAGCCCCCTAAACATCCTATATTGAATTATGTTGCATCTATATTAATTTTAAAGTCAGAAACTCAGCTGAGACCAGTGCTGCGGAATTGCTGGATGTGACTACATGTTGCCTTTAGTTCTCATCTATGGCCTGTCCCTAAGATAAAGCATTCAATTTAAACAAATTCAAAATCAAATATATTCTACAAAACCACAGACGCAAATGGGCTTCTAAAATGTCCCACCTTGGCGGCTGGACTCATGGG
This sequence comes from Pristiophorus japonicus, assembly GCF_044704955.1. Lineage (NCBI taxonomy): Eukaryota > Metazoa > Chordata > Chondrichthyes > Pristiophoridae > Pristiophorus > Pristiophorus japonicus. Next base: position 130,221,602 of record NC_091977.1, read on the forward strand.
TGGGTTTGTGAGGGAGCTGTGTGCCGACAGATCTGCTGCTGAATCAGTTGTTGCAGTGTCAGCTGATCTTGATAGCATAGAAACATAGAAACATAGAAAATAGGTGCAGGAGTAGGCCATTCGGCCCTTCGAGCCTGCACCGCCATTCAATAAGATCATGTCTGATCCTTCCCTCAGTACCCCTTTCCTGCTTTCTCTCCATACCCCTTGTTCCCCTTAGCCGTAAGGGCCATATCTAACTCCCTCTTGAATATATCCACTGAATTGGCATCAACAACTCTCTGCGGCAGAGAATTCCACAGGTTAACAACTCTCTGAGTGAAGAAGATTCTCCTCATCTCAGTCCTAAATGGCCTACCCCTTATCCTAAGACTATGTCCCCTGGTTCTGGACTTCTCCAACATCGGGAACATTCTTCCCGCATCTAGCCTGTCCAGTCCCGTCAGAATCTTATACGTTTCTATGAAATCTCCTCTCATCCTTCTAAACTCCAGTGAATAAAGGCCCAGTTGATCCAGTCTCTCCTCATATGTCAGTCCTGCCATCCCTGGAATTAGTCTGGTGAACCTTCGCAGCACTCCCTCAGATTAGGAGACAAAAACTGAACACAATATTCCAGGTGAGGTCTCACTAAGGCCCTGTACAACTGCAGTAAGACCTCCCTGCTTCTATTCTCAAATCCCCTAGCTATGAAGGCCAACATACCATTTGCCTTCTTCACCGCCTGCTGCACCTGTATGCCAACCTTCAATGACTGATGAACCATGACACCCAGGTCTCGTTGCACCTCCCCCTTTTCCTAATCTGCCACCATACAGAAAATATTCTGCCTTCGTGTTTTTGCCACCAAAATGGATAACCTCACATTTATCCACATTATACTGCATCTGCCATGCATTAGCAGGAGCCACACAGCTGAGTAATGCTGAGATTTATCACTTGCCTCCGCTTCGCATGTAGCAATCACAGCGGGTGAAATTGATTATAGCCGGTTTTGAGTCAGTAACATCAACTGGGTGAAAAGTTTAGCGCCGGGCGATATTTAGTGCCGGCGATAGCAATGTTGATTTTTAGCGCCTTAAGAGTGGAGTGAAGTGCTAAGGGAAATGTTTCTTAGGGCGCTAAACTGGAATCGTGGGGCGTTAGCACAGGTGCGCTAATGAAGTTCTGGCCCCTTAATACCGGCAACCTAGCGCTCAAAGTGGAAGTTAGCTGGAGTATCTGAAAACTTAATTAAAAATGCAAGGGATCTAATTTGAACATCAGGAAGAGTAAAGAAAGTGAAATCCATGGAAAGAAAGTGCAAAATTCATACCTGATAGAGACCCAACTGCTCATCCCTTTCATTAGTACCTCGGGAGCTTCTCCGACAGCTGTGAACGACTGCTTTTTCTTGCACGATTAGTGCTAGGCGGTAAGGCAGGCGAAGTCATTGAAGTTTGCTTCCGTGGAGCTACCGGGGTGTTACAGTGCCAGACATTAATTATTAGCATTGCTGCTAAAGACTTAGGGGTTGAAATTCGGCCCTGCCGTTTTTAAGGCGGTGTCACCGTCTGAATGGAGATTTTACCACTAGGTGGCAGTTGCCGCCATCAACCATGAAATTCAGTTTTGCCACTTGAAGAGGGGATTGCAGCATTAAATCAGGCATTGCACACTACTCTGGAGGTGGTAACTGGAGCGGCAAGTGAGACGGCAACATCCCGGTGGCAATCATCATTTGTAATTGCGCCATAGACATATTGCCGCGACCTGGATGTTTTTAGACGGTGATTGGGCGCGGCACCGCCTTGTGCGTACATTCCTGTCTGGCATAAAAATAAAAAAGGGAAGGTGGCTCAACCGTGGCTATCAAGGGAAATCAGGGATAGTATTAAAGCCAAGGAAGTGGCATACAAATTGGCCAGAAATAGCAGCGAACCTGGGGACTGGGAGAAATTTAGAACTCAGCAGAGGAGGACAAAGGGTTTGATTAGGGCAGGGAAAATGGAGTATGAGAAGAAGCTTGCAGGGAACATTAAGACGGATTGCAAAACTTTCTATAGATATGTAAAGAGAAAAAGGTTAGTAAAGACAAACGTAGGTCCCCTGCAGTCAGAATCAGGGGAAGTCATAATGGGGAACAAAGAAATGGCGGACCAATTGAACAAGTACTTTGGTTCGGTATTCACTAAGGAGGACACAAACAACCTTCCGGTTATAAAAGGGGTCGGGGGGTCTAGTAAGGAGGAGGAACTGAGGGAAATCCTTGTTAGCCGGGAAATTGTGTTGGGGAAATTGATGGGATTGAAGGCCGATAAATCCCCAGGGCCTGATGGACTGCATCCCAGAGTACTTAAGGAGGTGGCCTTGGAAATAGTGGATGCATTGACAGTCATTTTCCAACATTCCATTGACTCTGGATCAGTTCCTATAGGGTGGAGAGTAGCCAATGTAACCCCACTTTTTAAAAAAGGAGGGAGAGAGAAAACAGGGAATTATAGACCGGTCAGCCTGACATCGGTAGTGGGTAAAATGATGGAATCAATTATTAAGGATGTCATAGCAGTGCATTTGGAAAGAGGTGACATGATAGGTCCAAGTCAGCATGGATTTGTGAAAGGGAAATCATGCTTGACAAATCTTCTGGAATTTTTTGAGGATGTTTCCAGTAGAATGGACAAGGGAGAACCAGTTGATGTGGTATATTTGGACTTTCAGAAGGCGTTCGACAAGGTCCCGCACAAGAGATTGATGTGCAAAGTTAGAGCACATGGGATTGGGGGTAGTGTGCTGACATGGATTGAGAACTGGTTGTCAGACAGGAAGCAAAGAGTAGGAGTAAGCGGGTACTTTTCAGAATGGCAGGCAGTGACTAGTGGGGTACCGCAAGGTTCTGTGCTGGGGCCCCAGCTGTTTACACTGTACATTAATGATTTAGATGAGGGGATTAAATGTAGTATCTCCAAATTTGTGGGTGACACTAAGTTGGGTGGCAGTGTGAGCTGCGAGGAGGATGCTGTGAGGCTGCAGAGCGACTTGGATAGGTTAGGTGAGTGGGCAAATGCATGGCAGATGAAGTATAATGTGGATAAATGTGAGGTTATCCACTTTGGTGGTAAAAACAGAGAGACAGACTATTATCTGAATGGTGACAGATTAGGAAAAGGGGAGGTGCAAAGAGACCTGGGTGTCATGGTACATCAGTCATTGAAGGTTGGCATGCAGGTGCAGCAGGCGGTTAAGAAAGCAAATGGCATGTTGGCCTTCATAGCAAGGGGATTTGAGTACAGGGGCAGGGAGGTGTTGCTACAGTTGTACAGGGCATTGGTGAGGCCACACCTGGAGTATTGTGTACAGTTTTGGTCTCCTAACCTGAGGAAGGACATTCTTGCTATTGAGGGACTGCAGCGAAGGTTCACCAGACTGATTCCTGGGATGGCGGGACTGACCTATCAAGAAAGACTGGATCAACTGGGCTTGTATTCACTGGAGTTCAGAAGAATGAGAGGGGACCTCATAGAAACATTTAAAATTCTGACGGGGTTAGACAGGTTAGATGCAGGAAGAATGTTCCCAATGTTGGGGAAGTCCAGAACAAGAGGTCACAGTCTAAGGATAAGGGGTAAGCCATTTAGGACCGAGATGCGGAGGAACTTCTTCACTCAGTGAGTGGTGAACCTGTGGAATTCTCTACCACAGAAAGTTGTTGAGGCCAATTCACTAAATATATTCAAAAAGGAGTTAGATGAGGTCCTTACTACTAGGGGGATCAAGGGGTATGGCGAGAAAGCAGGAATGGGGTACTGAAGTTGAATGTTCAGCCATGAACTCATTGAATGGCGGTGCAGGCTAGAAGGGCCGAATGGCCTACTCCTGCACCTATTTTCTATGTTTCTATGTTTCTTTTCCTACGCACTCAATCACAGCCTGAAGATGGCAGCTCGCCAGCGTGCTCACTGCTTCTCAGATGCCGCTGTTGATGCACTGCTTGATACCCTGGAGAGGTGTCGAGAATTACTGAGGCCGGAGGCTGGAAAGAGACCACAGCCTCAGACATTTCGAAGGCGGGAAGTCGCTGAAATAGTGTCAGCAAGTGACACGGTGCCCAGGACAGCGACCCAATGTCGCAAGAAGTGGAACGACATGACTCTGTTACTGAGGGTGAGTATATTTTACATTAACCTCAGCATGCCATGCTTTGAGCTCAATGTGCAGTCTCTCCTCAATGTAATGTATCTGACCCCATGCTCTACGTGGGTGAGGCTAGATGCAAGGTTCTGGGAGGTGGTAGCGTCATCATTACTGTTAGGTCCTTGCCCCCTCAGTCAAGCTTTGTCACAAGTACTCACAGCTAATCAAACTTACATCGACCTTTAAAGACATGTTCTGAACTATGTAAGGCACTTTGGACAGATGGATAGAAGGGCACGAACTCTGACATTCTCTTTAATCCTGCAGGCCAAGCTCGCACAGATCTAACACACCAGATTCAGAGCGGAGGAGGGGACTCTAAGGTGCAACCCCTAACTGGGATGGAGCAACGCGTATCGGCCCTGATGAGTGCACAACTGGGTGCGGTGGCGGTGGGTCAGGCCGAGCCCCCTCGTGACAGTGATGGTATGTTGAGTTCGTTTGCAGCCTCTAGCAGGCCACTTAGCCCTGACACCACAATCCTTCACCACTTTCCATGAGACTGGCATTTCCGAACCCCTTTCCCAATCCTGACCCCCTCCCCTGCAGGTAACCACTCTTCTCTGGCTTTGTACTTTCAGATGATGACTCAGATGGCCAGGAGCCTGCACATCAGCCTTCCACTGCGGGTGACGATGGAGAGGAGGAGGAGGCAGAGGACACGGACGTGACAGAGGATCCAGCTGCCTCAGAGAGCGGGGCGTGCAGCTTTTTGGCGGAAGGCATGGTCGCGGAGATTGAGGTGGGTGATGCTCCAGGACCCAGTGGCTTGCAGCAACACCACGGGTGAGGGGAGATCAGGGGGCCAGCTCCCTGGAGGGTGAGTACGTGCCTGAGTGATGTTCAGCAGCACTCTGATGAGGAGCCCGAATTAGAGGATGTTGCAAGACAGTCATTGCGGATGCACAGCAATTTGCTGGGTACATTGGCAAGGATGCCCAAGAGTATCGATGCTGTGAAGATTTGGGGTCCACCTCAACTATTGCACATGGCTCTCAGCAGCCCATGGAGTCTATCCTTGGTAGATACCAACGGACGTTGGATGCTTCAAGTGACCATGGGGTCCCAAACATGGTGGCATGGGCTATAGCTGACATGGCAGTAGCCATTGAGCACCAGGCCGATGCTATGGTAGGCCTGCAGATTATCATCTCATCAGTGCGTAGTGGCATCAATCAGCTCTGTGGTGCTCTGCAGTCGCAGTCTGTGCTCATGCAGAGCCAACTTGATGTCATGCACACACTGACCGCTGCCATCGTGTCTGGGGCCTCATCAGTTCAAATGTTTCTGAAGCACGGCAACAATCTGTGCTCACCCAGATTGCTCCAAATGCTGAGTATCTGCCCCGGTGGAGTGGCAGCATGTCGGGCCTGTTGGAACCTGATATCCTCGCTCAGGACGGCATCATTCCACCCTTGCCCCTGCTGCTTTCTGCTGTCCGCAGCCAGGCCTTCCAGGGCCCGAGCTGGTGGGGAATGTCTTGCTAGGCCATCAGCTGTGGCAGAGGTGCCAACAGCGCGACCTTCTACCAGCCTTGCTGCAGGCACTGAGACCCCATTGAGGAGGAGCAGTAGGCGTGGGAGGGGGGAGAAGGGAAGGCATGGGAAAGCACTCAGAATGACTCGCTAAACATGTGTGTGATAGTGGCCAGAGATGGTGACCTTGCTTGATTATGAACTCATGTAAATAGTCGCACTTGGATGAGCCAATAAAGAATTGTGTGATGCTGGCCAGAGATGCTGGGGCTGGAATTCAGCGTCTCAAAGAGACCTGTTACTGCCCGTTTGCGGCAGCCATTCGTCAAAATCGAATGGGCGCCGCTCTGGACTCAATTTGCCGCCCCGACATAGAGTCGGCCTGGGAGGTCTTGCAGTGGTGTGGGCCACCGTCGACTCTCGTGGCAGTGTGGGGCTTGTGGCAGTAGTGACGCGCTAAAAGTGCGCACCGCTGCCGCTCCGCCCCGGACCCATTTTCAGCATGAAAAAGCCAGCCCTTCAGCTGATGGTGCCCCCGGCCAGCTTTTAGGGCCAGAGCAGAGTGGCAGAGATCTCGGAGCTGTGCAGACAGCGGAAGGAGCGTGCGGCAACCCATGCTGCCCAACCGCCCTTTCCTTCAACCACTGTCTGCTCCACCTGTGGCAGAGACTGTAGGCCCCGCATTACACAGTTCAGCCACCTGAGGACTAACTGTTCAAGTGGAAGCAAGTAATCCCCGACTTTGAGGGACTGCCGATGATGATCTTACGTGTGCCTAACCTGCAACTTCGCCTCAGTGTCTCCTCTGTGGCTGCCGCATGGGTCTGGGAAGGCTGCTGTGTTCCCTGTGTGGAAGCTGCAGATGTCTTTCTAGGATGCCATGCGTGGAGGCACTGGCTGGGTGACAGGTCTGGAGCCAGGAATGCTGCGAGCTGGAGGAGTGCATCATCTGTATTCTGGCCCAAGGAGCCTGAATAACGCACCAGGGGTGGCACAATACCACCACCACCAATCTGAGGGAGCTCAGGTCATTGATGTGGTGTCACACCAAAAGGTGGACCCAGCCACAAAAGCAACACTGAGGTCTCGGGGGGGCATCCAGCTGAGACTGCATGAGAGCAGCCACAGTCTGAAAGTCACCAAATGTGACAGCACTTAGACGCTCTGTCGACTCTTGCAGCACAGATATGCCCTTTTCCTCGTACCTGTGCTGCAATAACAGCTGCCACATCACCCGAAGGGTGAATTTCACGTGGGAATATTGCCCCAATTAAGACTGCAAACTTTCAATAAGACTGGAACACTTTTTTGTGGTCAAAAAGCTGAATTTGGATCCAATGGCTGCCACAAACATTGCGCCGCTAATTGGGGAAAAAAGGCTTTCACACCGGCAGCTTTCTTTCAGCACTAAATTTCGGCCCCGCTGTCCTTGTTGCAATACGAACTCAGGTAAATAGTTGCACGTGGATGTGGGTGGGAATGTTTCAAGGGGTCTGGTTTCAATTATTCTTTGCTGTGGATGATGGCTTCTTTTGTGCTTCTTCACAGCACACTGCGGTTTTTGTTGTCAATAAAAATTATTTTAATTTGTCACATTCTTGTCTTGCCATTTATATACATGGAGGCTTGGTGGGTTCGATGTGTTCAGCACATCGCCAGCCGAATAGGCTGGCCAATCGACACATTTTGCGTTATTCACTGCAATCGATGCGCGATGAGTCTCTGACGAGCAGCCCTTGCAGCGGCAACAGTGTCAGGCTGCCTCCTCCTTGGCTGAAGCGCCCCGTCTTCCTCCTCGTCGCTGTCATCCTCCTGAGGTGGAGCTGCCAACCCTGCTGGTAATGGCTGACCCCTCAAGATGGCCAGGTTGTGCAGCATGTAGCACAAAATGGTGAATATGGAGACTCTATCAGGTGAGTACTGAAATACCCCTCCAGAGTGATCAAGGCAGCAGAAATCCTGCTTCAGAACCCCGATAGCTTGCTCTATAATGCAATATGGCTGGTGTAGCACTGCTCGGCAGTGGGATTGCGGAGGGGAGTCATCGGCCAGGTGGCGAGACCATATCCTTTGTCGCCAATGAGCCAGCCACTCCCTTCATGCGGTGGCTGCAACAGTCGTGGCACACTGTTTTCCCGTAGGATGAAAGCATCGTGGCAGCTGCCAGGATAGCATGCATCGACAGTGAGGATCTGCCTATGATTGCAGACCAGCTGAACGTTGAGGGAGTGATAGACCTTTCGATTGCGAAACACTTCTCCATTGTGAGGCGGGGCTCGCAATGCTACATGCGTTCAAATCAGTGGACCCCTGGACCATGGGGGAGCCCGCTCTCCTGGCGGAGCCACGGGAGCACTTATCCAGGCTCACCCTGGACATGCTGGATTTGATGTAGTCCATGAGTCAGCTGTAGATAGCATCGGTCACCTAGCGAATGCTGCAATATACTGCAACCTGCTGTATATATTGCCTACAGAAGACTGGAAGGAGCCGGTAGCATAGAAGTTGAGAGTAATTGTCACTTTCACTGGCACTGACAGCAAGGTCCTGGTGCCGATGTCAGTTTTGAGGTCTGTGTGCAGGATGTGGCAGAGCTGGGTGACCATCTGCTTGCGGAACCGCAGCCTTCTTATGCACCGCTCCTCAGACGTATCAAGGGAAGAATAATGCACACAGTAGACCCTGCGTCTGCACAGCCTCCTGCCCCAAGGTTTGGGGCCTTTCCTCTGGCGTGGACCCACATTGGCCTGAAGCCGTCTCTGTAGCCGGTGCTTTTGAAGTCTTCGCCGCAGGACGACATGATGTGCCATCACTGCCCCCATCAAGTTGAAGAAGGTAGCCGCGATATACTAATCTCCAATGGATCCGACCTGAAACCCACCAATGTTGGCCAAATGCTAGTTGTGAAGCTGAGTAGTTGTAGCACGCCAACATCTACGCACTCTGCGAGGAGAGAACGCAGCACTGACCGCGACCTCTGTGGCCCGGCTGTAACTCCCTTTAAATACCGCCCCAGAATCTTGACCTCGACTGTGAACGCAAACCTTTTGTGGCGTTGTCCCCGCCAGCTGGTAAGTGAGGCGGCAAAAGTGAATTTGGTCAGACCAGGGCCCAAGAAGGCGCTGCACGTGTACTGACGTCAGGATTTCCATGGTGGTAGTCGGCAAAGCGGAAAATCTTTGCATCCTTGAAAAAGCACAACCGAATTCCCAGCTTTAAATCATTAGTGTTGGTCTGACATTTCCCATAGGCAGACCTACCCTGGACAATGGCCTGCATTGGGAAGTAGCTGCCCAGAAATTCAACTGTTGTGAGGCCTGCAGTCATAGTTATGACTTTTAGTTGTGAGGCTTACTGGCTACCATTTAAACAACAACCAACCCCATAGATTTGTTAAGGACCTGTAAAAAAAAATAGGGCTACTTACCTTTTAAGCTTCCCAGGTCTTGTTGCCTCTCAAATCCGGCAAGTTGATATGAGTGCCCCTGTGTTTTAGCACCTGCTGGTGTACCTGCAAAATAATGAGATCGAAGTCCTTGTCAGAGTCTTGGCTGAACAACATCTGCGCCTGCTACAGGGGCTAGCACTCCATCCTACCACCAGGAAATTCCCAGGAAGAGGGTGGAGAGTCAGCATCGTGCATCTCTGCCTCTTTTTCCTCTCCTTTGGGCTGGGGAACTGAGCATACCCCAAGCATACAGGCCTGTGAAATTGAACTGGTTGGTGGATAGGTGGCTTGCTACATCTCAATAAAACCATTTTGGCATGTCACTAGAAGACACAAAGTACCAATCAGCAGGACGCCACTTTCTGATGTTCCTACCCCTGCAGTGAGATACTACAGTCTGCATTCATTGTCGTCTCTACTTGCGGTGGCTCAGATTTGCCACTGAGCGGAGTCAAGCATTAAAGCAATAAGCATATGGTATTAGTTTATCAGTTAATAATCCAGGGTCACATGACATGTATCTTTGTTGTTCAATTGGCCTGCAGTGGCAGCATTGTACTTTTAATACTCCAAACATGTAGTCTTGACATTGGATAAAATTTCCTGCAGATTATAACAAACAAAGAGAAACAAGTACAGCTTCAGATATCATTTATCAAACAGAATACCAGTTTGCATGTTTGAACCTCAAAGAAATGCGAGCTATCAAGGAGCCAAAGTTCACAGTCACTAAAATCAAGCCTTTATTCCTTTGAAGATTCACATCCTCAGCTGTGTGAAGGGAATTTTTTTTATCAGTTGCTGCCAATATCTATCAACAGCTGATGCTTTGTGCCAAAGAGAATAGACCCGGAAGAAGATGACAGTCCATTTGACACAGAGATCTGAAGATAAGCAGTTCGGCTGTATGCATTAAAATTGGCTGAGGATTCAGTGTATCCCATCAGGAAATTAATGTTACACTCCAATGCCAGTCAGCTTAATCAATTGGAATTTGAAACAAATAGCACAAGGAATTTCAAATGAAGAAAAATACAGGTATTCACCCTGTATTTATAGCACCCTAATTACCGTTACCTGCTAATTATCATATCAGATCTGTTATGTATGATTTAGTGTGAATTGGAAAAGACTCTTCGAAATCACAAGGTGTCAAGTGAACTCGTAATGCTAATGCTTTTGGCCTGTGTTGATTCAAGGAGAGCTCATTCGTTTCACTGACTGATTCATCTTTCTATACAACAGTTCACTATGCTCCGTCAGCCAGCCATTCAATTTCCTAGCTGACAAATATTCAGGATGAATTTATTCCTGCTTATCAAGCAATAGTGAATAAACATTTCATGCATACAGAAGTGTGTACGATGCTTCAGTGCTGAAAAGTGCTGCTTTATGTAGCCTTTTATGAGAATGACCTTTGGATGACAAATGTGCACAGTGTGTTGATTACTGAAAATCAATCCCTCCCCAGTCGCCAAACAGACTGATGATTGGGGATGTGCTGCTTTATCATTTCAGGTATTCTAGTTGTACTGATTGGATACAGTGCCAACCACTGTAATAATGTTTTGGAGCTTTAAAATTAATGCAATTCACCACAGCTCCAACTTTTTTGAGAACACTTGAATGAGCTTAATGCAGTGAAGCAATGCATCGCAATTTCCAGGGCAAATGGGATACCCCGCCCACCTCCCCTGAATATCTCAAATGCATAGAATATAGCTTGCTCCTTGGAGCAGCACATTATTCTTTCACCCCTAGTACAACCCCAGTAGAAACCCTAGGGCTAGTGCAAATCTGGTGCATGGTAAAGGCCCTGTTTTATTTTTATTTTCTCTTTCACTCTGTTTTCTAGGCTGTGTTTGTTACTTGATATTGACATACTGCCAAATGCCATTTTTTTCCTTTCTCGTAGTTGCCTCTTTTTTCCTCTTTTTGTTAGTACTTCTTGCCACATTGTCTCAATAATTACTGTATGTGGGTTAAGGGGAAGACTCCAACACACCCATTATATCAATGACATCAGCCATGTGGACCAATGATCATCATCTCTGCTGGGATTCTCATAGAATTGTAGCATCTATTTTGAAATCAAACTTGACAAATGCAAATATCTGGAGAATAGTGAGAGGTTCTTTTTTCCCCTGTATGTAGATAGAGAATGAGTTTTGCTACAAAATCTGCATGGCTCTTTCATTTTTCTTATCACAAGTTTATAACAAATAATTTAATACTTTTCATTTCATTTTTATGTTGGTTATTATAAGCAAACAAAAAATAAATAACTTGTATTTATATAGTGCCTTCACAACCTCAGGACATCCCAAAGAGCTTTACAGCCAATTAAGTATTTTTGAAGAGCAGTCACTGTTGTAGTGTTGGATAGAAAATGCTTTAACTCACCATCAAAAAAAATGTCGGAGGGGTTTTCACCTCATCTGTTCAAAAAATGTGATTTTTTTACAGCCCTGGATGTGATATATACTATTATAGTGGAGAAGATCTAATATTTTGAAAGTCTTCCTTAAAATGAATAGTATTAAAAAGTCCTGGTTAAAATGGCACTAAAACCAAAGTATAAAGAATAATCCCAATATTCCTTTCTAGTACACAATACAGAATGTGTATTAAAAAATATTGGTGCCACTAAGCTACAAAACACCAGTTTGGCAATTAACTGGAGAAATATGGCATTCTTTTAATAAGTAATGTCATTTTTTTAAACTTAAATCCTTGTTTCAGGAATTTTTAATATAGTGGCCAAACAGCTTGATTGGGATGGGTGAAGATGTTTGAAATTAAAATATTATTTTATAGTTCCAGAATATGCCTCAGTATATGGCTGTTATTCTGTGAGATTTGCTATCCACCCAAGAGGTATAGATTTAAATCATTTCAAGCCATTTGGAAACAAATATTGGAAGTGGAAATTGTGTTTCAAGTGCCCTTGCTTAAAATTCCAAAATGCCTATTTAGAACTGAATCAGTTTGAGTATAACATATATGAATTCCTTCCTGTATTACTGTAGAGCCAGGAAGAGACCATTTGTAACAATAAGCTGCCGAGCTGTGTGCTTGAAGCATTTCTCATTAGGAAAATAGGAAGGATGCTTAACCCTGTTGTGAGGAGATGCTGAACTGTCTAAGTTGTGCAGAAATATTTCTTGCCCTCCCCCGGATTACTCTTTGTACTACTGTGTGAATGTTGATAATAGCTTCTGGCCCTTAACCATGGAGCTTCAGTCTTTGACAAGCCCACCTCCTTTTTGTATATGATTGGCTGAGCTCTGGAAAATGACACTTCAAATTCCTTTCCTTCACAGTCATGATCATCGATTATTTCTGTTTTACTTTTCAGTCTAGACCTTGTAAAGCCTTGAAAACTGAACATTGCAAATGGGAGTGATGAACCCTGAGAAGCAGTCTGTTTATATAACAGAATCAGGAGACATAATAAAGAGTTGAAAGGAAGCGCACAACAAAACAATCGTGAGTCTGGAACGTAAGCAATTTATTCTAACTGGTGGTATAGCTGATTCATGCAAATCCTCTCCTGTGAGTCTATCTGCCAGATTTGCGCAGTTGCATTCTCTGGCCTTTATAATCAGACCAAAACATTTCACAGATTCTTTGATTTATTTATCCCAAAGTTTTCAAACATTCTTTTATCAAGCTAAATGAACATTAGATTCTGTAAATTCCTTCATTGTTTCCAATTGCCCATGAGTTTGTAGAATATAACTGTAGGTTCAATTTTTGCTGGTGTTGTATAGGGTACAGTTATGTGAAAAGAACAGCTTTTTTGGAAGATGCATTCCAGTTAATTTGGACAAGAGATAGTTAAAGCTCAGACAGTCTGACTAAAATCCAAGTAATTTGAGGTGTATATTAGAAGCTTGGAGGGAGAGCCTCTCTGGCAGTAGAGAGGGTCTGTTACCTCAACCAGATCACCTTAGATAGATAGAGCAAGATCGGCTGTGGCTCAGTGGTAGCACTCTCGCCTGAGCCAGAAAGTTGTGGGATCCAAATCCCACTCCAGAGACTTGAGCACAAAATCTAGGCTGATTCTGCAGCACAGTTCTTTCCTTTGGATGAGATGTTAAAGTGAGGCCCCGTCTGCCCTCTCAAATGGATGTAAAAGATCCCATGGCATTATTTTGAAGAAGAGGGCAGTGAAGTTTTCTCCGGTGTCCTGGCCAATATTTATCCCTCAATCAACATCACTAAAAAAGACTATCTGGTCATTATCACATTGCTGTTTGTGGGACCTTGCCTCCATATTTGCTACATTACAACAGTGATTATACAGGTTCAACCTCTCTGGTCCGGCAACATCCATGGTTCGGCATCGATGGCGGAACTGCCTCTTTCCTGGGCCTGGGCTTGGAGTTCACTATTAAGTGCTCCCGTGACACTCAGCATCTCACTCTGCTTCCTCAGTGTGGAATTGTGGGACTTCACGGCGCAGTGAAGGGGAGTCAGATCTGAGACAGACAGAGAAATGACCAATCACCAACGTTCCCCGCCTCTCCTCCCTCACTCAGCAATCACCAGCACTGACCTCCCGTGGTTTGGAAAATTCTCTGTTTTGGCACTAATCAGGTCTCAAGAGTGCCGGACCAGAGAGGTTCAACCTGTACTTCAAAAGCACTTCACTGCTGTAAAGTGGTTTGGGACATCCTGAGGTCATGAAATGTGCAAGTCTTACTTTTTTCTTTAATAAGGGGATTTATAGCATCAGAAGACCATATAGCTTACAAATTGAGGACTCATAACATAATATAATTTAAAATTGTAAAACAAAGAAAATACAGAAATCACCAAATTGACAAAGACTGCTTTCCAGTTGTCAGTACCAGTACTCTGTGAAACAGATCTGGCAGATTTGATTTGTGATAACTACATGCAAAATACACCTGCAGAATTCATGAGAAAAAGCAACATGCATCATTGTAACTGTTCTTAAAAATACATGCCATCTGCATCAAAATGTTGCTAAAATCAGATTTTTGCAAGTAAATCTAAACTAACTCAGATTTTGTTCACATCCTTTTGTTCACATTTTTGCAGAGTTTATCTCGAACAGGGCCATTAAATCAAATCAGCAGCATCTAACTGCTGTACCACATTGTAAAGCTGCAGTTTATCTTTCTAATGTGCTACCAGTCAACTTTAAAGCAATTTTACTCTGCACGTGGCTTGCTCCCATGTCTATTGGCTGATTCCAGAGAGCCAATCAGTTTGGCCATTAAGATTTCAAAGTTCCAGCCTGTCCTAGTGGAGGAGACTATGTGACAGCATGGAGAAGAAAATAATTTTAATCTCATTTAATCCGACAAGTTATATGCGAGTGAAGAGGAGTGGGGGAAAAAAAGGAAAGAATATTGAAACAGAAGCAAAACTAATTTTGTTTTGTTGCAAGTTATATTATTAACCTGGAAATGCTCAGAGCAAGGTGAGAATTTTAATACAGTTATGTGAATCCAAATTACTTACAACTATTCAGATTAGGTATGCATTTATTATCCTCTCAGGCTGTCATTTAAAAAAAATGAAATGATTAAAACAAGGGCGATTGTCCAATACCTTGAGTATTCATTGGATTTCCTATACACTGTTTTAAGGCTCCACTGCTAATGCTGAGTAACATAGTGTGATCTGGGGGAAATTAGAATTACATCTGAGATCACAGCACAGATGTCTGCTTTGGATTTATTTCAAAATTTTCAATCATGATAAAAGGAGATTTCAAAACTGGTGCACAAACGAACAACAATATTTAACATTTCTTAATCTGAAGACTTTACAGACACAGATAAAAGAGAGGCAGCTTTGCAGCATGCGTTAGATGTCAGACCTAACATTTTTACTTTCAAACAAGCCTGCCTTGAAGAGTGCTGGAAGTTTCCAATGTATTCACAAATCCATTTTATCATGTATCAGTGGCTTTGTGGGTTTCTGCCAGCTAGTCAACAGGAAGCCGTGCTTTAATAGCCTGGCAACCACTTCATCTGTTTTTACCTTCATTTGTTTTTCAAAAAATGTATGCAAAGTAAATGACTGCCCGAAACTATAATAATATATTAGCAGTCATTTTCTATCAAATTAAAATCCTGCCATTCAAATCACCTTTAGGCTCAGCATGAGCTGTCGAGCTGTGATTTGATTAGAATGGGTCAGTGAAAGCTGAATGAGTGCACAATTTAACCAAATCAGTTTCATTTTCAGATCTTACAGGATCTGGCATAGACCAGATGCATTGCTTCTAGTTGCTTCCATTATTTGTTAATTAACACAAAAGCGACACATCCATTATTGCCTCATGTCACTGATGAATTAAAGCTGCTGAGGACTTGTTATTGGATTCAATTCCATCTTCCAGAATGAAAGTGCTTATTTTTCAGCCGGGGCAGTGGTGTGACTGCTACTATTTGCCTCAGTGCCAGAGGGAAAATCAGCAGGTGTTTCTCCATACTGATCACTATCCGGT
This sequence comes from Pristiophorus japonicus, assembly GCF_044704955.1. Taxonomy (NCBI): domain Eukaryota; kingdom Metazoa; phylum Chordata; class Chondrichthyes; family Pristiophoridae; genus Pristiophorus; species Pristiophorus japonicus. Next base: position 130,237,188 of record NC_091977.1, read on the forward strand.
GACTCCTCTTGGAAGTACACATGTGTGGATGCTGGATGAGGAGAGAATCAGACTCACCCAAGATGACACACAGTCAGATCTATCTATCTAGACTCACAGATAAAGTATGAGCCCCTTGAGTGACATACCAGAAGGTGATGTTACTTGCGCAGCTGTATCTCAACAAGGAATCAGTGCCTTTGTAAAAATATGGAAGAAAATTAAAGAAACTTCTCACCGTAAGTTGCATTATCAGTCATCATAAACTATCCAGTGTAAGACACTGTGACAAGATGAACTATGGGGAATAAGGTTACAATTAGCAAATCAGCTTTGGATAAAATCTGTGACCGGGTGCTGCTCAGTATATATGAAAAGAAACAGATTGTGCTGAGAGTCTGCTTCTGAAAACATTTAGGGCTAAAAAGTCAAGTAAACCCAAGAACAGGCGCAGGGATCACAAAGCACTCAGCAGGGGGCCCAAGTTGGTGGGAGGCTTGTCATGTTTGTAACCTTCACATAACTGTAAGCTTTATGTAACAACACTGTACACTGTATACACCTGAGTAATGCACACCTTGACCATAGGGGGTGAACTTGTGGGAGACACTCCTCACCTGGTCACCCAGGTATATAAAGGGAGGTCCCACGCAGGGTCAGCACTTCTTGGTCCTGGGAATAAAGGTTCAGGTCACCTAGTGACCTTGTCTGCAGTACATGCCTCGTGTGATTCTATATTAAGGTGTAAGGACACTACATTTGGCGACGAGAAACAGGAATCAACGACCCACGAGGATGGCCACCGGTAGCACAGAGGAACGGTACTGTGTTGGTGAGGACTGGTACGATTTCGTTGAGAAGCTCCAGCAGAGTTTTGTCACGAAGGACTGGCTGGGAGAGGAAGTGGCTGGCAAGCGGAGGGTGCATCTACTGACCAGCTGTGGATCCAAGACGTATGCGCTGATGAAAGACCTGCTCACACCCGAGAAGCCAGTGGACAAGTCTTTTGAAGAGCTCAGCACTCTGATCGGTGAGCACCTCAAACCGGCAAGCAGTATACACATGGCCTGGCACCGGTTCTATACACACCGGCGTCGGGAGGGACAAAGCATATCGGACTTCGCTGTGGACCTTCGACGCTTGACCGGCCTCTGTAAGTTCACAGATGCCTGCAGGGGGGAGATGCTAAGGGATTTCTTCATTGAGGGCATTGGTCATGCCAGGATTTTCAGGAAGCTTATTGAGACCAAGGACTTGACTTTGGAAAGGGCAACGCTGATAGCTCAGGCCTTCATGGCAGGGGAAGAGGAGACCAAGATAATTTACGCGCGCAGCCCTGGTTCCAACATGGCGATGGACCAGGGAGTTAACATTGTAAACGAGACTCAGAACCCCGCAGGCAGGCAAGGGCAATTCGACACCGCCCAGACAGCAACAGGCTCTAGGGTGGGCCAGCAACAGAGACAATGACAGGGGGATCGGCAATTCATGCCATCATAAGGGATAATGCGTCCCGGGATGGGACCATTGACACTCAGCAACAGAGCGCTCAGGAGTAATCAAAGAGACAATCAGAGAGGAATGCCTGTTAACAATTCATTTGTTCACAACAATCTCAGCTCATGCTGGAGGTGCGGTGGCAGACCTGCTGCGAAAACTTGTAGGTTTCAACAATTTATCTGTAGAAGCTGCAACTTCAGTGGACATCTGGCCAGAATGTGCAGAAAGCCCATAGCGAGGCTAGTTTACGAGGCAGAGGAACCAGACGAGGGGTCTGCAAGGCAGGATGATGTTTGGGGCAAAGCTATGGACGTGGAAGTCCAGCGGGTTCATGTGGCAGACGTCCACAGCTCATATATCAAAGCGCCACCTATGATGATGCAAGTTCTATTAAATGGCATCCCGGTACGCATGGAGCTGGACACAGGAGCCAGCCAGTTGCTTATGAGTGCCCAACAATTTGAAAAACTATGGCCACTCAAAGCTAACAGGCCCAAACTGGAACACATTGACACGCAGCTACGGACGTACACCAGAGAGATCATCCCAGTACTAGGCAGTGCAAACTTGGTGGTCACACACAATGGATCGGAGAACTGGCTGCCACTCTGGATTGTCCCAGGGAATGGTCCCGCGCTCTTGGGGAGGAGCTGGCTAGCCGAGATGAACTGGAAATGGGGGGATGTGCACGCCATTTCATCTGTGGAGCGAACTTCATGCTCACAGGTCCTACAGAAATCCGAGCCACTTTTTCAACCAGGTGTCTGGACCTTTAAGGGCACCAAAGTAGTGATACGCATCACCCCGGATGCCAGACTAATGCACCACAAAGCCAGAGCCGTGCCGTATGTGATGCGTGAGAGAATTGAGAGTGAGTTGGACAGGCTGCTAAGAGAGGGCATAATTTCGCCTGTTGAATTCAGTGACTGAGCAAGCCCCATCGTTCCTGTCCTTAAAGCGGATGGCTCGGTCAGGATCTGTGGCGACTACAAGGCCACCATCAACCGAGTGTCACTACAGGACCAATACACGCTTGCGAGAGCGGAGGATATTTTTGCCACGCTGGCAGGTGGCAAGCTGTTCACCAAGTTGGACCTCACTTCAGCCTACTTGACGCAGGAACTGGCTGAAGAATCCAAGCTACTGACCACCATCACTACGCACAAGGGGCTATGCGTTTACAACAGGTGTCCATTTGGCATTCGTTCAGTGGCCACTATCTTCCAGAGGAACATGGAAAGCTTGCTTAAATCCACCCCTGGAACAATCGTATTCCAAGATGACATCCTAATCACGGGTCACAATACCGAGGAACACCTCCACAACTTGGAGGAGGTGCTACACCGACTGGACCGAGTAGGCTTGCGACTAAAGAAGTCCAAGTGTGTGTTTTTGGCCCCAGAGGTTGAGTTTTTGGGCAGGAGGGTTGCCGCAGACGGGATCCGACCTACCGAATCCAAAACGGAGGCGATCCGTCGTGCGCCCAGGCCCGGCAACACATCGGAGTTGCGGTCATTTCTGGGACTATTGAACTACTTCGGGAACTTTCTGCCGAACTTAAGTACATTGTTGGAACCGCTGCATGTGCTCCTGCGTAAGGGTTGTGAACGGTTTTGGGGGGACTGTCAGGAATGGGCTTTCAATCGGGCAAAGAATCTGCTTTGTTCTAACAAGATGTTGACTTTGTACAACCCCTGTAAGAAACTGGTTTTAACGTGTGATGCATCATCCTATGGGGTTGGGTGCGTGTTGCAGCAGAGTAATGATGAGGGCTAACTCCAACCTGTGGCTTATGCCTTCAGGTCGATCTCCCAGGCATAACGGGGATATGGGATGGTTGAAAAGGAAGCACTCGCATGTGTCTACGGGGTGAAAAAGATACACCAGTACCTTTTCGACAGAAGGTTCGAGTTAGAAACGGACCACAAACCGTTAACATCCCTGTTGTCCGACAGCAAGGCTGTCAATGCCAATGCGTCAGCTCGCATACAGCAGTGGGCTGTCATGCTGGCTGCATATGACGACACCATATGGCACCGGCCAGTCACCGAAAATTGTGCTGATGCGCTCAGCAGGCTCCCACTGGCGACCACCGAGGGGGCGTCGGAACAAAGTGCGGAGATGGTCATGACCGTTGAGGCTTTCGACACCGCAGGCTCCCCCATCACAGCCCGCCAGATCAAAATCTGGACCAACAGAGATCCCCTGCTCCTATCCCTGATAAAGAAATGTGTCCTGACTGGGGATTGGGCGTCTGCACACGGAGCGTGCCCCGAGGAGGTCAGGCCATTTCACAGAAGGATGGACGAGCTCTCCATCCAAGCTGACTGCCTGCTATGGGGCAGCCGGGTAGTCATGCCCCAGAAAGGAAGGGAAGAATTCATCAGGGAACTCCACAGCGAGCACCCAGGCATCGTGCTAATGAAGGCCATTGCCCGGTCACATGTATGGTGGCCGGGAATTGACTCAGACCTGGAACACTGGGTTCGCAGGTGCACGACGTGTGCTCAGCTGAGAAATGCCCCCAGGTAGGCCGCGCTCAGCCAGTGGCCCTGGCTCACCAGGCCATGGTCACGTATTCACGTAGACTACGCAGGCCCGTTCATGAGAAAAATGTTCCTGATTGTTGTCAATGCATACTCGAAATGGATCAAGTGCATTATATTGAACTCGTGCACGACATCCACAACCGTGGAAAGTCTGCGTACGGTCTTTGCGACCCACGGCTTGCCGGACATCCTGGTTAGCGATAATGGCCCGTGTTTCACTAGCTATGAATTCCAGGAATTTATGTCGGGTAATGGTATCAAACACATCAGGACAGCACCGTTCAAGCCGGCTTCCAATGACCAGGCAGAAAGTGCGGTTCAAATCACAAAACAGGGCTTGCTCCGGATTCAAGGACCCTCCCTTCAGTACCGCCTATCGCACCTCCTGCTGGCCTATAGGTCCCGCCCGCATTCGCTCACGGGAGTCCCGCCCGCGGAACTACTCATAAGAAGAACATAAGAACATAAGAATTAGGAACAGGAGTAGGCCATCTAGCCCCTCGAGCCTGCTCCGCCATTCAACAAGATCATGGCTGATCTGGCCGTGGACTCAGCTCCACTTACCCGCCCACTCCACGTAACCCTTAATTCCCTTATTGGTTAAAAATGTATCTATCTGTGACTTGAATACATTCAATGAGCTCGTCTCAACTGCTTCCTTGGGCAGAGAATTCCACAGATTCACAACCCTCTGGGAGAAGAAATTCCTTCTCAACTTGGTTTTAAATTGGCTCCCCCGTATTTTGAGGCTGTGCCCCCTAGTTCTAGTCTCCCCTACCAGTGGAAACAACCTCTTTGCCTCTATCTTGTCTATCCCTTTCATTATTTTAAATGTATCTATAAGATCACCCCTTATCCTTCTGAACTCCAATGAGTAAAGACCCAGTCTACTCAATCTATCATCATAAGGTAACCCTCTCATCTCCGGAATCAGCCTAGTGAATCGTCTCTGTACCCCCTCCAAAGCTAGTATATCCTTCCTGAAGTAAGGTGACCAAAACTGCATGCAGTACTCCAGGTGCGGCCTCACTAATACCCCATACAGTTGCAACAGGACCTCCCTGCTTTTGTACTCCATCCCTCTCGCATTGAAGGCCAACATTCCATTCGCCTTCCTGATTACCTGCTGCACCTGCAAACTAACCTTTTGCGATTCATGCACAAGGAACCAATGGTAGAGCAGTGGAGGCGTGTCCTGCTCAGTTGGAGCTGTGAGCAGTGAGGAGAGCTGCTATCAACTTTTGCTCCTGCCTGGAGAGCCCTGAGACCAGCCCAGGAAGAGAAGGAAGGAAGGGGCTTCACCACCAACTTTTATCCAGAGGGAGAGGAGGAGAACAGAAAACTTTAACAACTTTACCATTTCTGCAAGGAGTTGGAGAGAGGGGGAAAAACCAACAACATCCAGTGTGGAAGGAGGGAGACTCTACACTTTCTACAGGTGGGTGTGGGTGCATTTCCCAAAAAGACTTTGTTGTATCGGTGGGGGGAGGAAAGAAGACCACTGAGGGCCGGAACATCGCGGGGGGTGTGTGTGTGTGTGGTAGTGTGCGTGGGGGCCTTGCTACAACTAGGCCCCACACAAAACTGAACCCCCCCCCCCCAATTGCCTAGCCTGGGATAGCTGGAGCTACCAGGCTGAAGATTGTTTAATCACCCCATTAACATCGTTAGGAGTGGGTGCCTGGTGGCTCTCGCTACCCCAGGTGAAGACGTCTTCTCCCCCCACCTGAAGACCAACCCAAAGACTGTGCTTGTGTGTTTTGCCATCTGGGGAGTGCACCCACCCACAGCTGCGAGGGGAGACCTGCCCTCGCAGTACCCCCCCCTTCCCACCCCCCTCTCTCTTTCTCTGCTACTCTGTTTCTCCCCTCTCTCTCTGAGGCCTCTTTCTTCCAAATTAATAATAAAAAAAAAACAATTAAGACAACTGAGCAGAGGGAGCAAGGCCCCTCCCCAATTACCAACTAGGGGAGAGGTGCCTCGTTAAGGGCTCCTCTGCTCAGTTAATATACGAGGCCTAATTAAGACCATTAAGGCCTGTGACTTTGGGGTGGGTGTAGCCCTTAAAGGGACCCCGTGATGGCGACCCCATCCACGCCGGTGGCAGGGCCAGCAAGGACGTATGCGCAGGCGGTGTCCACATCCACGGCACCTCCTGCGCCACCCGCTGCCCTGTCACCATTCAGACTCATTACAAAAAAACACGGGGTCAAGAGCTACACTCACCCCACAATGAGCATTGAGGAGTGCGTGCGGGCGATGGCTGGGGTAGTCGGCCCCTCGGCCATTGTCGCAGCCTCCAAGATGTCTGGGAAGGCTGTTTTCTTTCTGGGGTCGGAGCGGGCGGTGTCCCTAGCCCTTGAAAAGGGGCTCACGGTGGGCGGGACGTTCCTGCCGGTGGACCCTCTCGAGGCCACCGCGTAGAGTGTCATCATATCGAACGTCCCGCCCTTTGTTCCCGCTGGGCTCCTCCACCCTCACCTACACCAACTGGGGGAGGTAAGGTCGGGGATCAACCCCATACCGCTCGGCCTCAGGGAGAGCAGCCTGCGCCACGTGTTCTCCTTCCGCCGCCAGCTCTTTGTCCGGCTGGCGCGGGAGGAGACGACGGAGGGGTCTTTTAATGTGGTGCACGAGGGGACTGCCTACCGCGTCTTCTGGACGTCGGACGGCGTGCGGTGCCATGCCTGCAGAGAGGTGGGGCACATTCGCAAGAACTGCCCCGCCTCCAAGGCCGCCAAACCACCGAAGGCGGCCAAGGCTGGCGCCGCCGCCACCCCTCCCCCTAGTTGCGTCCGCGTGCCGGGAGCCGTAGGTGCGCGGGCATCGTCGGAGGCCTTTGTTTTCAGGGCCTCCGGCGGGGGGGAGGGAGAGCGTCCGACCGGAAAGAAGGCGCGGAAGAAGGCAAAACATCAAGAGGCGGGTCCCCTCAGTGCGCCAGATAATTTGACCACCGCGCTCAGCCCAACCCCGTCACCGGCGAGCGCGGGGTGCCCCGAGCCCGTGCCCGAGCCCTTGAACAACACCACAGAGGGGCCCGGGCGCGGGCAAGAAAAGGAAAAGGGGGGGGCGGAGCGGGGGGCCTCGGCAGACATGGAGGTCTCCCTGAATCCGCGCGTCCCCAGGAACAAAAAGAGGCACCGCCCCAATGAGGCGGAGGGGGAACAACATCCCTCCGCGGAGGAGGCGGTGCCCGCCGCGTGTCCCGCGTCCCCCACCAGCGCCCCCAAATTGCGCTGCAGGCGCGAGGAGTCGTTCCCCGGGGAGGGTGAGGCAGTCGAGGCTGCCCAGCCGCTGCCTCCTGGGGAGGGCGTGGAAGATCTGCCTGTCGTGGGGGGCGTGGGGCCAGAGGAAGAATGCGTAGCCGCCGGGTCGAGCGTCCCGGGGACCGAGGCGGGCGGGGCCGAAAAGGCCGAACCTGAGCCCGCCCAGCCAATACCCAACTTCCCCCGGGATTTGCTCGAGTCGGTAGAAACTGAAAAAATGGAAAAGTTTAATGAATCCGTACACGCTGGGCCGGGGGGTGGCGGCGGGGAGGGGGAAGAACAACAACCCTCGCCCCCTACTTTGGAGCTGAGGGACTTGGTGGACCTGGAGCATTTTCTAAACCAGGTCTCTCCGTGTTCCCCGGCTCCTGGGGCGGAGGAGGAACCCCTTCCGCTGTCCCTTCCCGACCCAGCACCAATTTTAAAAGAGCCCAGTGGGGACTCCTCTGCCGACGATCCTGAGGGTGGGATCGGGGCAGAGCCAGGGCCAGATGGAGCGGCCGGGCCGTTTGCCGTACCTCGTGCGGTCGACGGGCCGGCTGCTAGCGGCGACCACCCGGAGGGGGACGGGGACTCGGTGGAGGACGCGGGTGAAGATCTCGAGTCCATCGCCAGTGAGGCGGTGGATCTGCTCGCGGCCGCCACTGAGACCCTCCTCATTCCCGCAGAGGATCTCCGGGACTTTTTGGTCCAGTGCCGGGGTCGCCGCGACCAAGCCCGTCTGGCCCTGGAAAGATGGTCCAAGCCGGGGCTGCTCGTCGCGTCCGTCCGCGCCGCCGCTAAAACCATGGCCGCGGGCGGGTCCTTATCAAAGGCTCAAGGCCTTGAGCTGCGCCGGCTCAAAAAGTTCCTCGCTGGGCTGCTGAAGGAGTGGAGGTCAACAAATGACTCCACTCCCCCCCCACAATAGGTTAGGTAGAGGTTGCACTATGCTCTAGTCATGAAGATAACCATAGCCAGCCTCAACATCAACGGCGGCAGAGGGGCACGCCGTAGATTTGACAATTTTTCGCTCCTGCAGGAGGGGAAATATGCGGTGTGCTTCCTGCAAGAAACCCACACCGTTCCGGGAGACGAAGCCACGTGGCTCCTGGAATGGCAAGGAGAGGTCCGCATGAGCCACCTCACCGCCATTTCTAGTGGAGTGGCCATCTTGCTGGGCCCGCATTTTCAGCCGGAGATCTTGGGGGTCGAGGAGCCCGTGCCAGGCCGCTTGCTGCACGTAACGGTTCGCCTGGGGGACGTGCCGCTCCATCTCGTGAACGTGTACGCCCCTCAGCCCGGCCCGCAGCAAACGCGCTTCTTTGAAGAGGTGTCCGCTCTTCTTGGCTCCGTCGACGTCGGCGACTGCATTGTCCTCGGGGGGGATTTTAACTGCACCCTCGAGGCGAGGGACCGCTCCGGTGCCCTGCAGTGCATTACGGCGATGGAGAAGTTGAGGGACCTGGTCGGGTCCTTCGACTTGGTTGACGTCTGGCGAAATCTCCACCCCGACTCCAGCGCCTTTACTTGGGTGAGGCCTGGAGTAGGATGGTCCAGAGTCGACCGCCTTTATGTGTCTCGGGCGTACGTTTCCTGCGTCCCGGCGGCCTCCATGCGGCCGGTGCCGTGTTCGGACCACCACCTGGTGTGGGCGGAGCTCGCTTCGCTCCGCGCGAGGACGGGGTCCGCGTACTGGCACTTTAACAACCAGCTGCTGGAGGACGTGCGGTTCCAGGACTCGTTCCGTCGATTCTGGGCCGACTGGAGAAAGAAGCAGGGGGGCTTCCCCTCCTTGAGGCTATGGTGGGACGTGGGCAAGGCTCACGTCCGCGTCTTCTGTCAAGAGTACGCGAGGGGGTCGACCAAGAGGCGGGCGGCCAGGGTCGGGCGCCTAGAAAAAGAGGTGCTCGACCTGGAATCCCGTCTCGGTCAAGTCGTCCAGGACCCGGCCCTGCGGACGGTGTACGAAGCGAAGAAGGCCGCGCTGAAGGATCTGCAGCTCGTCGGGTCCCGAGGTGCGTTCGTGAGGTCGCGGATCCGGTTCCTGCGGGATCTGGACCGCGGCTCCCCCTTCTTCTACTCGCTAGAAAAAAGGCAGAGTGTCCGTAAGCAGCTCTTGACGCTGCTGGCCGACGACGGCTCTCTCGTCTCGGATCCGGAGGGCGTCAACAACAGGGCCCGTGAATATTACGGGGCCCTGTTCTCTCCGGATCCGTCCAGCGAGGAAGCGCGCAGAGTTTTGTGGGAGGACCTGCCGAAGGTCAGCCCGGAGGGCGCCGAAAATCTGGAAGCTCCGCTAAGCCTGGCGGAGCTGACCGGTGCCCTCGACCGGCTCTCGAGGGGAAAATCCCCGGGGCTGGACGGGCTGACCGTGGAGTTCCACAGGGCGTTCTGGGACGTTCTGGGGGGCGACTACGCGCGGGTCCTGGGGGAAAGTCTGGCGACCGGGGAGATGCCCCTCTCTTGGCGCAGGGCAGTCATCGTCCTGCTGCCTAAGAAGGGCGATCTCCGCCTCCTTAAGAACTGGCGCCCGGTCTCCCTCCTCAGCACGGACTACAAAATTTTCGCCAGGGCGATGTCTGCTCGCCTTGGTGCCGTGCTGGACCACATGATCCACCCCGACCAGTCCTACACGGTCCCGGGCCGGACAATCCACGATAACATCCATCTGGTCCGGGACCTCATCCATTGTTCCCAGGAGGCTGGTCTGTCGGTCGCCTTCCTATCCCTCGACCAAGAGAAGGCGTTCGACAGGGTGGATCACGACTATCTGCTCGGAACTCTGCGCGCTTTCGGGTTCGGGACGCATTTCGTCGCCCGGATCCGACTTTTGTACGCCGCCGCGGAGTGTCTGATTAAGGTTAACGGGTCCTTGATGGCGCCCCTTCGCTTTAGAAGAGGGGTGCGCCAGGGATGCCCCATGTCCGGCCAGTTATACGCCGTTTGCGTGGAGCCTTTCCTGCGCCTCTTGCGGACGAGGTTGACAGGACTGGCTCTGCAAGGGCCTGCGTGGAGGTCGTCCTCTCGGATTACGCCGATGACGTGCTCCTCGCGGTAGAGGATCCCGCTGACCTGCGGAGGATGCGTGAGTGCCAGGAGATTTACTCGGCCGCGTCCTCCGCCAGGATCAACTGGGAGAAATGTTCCGGACTCCTGGTGGGTCAGTGGCGGGTGGACTCCCTGCCGGAGGAGCTCAGGCCTTTTGCCTGGAGCACGACCCATCTCCTCTATCTGGGAGTCTACCTTAGCCCCGACGAGGGAGCCTGGCCGGCGAACTGGCAGGAGCTGGAGGCCAAGGTCGCCGCTCGCCTAGGGCGCTGGACAGGACTGCTCCGAGTGCTGTCCTACAGGGGTCGAGCGCTAGTCATAAACCAGCTGGTGGCCGCAATGTTGTGGTACCGACTAGTCACTTTGACCCCTCCCCCTGCGTTTGTTGCCAAGATACAGAAGAAGCTGGTGGACTTCTTCTGGAACAACAGGAAGCACTGGGTCTCTGCCGCGGTCTTGAGTCTCCCGCTTGAGAAGGGCGGTCAGTCGTTGGTGTGCGTCAGCGCCCAGCTCGCGACTTTCCGTCTTCAGACCCTGCAGAGATACCTTTACGTCGAGCCCCCTGCTAGGTGGTGTGCTCTGGCGAGGTATTTCTTCCGCCAGCAGCGCGACCTCAATTATGACACGCAGCTCCTGTTTGTGAACTTGGGGGGTGCTAGGACCGCCCTCCGGGAGCTGCCTGTCTTTTACAGGGAACTCATCAGGGTCTGGAACAAAGTCTCCACCAAGCGCAGCTCTCCGCCGGCTGGAGTGGCGGCCGTCCTGCAGTAGCCGCTGCTCGGGAATCCGTACCTCCACGACCGAGGTTTTATGTGGCGGTCGGAAGAGAGGGCTGTGGCTGGTGAGGTGACCAGGGTCAGGGACCTGCTCGATGGCGGAGGAGTGGGCTGGATGGCGCCAGAAACGCTGGCGCGGCGCCTAAATTCTGCCAACGTCCGCCACGCGGCCGATGCCATCGAGTCGCTAAAAACAGCTCTGGGCCCTGACTCCGTTAGGTGCATCGAGGAGGCTCAAGCACGTGGGGAGATCCCGTCCGAACTGACCCCCGTCCGGACGGAATTCCTCATCGGCGCCAAACCCCGGAACCTCCCTCAGGGGCCGGCGCCTCACAACTTGAGCCGCCTCGGGGAAATCCCCTCCGTGCCTTTCAGTTCCGCGCGGAGGGGTTTCATGTACGGGCTGCTCCTGCACACTCTCAACTTTGCCATCCTCGCCTGCCGTCCGGACACGCCATGGCGTACCATCTTGCCGTCCGGAGGAGGCGGGGGTCCCCGATGGAGGGCACTCTACGCAGGGGTCCTCCCACTATTCGTCGGGGACTTGGCCTGGAGGGTGGTGCACGGAGCAGTGCCGTGCAACAAATTTTTAAGCCGGTTCACCGACTCCCAGGCCACCTGCAATTTCTGCGGTCTGGAGGAGTCCGTGTTCCATGTTTTTATTGAGTGCACGAGGTTGCAGCCCCTGTTCCATTATTTGAAGGGGCTGCTCCTGAAATTCTGGCTGCAGTTCAGTCCCACTCTCCTGATCTTTGGGCACCCTGTGCGGAGGGGAGCGGGTAGGTCCGAAGGCCTCCTCGTAGGACTGCTCCTGGGCACGGCCAAGGGTGCCATCAGCCGGTCCAGGCAGCGGGCGGTCGAGGGGGTCGTTCAACCTGACTGCCTGCTTCTCTTCCGCTCTTACATCCGGTCCAGGGTGTCCTTGGAGATGGAGCACGCGGTGTCCACCGGTACGCTCGCGGCCTTCCGCGAGAGGTGGGCACCGGAGGGACTGGAGTGCATCATCACGCCCGGCAACCAAATTTTAATTTGATTTTACGTTTTAAAGTTTAATTTGTTTTAATTGCCGGTGTTTTTAGTGTCCCCTTCCCTTTTATAGGGGGCACTGGGGAAAAATTGTGATTTTAGTGCCCAAAAAAAAACCAAAAAAAAGAAGAAAAAAAAAAAAACCAAAAAAAAACCAAAAAAAGAAAAAAAGGGCCTTGTAAATGTCTGGTGTGTCACCCAGGTCGGGTGGCACGGTTTAATGTGTTTTGTTTTGCAGATAAACTCCAAAAAGAGTTTCATGCACAAGGACCAATTGTGGAGCAGTGGAGGCGTGTCCTGCACAGTAGGAGCTGAGCTGCAGTGAGGAGAGCAGCTATCAACTTTTGCTCCTGCCTGGAGAGCCCTGAGACCAGCCCAGGAAGAGAAGGAAGGAAGGGGCTTCACCACCAACTTTCACCCAGAGGGAGAGGAGGAGAAAAGAAAACTTTTTAACAACTTTTTACCATTCTGCAAAGAGTTGGAGAGAGGAGGAAAAACCAACAACAAACATCCAGTGTGGAAGGAGGGAGACTCTACATTTCTACAGGTGGGTGTGGGTGCATTTCCCAAAAAGACTTTGTTATATCGGTGGGGGGAGGAAAGAAGACCACTGAGGGCCGGAACATCGCGGGGAGTGTGTGTGTGTGGAAAGTGTGCGTGGGGGCCTTGCTTACAACTAGGCCCCCCCCACAATTGGAACCCCCCCCACCCCCCACATTTGCCTAGCCTGGGATAGCCGGAGCTACCAGGCTGAAGATTTTTTAATCACCCTATTAACATCGTTAGGAGTGTGTGCCTGGTGGCTCTAGCTGCCCCAGGTGAAGACGTCTTCTCCCCCCACCTGAAGACCAATCCAAAGACTGTGTTTTTTGTGTTTTGCCATCTGGGGAGTGCACCCACCCACAGCTGCGAGGGGAGACCTGCCCTCGCAGTTCCCCCCCCCCCCTTCCCACCCCCCTCTCTCTTTCTCCGTTACTCTCTGTTTCTCCCCTCTCTCACTGAGAGCCCTTTTCCTCCAAAATCAATTTTTAAAAAAAACAATTGAGACAACTGAGCAGAGAGAGCAAGGCCCCTCCCCAATTGCCAACTAGGGGAGAGGTGCGTCGTTAAGGGCTCCTCTGCTCAGTTAATATACGAGGCCAATAAAGACCATTAAGGCCTGTGACTTTGGGGTGGGTGTAGCCCTTAAAGGGACCCCGTGATGGCGACCCCATCCACGCCGGTGGCAGGGCCAGCGAAGACGTATGCACAGGTGGCAACCGCTTCCACGGCACCTCCTGCGCCACCCGCTGCCCTGCCACCTTTCAGATTAATTACCAGAAAACACGGGGTCAAGAGCTACACTCACCCCACAATGAGCATTGAGGAGTGCGTGCGGGCGATGGCTGGGGTTGTCGGCCCCTCGGCCATTGTCGCGGCCTCCAAGATGTCTGGGAAGGCTGTTTTCTTTCTGGGGTCGGAGCGGGCGGTGTCCCTGGCCCTCGAAAAAGGGCTCACGGTGGGCGGGACGTTCCTGCCGGTGGACCCTCTCGAGGCCACCGAGCAGAGAGTCATCGTTTCAAACGTCCCGCCCTTTGTTCCCGCTGAGCTCCTCCTCCCTCACCTACACCAACTGGGGGAGGTAAGGTCGGGGATCAACCCCATACCGCTCGGCCTCAGGGAGAGCAGCCTGCGCCACGTGTTCTCCTTCCGCCGCCAGCTCTTTGTTCGGCTGGCGCGGGAGGAGACGACGGAGGGGAACTTTAATGTGGTGCACGAGGGGACTGCCTACCGCGTCTTTTGGACGTTGGACGGCGTGCGGTGCCATGCCTGCAGGGAGGTGGGGCATGTTCGCAAGAACTGCCCCGCCTCCAAGGCCGCCAAACCACCGAAGGCGGCCAAGGCTGGCGCCGCCGCCACCCCTCCCCCTAGTTGCGTCCGCGTGCCGGGAGCCGTAGGTGCGCGGGCATCGTCGGAGGCCTTTGTTTTCGGGGCCTCCGGCGGGGGGGAGGGAGAGCGTCCGAGCGGAAAGAAGGCACGGAACAAGGAGAAACATCTAGAGGCGGGTCCCCTCAGTGCGCCTGAAAGATTGACCACCGCGCTCGGCCCAACCCAGCCACCGGCGAGCGCGGGGTGCCCTGAGCCCGTGCCTGAGCCCTTGAACAACACCGCAGAGGGGCCCGGGCGCGGGCAAGAAAAGAAAAAGGGGGGGCGGAGCGGGAGGCCTCGGCAGACATGGAGGTCTCCCTGCCTCAGCGCACCTCCAGCAACAAAAGGAGGCGCCGCTCCGTTGAGGCGGAGGGGGAACAACATCCCTCCGCGGAGGAGTCGGTGCCCGCCGCGTGTCCCGCGTCCCCCACCAGCGCCCCCAAGCAGCGCCGTAGGCGGGAGGAGTCTGTCCCCGGGGAGGGTGAGACAGTCGAGGCTGCCCAGCCTCTGCCTCCCGGGGATGGCGTGGAAGATCTGCCTGTCGTGGGGGGCGTGGGGACCGCGGAGGAATGCATTGCCGCCGGGCCGGGAGTCCCGGGGACTGAGGCGGGCGGGGCCGAAAAGGCCGAACCTGAGCCCGCCCAGCCAATACACAACTTCCCCCGGGAGTCGCTCGACCCGGCAGAAAATGAAACATATGTCTATTATGACACTGTAGATGCTGGGCCGGGGGGTGGCAGCGGGGAGGGGGAGGAACACCCACCCTCGCCTCTTGTTGTGGAGCTGGAGCACTTGGAGAGCCTGGGGATTTCCTATGGCCGGATCTCTCCTTGTTCCCCGGTTCCTGGGGCGGAGGGGGAACCCCTTCCGCTGTCATTTCCCGACCCAGCACCATTTTTAAAAGAGCCCAGTGGGGACTCCTCTGCCGACGATCCTGGGGGTGGGATCGGGGCAGAGCCAGGGCCGGTTGGAGCGGCCGGGTCATTTGCCGTACCTTGTGCGGTTGATGGGCCGGCTGCTGGCGGCCACCTCCCGGAGGAGGACGGGGACTCGGTGGGGGACGCGGGTGAAGACCTAGAGACCACCGCCAGCGAGGCGGTGGATCTGCTCGCGGCTGCCGCCGAGACCATCCTCATTCCTGCAAAGGAACTCCGGGACTTTTTGGCCCAGAGCCGGGGTCACTGCAACCAAGCCCGACTGGCCCTGGAAAAATGGTCCGAGCCAGAGCTGATCAAGGGGTCCGTCCGCGCCGCCGTTAAAACCTTGGCCGTGGGCGGGCCCTTGACAAAGGCGCAACACCTTGAGCTGCGCGAGCTCGAGGGACTCCTCGCTGGGCTGCGGAGGGAGCGGAGTTCAACAAAAGACTCCGCTCCCTCCCCCACAATAGGTTAAGGTAGAGGTTGCACTATGCTTTTGCCATGAAGATAACCATAGCCAGCCTCAACATCAACGGCGGCAGAGGGGCACGCCGTAGATTTGACAATTTTTCGCTCCTGCGGGAGGGGAAATATGCGGTGTGCTTCCTGCAAGAAACCCACACCGTTCCGGGAGACGAAGCCACGTGGCTCCTGGAATGGCAAGGAGAGGTCCGCATGAGCCACCTCACCGCCATTTCTAGTGGGGTGGCCATCTTGCTGGGCCCGCATTTTCAGCCGGAGATCTTGGGGGTCGAGGAGCCCGTGCCAGGCCGCTTGCTGCACGTAACGGTTCGCCTGGGGGACGTGCCGCTCCATCTCGTGAACGTGTACGCCCCTCAGCCCGGCCCGCAGCAAACGCGCTTCTTTGAAGAGGTGTCCGCTCTTCTTGGCTCCGTCGACGTCGGCGACTGCATTGTCCTCGGGGGGGATTTTAACTGCACCCTCGAGGCGAGGGACCGCTCCGGTGCCCCGCAGTGCATGACGGCGATGGAGAAGTTGAGGGACCTGGTCGGGTCCTTCGACTTGGTGGACGTCTGGCGAAATCTCCACCCCGACTCCAGCGCCTTTACTTGGGTGAGGCCTGGAGTTGGATGGTCTAGAGTCGACCGCCTTTACGTGTCTCGGGCGTACGTTTCCTGCATCCCGGCGGCCTCCATGCGGCCGGTGCCGTGTTCGGACCACCACCTGGTGTGGGCGGAGCTCGCTTCGCTCCGCGCGAGGACGGGGTCCGCGTACTGGCACTTTAACAACCGGCTGCTGGAGGACGTGCGGTTCCAGGACTCGTTCCGTCGATTCTGGTCCGACTGGAGAAGGAAGCAGGGGGGCTTCCCCTCCTTGAGGCTATGGTGGGACGTGGGCAAGGCTCACGTCCGCGTCTTCTGTCAAGAGTACGCGAGGGGGTCGACCAAGAGGCGGGCGGCCAGAGTCGGGCGCCTAGAAAAAGAGGTGCTCGACCTGGAATCCCGTCTCGGTCAAGTCGTCCAGGACCCGGCCCTGCGGACGGTGTACGAAGCAAAGAAGGCCGCGCTGAAGGACCTGCAGCTCGTCGGGTCCCGAGGTGCGTTCGTGAGGTCGCGGATCCGGTTCCTGCGGGATCTGGACCGCGGCTCCCCCTTCTTCTACTCGCTGGAAAAAAGGCAGAGTGTCCGTAAGCAGCTCTTGACGCTGCTGGCCGACGACGGCTCTCTCGTCTCGGATCCGGAGGGCGTCAACAACAGGGCCCGTGAATATTACGGGGCTCTGTTCTCTCCGGATCCGTCCAGCGAGGAAGCGCGCAGAGTTTTGTGGGAGGACCTCCCGCAGGTCAGCCCGGAGGGCGCCGAAAATCTGGAAGCTCCGCTAAGCCTGGCGGAGCTGACCGGTGCCCTCGACCGGCTCTCGAGGGGAAAATCCCCGGGGCTGGACGGGCTGACCGTGGAGTTCCAAAGGGCGTTCTGGGACGTCCTGGGGGGCGACTACGCGCGGGTCCTGGGGGAAAGTCTGGCGACCGGGGAGATGCCCCTCTCTTGGCGCAAGGCAGTCATCGTCCTGCTGCCTAAGAAGGGCGATCTCCGCCTCCTTAAGAACTGGCGCCCGGTCTCCCTCCTCAGCACGGACTACAAAATCTTTGCCAGGGCGATGTCTGCTCGCCTTGGTGCCGTGCTGGACCACATGATCCACCCCGACCAGTCCTACACGGTCCCGGGCCGGACAATCCACGATAACATCCATCTGGTCCGGGACCTCATCCATTGTTCCCAGGAGGCTGGTCTGTCGGTCGCCTTCCTATCCCTCGACCAAGAGAAGGCGTTCGACAGGGTGGATCACGACTATCTGCTCGGAACTCTGCGCGCTTTCGGGTTCGGGACGCATTTCGTCGCCCGGATCCGACTTTTGTACGCCGCCGCGGAGTGTCTGATTAAGGTTAACGGGTCCTTGACGGCGCCCCTTCGCTTTAGGAGAGGGGTGCGCCAGGGATGCCCCATGTCCGGCCAGTTATACGCCGTTTGCGTGGAGCCTTTCCTGCGCCTCTTGCGGACGAGGTTGACGGGACTGGCTCTGCAAGGGCCGGGCGTGGAGGCCGTCCTCTCGGCTTACGCCGATGACGTGCTCCTCGCGGTAGAGGATCCCGCTGACCTGCGGAAGATGCGTGAGTGCCAGGAGATTTACTCGGCCGCGTCCTCCGCCAGGATCAACTGGGAGAAATGTTCCGGACTCCTGGTGGGTCAGTGGCGGGTGGACTCCCTGCCGGAGGAGCTCAGGCCTTTTGCCTGGAGCACGACCCATCTCCTCTATCTGGGAGTCTACCTTAGCCCCGACGAGGGAGCCTGGCCGGCGAACTGGCAGGAGCTGGAGGCCAAGGTCGCCGCTCGCCTAGGGCGCTGGACAGGACTGCTCCGAGTGCTGTCCTACAGGGGTCGAGCGCTAGTCATAAACCAGCTGGTGGCCGCAATGCTGTGGTACCGGCTGGTCACTTTGACCCTTCCCCCTGCGTTTGTCACCAAGATACAGAAGAAGCTGGTGGACTTCTTCTGGAACAACAGGAAGCACTGGGTCTCTGCCGCGGTCTTGAGTCTCCCGCTTGAGGAGGGCGGTCACTCGTTGGTGTGCGTCAGCGCCCAGCTCGCGACTTTCTGTCTCCAGACCCTGCAGAGATACCTTTACGTCGAGCCCCCTCCTAGGTGGTGTGCTCTGGCGAGGTATTTCTTCCGCCAGCAGCGCGACCTCAATTATGACACGCAGCTCCTGTTTGTGAACTTGGGGGGTGCCAGGACCGCCCTCCGGGAGCTGCCTGTCTTTTACAGGGAACTCATCAGGGTCTGGAACAAAGTCTCCACCAAGCGCAGCTCTCCGCCGGCTGGAGTGGCGGCCGTCCTGCAGGAACCGCTGCTCGGGAATCCGTACCTCCACGACCGAGGTTTTATGTGGCAGTCGGAAGAGAGGGCTGTGGCTGGTGAGGTGACCAGGGTCAGGGACCTGCTCGATGGCGGAGGGGCGGGCTGGATGGCGCCAGACACGCTGGCGCGGCGCCTAAATTCTGCCAACGTCCGCCACGCGGCCGATGCCATCGAGTCGCTAAAAACAGCTCTGGGCCCTGACTCCGTTAGGTGCATCGAGGAGGCTCAAGCACGTGGGGAGATCCCGTCCGAACTGACCCCCGTCCGGACGGAATTCCTCATCGGCGCCAAACCCCGGAACCTCCCTCGGGGGCCGGCGCCTCACAACTTGAGCCGCCTCGGGGAAATCCCCTCCGTGCCTTTCAGTTCCGCGCGGAGGGGTTTCCTGTACGGGCTGCTCCTGCACACCCTCAACTTTGCCATCCTCGCCGGCCGTCCGGACACGCCATGGCGTACCATCTTGCCGTCCGGAGGAGGCGGGGGTCCCCGATGGAGGGCACTCTACGCAGGGGTCCTCCCACTATTCATCGGGGACTTGGCCTGGAGGGTGGTGCACGGAGCAGTGCCGTGCAACAAATCTTTAAGCCGGTTCACGGACTCCCAGGCCGCCTGCAATTTCGGCGGTCTGGAAGAGTCCGTGTTCCATGTTTTTATGGAATGCACAAGGTTGCAGCCCCTGTTTTATTATTTGAAGGGGCTGCTCCTGAAATTCTGGCTGCACTTCAGTCCCACTCTCCTGATCTTTGGGCACCCTGTGCGGAGGGGAGCGGGTAGGTCCGAAGGCCTCCTCGTAGGACTGCTCCTGGGCACGGCCAAGGGTGCCATCAGCCGGTCCAGGCAGCGGGCGGTCGAGGGGGTCGTTCAACCTGACTGCCTGCCTCTCTTCCGCTCTTACATCCGGTCCAGGGTGTCCTTGGAGATGGAGCACGCGGTTTCCACCGGTACGCTCGCGGCCTTCCGCGAGAGGTGGGCACCGGAGGGACTGGAGTGCATCATCACGCCCGGCAACCAAATTTTAATTTGATTTTACGTTTTTAAGTTTAATTTGTTTTAATTGCCGGTGCTTTTAGTGTCCCCCTTCCCTTTTATAGGGGGCACTGGGGAAAATTGTGATTTTAGTGCCCAAAAAAAAAAAGAAAAGAAAAACACAAAAAAAAACAAAAAAAAGGGGGGGAAAAAAAGGGCCTTGTAAATATCTGGTGTGTCACCCAGGTCGGGTGGCACCGTTTAATGTTTTATGTTTTTGCAGGTGAACTCCAAAAAGAGTTTCATGCACAAGGACCAATGGTGCAGCAGTGGAGGCGTGACCTATTCAGTTGGAGCTGAGCTGCTGAGAGGGAAGGAGCTACCTGCTTTGCTCCTGTCTGGAAGGCCTGGAGTGAGCCCTGAGACCAGCCCAGGAAGAGGAGGGAAGGGCTGGCTTGCTACACATTCAACATCCGGAGGGAGAGGAGGAGCGCAGAAAAATGTATTATTTACTACCAACGACAGAGAGTTGGAGAGAGGGGGAAAAAACAACAACCTGTGTGGAAGGAGGGAGATTCTACAACATTCTACAGGTGGGTGTTGGTGCATTTCCCCGAAAGACATTGTTGTATCGGTGGGGGGAGGAAAGAAGACCTTTAGAGGGCCGGAACATCGCGGGGGCTGTGTATGTGTGGAAGTGTGTGTGGGGGCCTTGCTTACAACTAGGCCCCACACACCATTGAAGCACCCCTCCCCCATTGCCTAGCCTGGGATAGCTGGAGCTACCAGGCTGATAACGATTGATTACCGTGGTTAACATCGTTGGGAGTGTGTGCCTGTGTGGCTCCAGCTGCCCCAGGTGAAGACATCTTCTCCCCCCACCCGAAGACTAACCCAAAGACTGTGTTTTGTTTTGCCATCTGGGGAGTGCATCCACCCATTGCTGTGAGGGGAGACCTGCCCTCGCAGCCTCCCTCTTTCCCACACCCCCTCACTCTATCTCTCTCCCTCTGTCTCTCCCCTCTCTCTCTGAGAGCCCTTCCTCCTAATTTTAAAAAAACAATTAAAACAACTGAGCAGAGGGAGCAAGGCCCCTCCCCAATTGTCAACTAGGGGAGAGGTGTGCATTGTTAAGAGCTCCTCTGCTCAGCCTTATTGAACGAGGCCAATTAAGACCATTAAGGCATGTGACTTTGGGGTGGGTGTAGCCCTTAAAGGGACCCCGTGATGGCGACCCCATCCACGCCGGTGGCAGGGCCAGCAAAGACATATGCGCAGGTCTACATCCACGGCACCTCCTGCGCCACCTGCTGCCCTGCCATCTTTCAGACTTATCACCAAGAAACACGGGGTCAAGAGCTACACTCACCCCACAATGAGCATCGAGGAGTGCGTGCGGGCGATGGCTGGGGTAGTCGGCCCCTCGGCCATTGTCACAGCCTCTAAGATGTCTGGGAAGGCTGTGTTCTTCCTGGGGTCGGAGCGGGCGGTGTCCCTGGCCCTTGAAAGGGGGCTCACGGTGGGCGGGACGTTCCTGCCGGTGGACCCTCTCGAGGCCACCGCGCAGAGGGTCATCATATCTAACGTCCCGCCCTTTGTTCCCGCTGAGCTCCTCCTCCCTCACCTACAACAACTGGGGGAGGTAAGGTCGGGGATCAACCCCATACCGCTCGGCCTCAGGGAGAGCAGCCTGCGCCACGTGTTCTCCTTCCGCCGCCAGCTCTTTGTCCGGCAAGCGCGGGGTGCCCTGAGCCCCTCTGCGGTATTAGTCAAGGGCTCGGGCACGGGCAAGACAAGAAAAAGGGAGGAGTGGAGTGGGAGGCCTCGGCAGACACGGGTGTCTCCCTGTCTCCGCGCGCCCCCTGGGAAAAAAAGGAGGCGCCGCTCCAATGAGGCGGGGGGGGAGCAACATCCCTCCGCGGAGGAGGCGGTGCCCGCCGCGTGTCCCGCGTCCCCGACCAGCGCCCCCAAGCTGCGCTGTAGGCGAGAGGAATCTGTCCCCGGGGAGGGTGAGGCAGTCGAGGCTGCCCAGCCGCTGCCTCCCGGGGGTGGCGTGGAAGATCTGCCTGTCGTGGGGGGCGTGGGGCCAGCGGAAGAATGCATAGCCGCCGGGTCGAGCGTCCCGGACACTGAGGCGGGCGGGGCCGAAAAGGCCGAACCTGAGGCCGCCCAGCCAATACCCAACTTCCCCCGGGATTTGCTCGACTCGACAGAAACTGACACTGCAGACAAATCTAATATTCATCCACACGCTGGGCCGGGGGGTGGCGGTGGAGGGGGAAGAACAACAACCCTCGCCCCCTACTTTGGGGCTGAGGGACTTGGTGGACCTGGAGAATTTCCTAAACCAGGTCTCTCCATGTTCCCCGGCTTCTGGGGCAGAGGAGGAACCCCTTCCGCTGTCGCTTCCCGACCCAGCACCAATTTTAAAAGAGCCCAGTGGGGACTCCTCTGCCGACGATCCTGGGGGTAGGATCGGGGCAGAGCCAGGGCCAGATGGAGCGGCCGGGCCCTTTGCCGTACCTCGTGCAGTCGACGGGCCGGCTGCTAGCGGCGACCTCCCGGAGGGGGACGGGGACTCGGTGGGGGACGCGGGAGAAGATCTAGAGTCCATCGCCAGTGAGGCGGTGGATCTGCTCGCGTCCGCCGCTGAGACCCTCCTCATTCCCGCAGAGGAACTCCGGGACTTTTTGGTCCAGTGCCGGGGTCGCCGCGACCAAGCCCGTCTGGCCCTGGAAAGATGGTCTGAGCCAGTGTTGCTCATCGCTTCCGTCCGCGCCGCCGCTAAAACCATGGCCGCGGGCGGGCCCTTATCAAGGGCGCAAGGCCTTGAGCTGCGCTGGCTCAAAAAGTTCCTCGCTGGGCTGCTGAAGGAGTGGAGGTCAACAAACGACTCCACTCCCCCCCCACAATAGGTTAGGTAGAGGTTGCACGATGCTTTTGTCATGAAGATAACCATAGCCAGCCTCAACATCAACGGCAGCAGAGAGGCATACCGTAGATTTAACAATTTTTCGCTCCTGCGGGAGGGGAAATATGCGGTGTGCTTCCTGCAAGAAACCCACACCGTTCCGGGAGACGAAGCCACGTGGCTCCTGGAATGGCAAGGAGAGGTCCGCATGAGCCACCTCACCGCCACTTCTATTGGGGTGGCCATCTTGCTGGCCCCACATTTTCAGCCGACGATCTTGGGGGTCGAGGAACCCATGCCAGGCCGCTTGCTGCACGTAACGGTTCGCCTGGGGGACGTGCCGCTCCATCTCGTGAACGTGTACTCCCCTCAGCCCAGCCCGCAGCAAACGCGCTTCTTCGAAGAGGTGTCCGCTCTTCTTGGCTCCGTCGACGTCGGCGACTACATTGTCCTCGGGGGGGGATTTTAACTGCACCCTCGAGGCGAGGGACTGCTCCGGTGCACCGCAGAGCATGACGGCGATGGAGAAGTTGAGGGACCTGGTCGGGTCCTTCGACTTGGTGGACGTCTGGCGAAATCTCCATCCCGACTCCAGCGCCTTTACTTGGGTGAAGCCTGGAGTAGGATGGTCCAGAGTCGACCGCCTTTAAGTGTCTCGGGCGTACAATTCCTGCGTCCCAGCGGCCTCCATGCGGCCAGTACCGTGTTCGGACCACCACCTGGTGTGGGCGGAGCTCGCTTCGCTCCGCGCGAGGACGGGGTCCGCGTACTGGCACTTTAACAACCGGCTGCTGGAGCACGTGCGGTTCCAGGATTCGTTCTGTCGTTTCTGGGCCGACGCGAGAAGGAAGCAGGGGGGCATCCCCTCCTTGAGGCTATGGTGGGACGTGGGCAAGGCTCACGTCCGCGTCTTCTGTCAAGAGTACGCGAGGGGGTCGACCAAGAGGCGGGCGGCCAGGGTCGGGCGCCTAGAAAAAGAGGTGCTCGACCTGGAAGCCCGTCTCGGTCAAGTCGTCGAGGACCCGGCCCTGCGGACGGTGTACGAAGCGAAGAAGGCCGCGCTGAAGGACCTGCAGCTCGTCGGGTCCCGAGGCGCGTTCGTGAGGTCGCGGATCCGGTTCCTGCGGGATCTGGACCGCGGCTCCCCCTTCTTCTACTCGCTGGAAAAAAGGCAGAGTGTCCGTAAGCAGCTCTTGACGCTGCTGGCCGACGACGGCTCTCTCGTCTCGGATCCGGAGGGCGTCAACAACAGGGCCCGTGAATATTACGGGGCCCTGTTCTCTCCGAAGCCGTCCAGCGAGGAAGCGCGCAGAGTTTTGTGGGAGGACCTGCCGAAGGTCAGCCCGGAGGGCGCCGAAAATCTGGAAGCTCCGCTAAGCCTGGCGGAGCTGACCGGTGCCCTCGACCGGCTCTCGAGGGGAAAATCCCCGGGGCTGGACGGGCTGACCGTGGAGTTCCACAGGGCGTTCTGGGACGTCCTAGGGGGCGACTACGCGTGGGTCCTGGGGGAAAGTCTGGCGACCGGGGTGATGCCCCTCTCTTGGCGCAGGGCAGTCATCGTCCTGCTGCCTAAGAAGGGCGATCTCCGCCTCCTTAAGAACTGGCGCCCGGTCTCCCTCCTCAGCACGGACTACAAAATCTTCGCCAGGGCGATGTCTGCTCGCCTTGGTACCGTGCTGGACCACATGATCCACCCCGACCAGTCCTACACGGTCCCGGGCCGGACAATCCACGACAACATCCATCTGGTCCGGGACCTCATCCATCATTCCCAGGAGGCTGGTCTGTCGGTCGCCTTCCTATCTCTCGACCAAGAGAAGGCGTTCGACAGGGTGGATCACGACTATCTGCTCAGAACTCTGCGCGCTTTCGGGTTCGGGACGCATTTCGTCGCCCGGATCCGACTTTTGTACGCCGCCGCGGAGTGTCTGATTAAGGTTAACGGGTCCTTGACGGCGCCCCTTCGCTTTAGGAGAGGGGTACGCCAGGGATGCCCCATGTCCGGCCAGTTATATGCCATCTGCGTGGAGCCTTTCCTGCGCCTCCTGCGGACGAGGTTGATGGGACTGGCTCTGCAAGGGCCGGGCGTGGAGGTCGTCCTCTCGGCTTACGCCGATGATGTGCTCCTCGCGGTAGAGGATCCCGCTGACCTGCGGAGGATGCGTGAGTGCCAGGAGATTTACTCGGCCGCATCCTCCACCAGAATCAACTGGGAAAAATGTTCCGGACTCCTGGTGGGTCAGTGGCGGGTGGACTCCCTGCCGGAGGAGCTCAGGCCTTTTGCCTGGAGCACGACCCATCTCCTCTATCTGGGAGTCTACCTTAGCCCCGACGAGGAAGCCTGGCCGGCGAACTGGCAGGAGCTGGAGGCCAAGGTCGCCGCTCGCCTAGGGCGCTGGACAGGACTGCTCCGAGTGCTGTCCTGCAGGGCTGAGCGCTAGTCATAAACCAGCTGGTGGCCGCCATGTTGTGGTACCGGCTGGTCACTTTGACCCCTCCCCCTGCGTTTGTCGCCAAGATACAGAAGAAGCTGGTGGACTTCTTCTGGAACAACAGGAAGCACTGGGTCTCTGCGGCGGTCTTGAGTCTCCCGCTTGGGGAGGGCGGTCAGTCGTTGGTGTGCGTCAGCACCCAGCTTGCGGCTTTCCGTCTTCAGACCCTGCAGAGATACCTTTACGTCGAGCCCCCTCCTAGGTGGCTTGCTCTGGCGACGTATTTCTTCCGCCAGCAGCACGGCCTCAACTACGACACGCAGCTCCTGTTTGTGAGTGTGGGGGGCGTCAGGACCGCCCTCCGGGAGCTGCCTGTCTTTTACAAGGAACTCGTCAGTGTCTGGAACAAAGTCTCCACCAAGCGCAGCTCTCCACCGGCTGGAGTGGCGGCCGTCCTGCAGGAGCCGCTGCTCGGGAATCCGTACCTCCACGACCAAGGTTTTAGGTGGCGGTCGGACGAGAGGGCTGTGGCTGGTGAGGTGACCAGGGTCAGGGACCTGCTCGATGGCGGAGGAGTGGGCTGGATGGCGCCAGACGCGCTGGCGCGGCGCCTAAATTCTGCCAACGTCCGCCACGCGGCCGATGCCATCAAGTCACTAAAAAGAGCTCTGGGCCCCGACTCCGTTAGGTGCATCGAGGAGGCTCAAGCACGTGGGGAGATCCCGTCCGAACTGACCCCCGTCCGGACGGAATTCCTCATCGGCGCCAAACCCCGGAACCTCCCTCGGGGGCCGGCGCCTCACAACTTGAGCCGCCTCGGGGAAATCCCCTCCGTGCCTTTCAGTTCCGCGCGGAGGGGTTTCCTGTACGGGCTGC
Source organism: Pristiophorus japonicus (assembly GCF_044704955.1). Classification (NCBI taxonomy): domain Eukaryota; kingdom Metazoa; phylum Chordata; class Chondrichthyes; family Pristiophoridae; genus Pristiophorus; species Pristiophorus japonicus. The sequence continues at coordinate 130,262,701 of NC_091977.1, forward strand.
TCCTGCACACTCTCAACTTTGCCATCCTCGCCTGCCGTCCAGAAACGCCATGGCGTACCATCTTGCCGTCCAGGGGAGGCGGGGTCCCCGATGGAGGGCACTCTACGCAGGGGTCCTCCCACTATTTGTCAGGGACTTGGCCTGGAGGGTGGTGCACGGAGCAGTGCCGTGCAATAAATTTTTAAGCCCGTTCACGGGCTCCCAGGCCGCCTGCAATTTCTGCGGTCTGGAAGAGTCCGTGTTCCATATTTTTATTGAGTGCACGAGGTTGCAGCCCCTGTTTTATTATTTAAAGGGGCTGCTCCTGAAATTCTGGCTGCACTTCAGTCCCACTCTCCTGATCTTTGGGCACCCTGTGCGGAGGGGAGCGGGTAGGTCCGAGGGCCTCCTCGTAGGACTGCTCCTGGGCACAGCCAAGGGTGCCATCAGTCGGTCCAGGCAGCGGGCGGTCGAGGGGGTTGGTCAACCTGACTGCCTGACTCTCTTCCGCTCTTACATCCGGTCCAGGGTGTCCTTGGAGATGGAGCACGCGGTGTCCACCGGTACGCTCGCGGCCTTCCGCGAAAGGTGGGCAACGGAGGGACTGGAGTGCATCATCACGCCCGGCAACCAAATTTTAATTTGATTTTACGTTTTTAAGTGAATTTGTTTTAATTGCCGGTGCTTTTAGTGTCCCCCTCCCCTTTTATAGGGGGCACTGGAAAAAAAAAATGTGATTTTAGTGCCAAAAAAAAAGAAGGAAAATAGGGCCTTGTAAATGTCTGGTGTGTCATCCAGGTCGGGTGGCACGGATTAATGTTTTATGTTTTTAGATAAACTCCAAAAAGTGTTTCATGCACAAGGACCAATCGTGGAGCAGTGGAGGCGTGGCCTATTCAATTGGAGCCCTGCTGCTGTGAGGGAAGGAGCTACCAGCTTTGCTCCTGCCTGGGAAGGCCTGGAGTGAGCCCTGAGAACAGCCCAGGAATAGGAGGGAAGGGCTGGCTTGCTACCCATTCAACATCCGGAGGGAGAGGAGGAGCGCAGAAACATTTATTATTTACCACAACTACAGAGAGTTGGAGAGAGGGGGAAAGAGCAACAACCTGTGTGGAAGGAGGGAGATTCTACAACATTCTATAGGTGGGTGTTGGTGCATTCCCCGAAAGACATTGTTGTATCGGTGGGGGGAGGAAAGAAGACCTTTAGAGGGCCGGAACATCGCGGGGGGTGTGTGTGTGTGGTAGTGTGTGTGGGGGTCTTGCTTACAACTAGGCCCCACACACCATTGAAGCACCCCTCCCCCATTGCCTAGCCTGGGATAGCTGGAGCTACCAGGCTGATAACTATTGATTACCCTGGTTAACATCGTTGGGAGTATGTGCCTGTGTGGCTCCAGCTGCCCCAGGTGAAGACATCTTCTCCCCCCACCCGAAGACCACCCCAAAGACTGTGTTTTGTATTGCCATCTGGGGAGTGCACCCACCCATTGCTGTGAGGGGAGACCTGCCCTCGCAGCCTCCCTCTTTCCAACACCCCCTCACTCTATCTCTCTCTCTGTCTCTCCCCTCTCTCTCTGAGAGCCCCTTTTTTCTTAAATTACAAAAACAATGAAGACAACTGAGCAGAGGGAGCAAGGCCCCTCCCCAATTGTCAACTAGGGGAGAGGTGTGCCTCGTTAAGAGCTCCTCTGCTCAGTCTTTTGAATGAGGCCATTAAAGACCATTAAGGCCTGTGACTTTGGGTTGGGTGTAGCCCTTAAAGGGACCCCGTGATGGCGACTCCATCCACGCCGGTGGCGGGGTCAACAAAGACATATGCGCAGGCGGCGTCGACATCCATGGCACGTCCTGCGCCTCCTGCTGCCCTGCCACCTTTCAGATTGATTACGAAAAAACACGGGGTCAAGAGCTACACTCACCCCACAATGAGCATCGAGGAGTGCGTGCGGGCGATGGCTGGGGTAGTCGGCCCCTCGACCATTGTCGCAGCCTCTAAGATGTCTGGGAAGGCTGTGTTCTTCCTGGGGTCGGAGCGGGCGGTGTCCCTGGCCCTTGAAAGGGGCTCAAGGTGGGCGGGATGTTCCTGCCGGTGGACCCTCTCGAGGCCACCGCGCAGAGGGTCGTCATATCTAACGTCCCGCCCTTTGTTCCCGCTGAGCTCCTCCTCCCTCACCTACACCAACTGGGGGAGGTAAGGTCGGGGATTAACCCCATACCGCTCGGCCTCAGAGAGAACAGCCTGCGCCACGTGTTCTCCTTCCGCCGCCAGCTTTTTGTCCGGCTGGCGCGGGAGGAGACGACGGAAGGTCATTTTAATGTGGTGTACGAGGGGGCTGCCTACCGCGTCTTCTGGACGTCGGACGGCGTGCGGTGCCATGCCTGTAGGGAGGTGGGGCATGTTCGTAAGAACTGCCCCGCCTCCAAGGCCGCCAAACCACCGAGGGCGGCCAAGGCTGACGCCACCGCCACCCCTCCCCCTAGTAGCGTCCGCGTGCCGGGAGCTGTGGATGCGCGGGCATCGTCGGGGGCCTTTGTTTTCACGGCCTCCGGCGGGGGGGAGGGAGAGCGTCCGATCGGAAGGAAGGCGCGGAAGAAGGCGAAACATCTGGAGGCGGGTCCCCTCGGTGTGCCAGACGATTTGTTTACCGCGCTCGGCCCAACCCCGTCACCGGCGAGCGCGGGGTGCCCTGAGCCCGTGCCCGAGCCCTTGACTAATACCGCAGAGGGGTTCGGGCGCGGGCAAGACAAGAAAAAGGGGGGAGTGGAGCGGGAGGCCTCGGCAGTCACGGGTGTCTCCCTGTCTCCGCACCCCCCCGGAAAAAAAAGGAGGCGCCGCTCCAATGAGGCGGGGGGGGGGAACAACATCCCTCCGCGGAGGAGTTGGTGCCCGCCACATGTCCCGCGTCCCCCACCGGCGCCCCCAAACTGCGCCGTAGGCACGAGGAATATGTCCCCGGGGAGGGTGAGGCAGTCGAGGCTGCCCAGCCGCTGCCTCCCGGGGATGGCGTGAAAGATCTGCCTGTCGTGGGGGGCGTGGGGCCAGCGGAAGAATGCGTAGCCGCTGGGTCGAGCGTACCGGGGACTGAGGCGGGCGAGGCCGAAAAGGCCGAACCTGAGCCCGCCCAGCCAATATCCAACTTCCCCCAGGATTTGCTCGACTCGGCAGAAACCGAAAATATGATTAATTCCACAGAACATCCACACGCTGGGCCGGGGGGTGGCGGCGGGGAGGGGGAAGAACAACAACCCTTGCCCCCTACTTTGGAGCTGGGGGACTTGGTTGACCTGGAGAATTTCCTAAACCAGGTCTCACCGTGTTCCCCGGCTCCTGGGGCGGAGGAGGAACCCCTTCCGCTGTCGCTTCCCGACCCAGCACCACTTTTAAAAGAGCCCAGTGGGGACTCCTCTGCCGACGATCCTGGGGGTGGGATCGGGGCAGAGCCAGGGCCGGATGGAGCGGCCGGGCTGTTTGCCGTACCTCGTGCGGTCGACGGGCCGGCTGCTAGCGGCGACCTCCCGGGGGAGGACGGGGACTCGATGGGGGACGCGGGAGAAGATCTAGAGTTCATCGCCAGTGAGGCGGTGGATCTGCTCGTGTCCGCCGCTGAGGTCTTCCTCATTCCTGCAAAGGAACTCCGGGACTTTTTGGTCCAGTGCCGGGGTCGCCGCGACCAAGCCCGTCTGGCCCTGGAAAGATGGTCTGAGCCGGTGTTGCTCATCGCTTCCGTCCACGCCGCCGCTAAAACCATGGCCGCGGGCGGGCCCTTCTCAAGGGCGCAAGGCTTTGAGCTGCGCCGGCTCAAAAAGTTCCTCGCTGGGCTGCTGAAGGAGTGGAGGTCAACAAATGACTCCGCTCCCTCCCCCGCAATAGGTTAGGTAGAGGTTGCACTATGCTCTAGTCATGAAGATAACCATAGCCAGCCTAAACATCAACGGCAGCAGAGAGGCACGCCGTAGATTTAACAATTTTTCGCTCCTGCGGGAGGGGAAATATGCGGTGTGCTTCCTGCAAGAAACCCACACCGTTCCGGGAGACGAAGCCACGTGGCTCCTGGAATGGCAAGGAGAGGTCCGCATGAGCCACCTCACCGCCACTTCTATTGGGGTGGCCATCTTGCTGGCCCCACATTTTCAGCCGGAGATCTTGGGGGTCGAGGAGCCCGTGCCAGGCCGCTTGCTGCACGTAAGGGTTCGCCTGGGGGACGTGCCGCTCCATCTCGTGAACGTGTACGCCCCTCAGCCCGGCCCGCAGCAAACGCGCTTCTTCGAAGAGATGTCCGCTCTTCTTGGCTCCGTCGACGTCGGCGACTGCATTGTCCTCGGGGGGGATTTTAACTGCACCCTCGAGGCGAGGGACCGCTCCGGTGCCCCGCAGAGCATGACGGCGATGGAGAAGTTGAGGGACCTGGTCGGGTCCTTTGACTTGGTGGACGTCTGGCGAAATCTCCATCCCGACTCCAGCGCCTTTACTTGGGTGAGGCCTGGAGTAGGATGGTCCAGAGTCGACCGCCTTTACGTGTCTCGGGCGTACGTTTCCTGCGTCCCGGCGGCCTCCATGCGGCCGGTGCCGTGTTCGGAACACCACCTGGTGTGGGCGGAGCTCGCTTCGCTCCGCGCGAGGACGGGGTCCGCGTACTGGCATTTTAACAACCAGCTGCTGGAGGACGTGTGGTTCCAGGACTCGTTCCGTCGATTCTGGGCCGACTGGAGAAGGAAGCAGGGGGGCTTCCCCTCCTTGAGGCTATGGTGGGACGTGGGCAAGGCTCACGTCCGCGTCTTCTGTCAAGAGTACGCGAGGGGGTCGACCAAGAGGCGGGCGGCCAGGGTCAGGCGCCTAGAAAAAGAGGTGCTCGACCTCGAGTCTCGTCTCGGTCAAGTCGTTGGGGACCCGGCCCTGCGGACGGTGTATGAAGCGAAGAAGGCCGCGCTGAAGGACCTGCAGCTCGTCGGGTCCCTAGGCGCGTTCGTGAGGTCGCGGATCCGGTTCCTGCGGGATCTGGACCGCGGCTCCCCCTTCAACTCGCTGGAAAAAAGGCAGAGTGTCCGTAAGCAGCTCTTGACGCTGCTGGCCGACGACGGCTCTCTCGTCTCGGATCCGGAGGGCGTCAACAACAGGGTCCGTGAATATTACGGGGCCCTGTTCTCTCCGAAGCCGTCCAGCGAGGAAGCACGTAGAGTTTTGTGGGAGGACCTGCCGAAGGTCAGCCCGGAGGGCGCCGAAAATCTGGAAGCTCCGCTAAGCCTGGCGGAGCTGACCGGCGCCCTTGACCGGCTCTCGAGGGGAAAAACCCCGGGGCTGGACGGGCTGACCGCGGAGTTCCACAGGGCGTTCTGGGACGTCCTGGGGAGCGACTACGCGCGGGTCCTGGGGGAAAGTCTGGCGACCGGGGAGATGCCCCTCTCTTGGCGCAGGGCAGTCATCGTTAAGAACTGGCGCCCGGTCTCCCTCCTCAGCACGGACTACAAAATCTTCGCCAGGGCAATGTCTGCTCGCCTTGGTGCCGTGCTGGACCACATTATCCACCCCGACCAGTCCTACACGGTCCCGGGCCGGACAATCCACGATAACATCCATCTGGTCCGGGACCTCATCCATTGTTCCCAGGAGGCTGGTCTGTCGGTCGCCTTCCTATCCCTCGACCAAGAGAAGGCGTTCGACAGGGTGGATCACGACTATCTGCTCAGAACTCTGCGCGCTTTCGGGTTCGGGACGCATTTCGTCGCCCGGATCCGACTTTTGTACGCCGCCGCGGAGTGTCTGATTAAGGTTAACAGGTCCTTGACAGCGCCCCTTCGGTTTGGGAGAGGGGTGCGCCAGGGATGCCCCATGTCCGGCCAGTTATACGCCGTCTGCGTGGAGCCTTTCCTGCGCCTCCTGCGGACGAGGTTGACGGGACTGGCTCTGCAAGGGCCGGGCGTGGAGGTCGTCCTCTCGGCTTATGCCGATGACGTGCTCCTCGCAGTAGAGGATCCCGCTGACCTGCGGAGGATGCGTGAGTGCCAGGAGATTTACTCGGCCGCATCCTCCGCCAGAATCAACTGGGAAAAATGTTCCGAACTCCTGGTGGGTCAGTGGCGGGTGGACTCCCTGCCGGAGGAGCTCAGGCCTTTTGCCTGGAGCACGACCCATCTCCTCTATCTGGGAGTCCATCTTAGCCCCGACGAGGAAGCCTGGCCGGCGAACTGGCAGGAGCTGGAGGCCAAGGTCACCGCTCGCCTAGGGCGCTGGACAGGACTGCTCCGAGTGCTGTCCTACAGGGGTCGAGCACTAGTCATAAATCAGCTGGTGGCCGCCATGTTGTGGTACCGGCTGGTCACTTTGACCCCTCCCCCTGCGTTTGTCGCCAAGATACAGAAGAAGCTGGTGGACTTCTTCTGGAACAACAGGAAGCACTGGGTCTCTGCGGCGGTCTTGAGTCTCCCGCTTGAGGAGGGCGGTCAGTCGTTGGTGTGCGTCAGCACCCAGCTCGCAACTTTCCGTCTTCAGACCCTGCAGAGATACCTTTACGTTGAGCCCACTCCTAGGTGGCGTGCTCTGGCGATGTATTTCTTCTGCCAGCAGAACGGCCTCAACTACGACACGCAGCACCTGTTTGTGAGTGTGGGGGGCGTCAGGACCGCCCTCCGGGAGCTGCCTGTCTTTTACAAGGAACTCATCAGGGTCTGGAATAAAGTCTCCACCAAGTGCAGCTCTCCACCGGCTGGAGTGGCGGCCGTCATGCAGGAGCCGCTGCTCGGGAATCCGTACCTCCACGACCGAGGTTTTTTGTGGCGGTAGGACGAGAGGGCTGTGGCTGGTGAGTTGACCAGGGTCAGGGACCTGATCGATGGCGGAGGAGTGGGCTAGATGGCGCCAGACACGCTGGAGCGGCGCCTAAATTCTGCCAACATCCGCCACGCAGCCGATGCCATCGAGTCGCTAAAAAGAGCTCTGGCCCCTGACTCCGTTAGGTGCATCGAGGAGGCTCAAGCACGTGGGGAGATCCCGTCTGAACTGACCCCCGTCCGGACGGAATCCCTCATCGGCGCCAAACCCCGGAACCTCCTTCGGGGGCCGGCGCCTCACAACTTGAGCCGCCTCGGGGAAATCCCCTCCGTGCCTTTCAGTTCCGCGCGGAGGGGTTTCCTGTACGGGCTGCTCCTGCACACTCTCAACTTTGCCATCCTCGCCTGCCGTCCGGACACGCCATGGCGTACCATCTTGCCGTCCGGAGGAGGCGGGGGTCCCCGATGGAGGGCACTCTACGCAGGGGTCCTCCCACTATTTGTCGTGGACTTGGCCTGGAGGGTGGTGCACGGAGCAGTGCCGTGCAATAAATTTTTAAGCCGGTTCACGGGCTCCCAGGCCGCCTGCAATTTCTGCGATCTGGAAGAGTCCGTGTTCCATGTTTTTATTGAGTGCACGAGGTTGCAGCCCCTGTTTTGTTATCTAAAGGGGCTGCTCCTGAAATTCTGGCTGCACTTCAGTCCCACACTCCTGATCTTCGAGCACCCTGTGCGGAGGGGAGCGGGTAGGTCCGAGGGCCTCCTCGTAGGACTGCTCTTGGGCACGGCCAAGGGTGCCATCAGCCGGTCCAGGCAGCGGGCGGTCGAGGGGGTCGTTCAGCCAGACTGCCTGCCTCTCTTCCGCGCGTACATCCGGTCCAGGGTGTCCCTGGAGATGGAGCACGCGGTGTCCACCGGTACGCTCGCGGCCTTCCGCGAGAGGTGGGCACCGGAGGGACTGGAGTGCATCATCACGCCCGGCAACCAAATTTTAACTTGATTTGATGTTTTTAAGTTAATTTGTTTTAATTGCCGGTGCTTTTAGTGTCCCCCTCCCCTTTTATAGGGGGCACTTGGAGAAAAAATATGTTTTTGTGCCCAAAAAAACCCCCCAAAAAAAACACAAAAAAAATAAAATGGCCTGTAAATGTTTGGTGTTTCCCCTAGATCGGGGGGGCACGGTTTAATGTTTTTTGTTTACTCCCAAAAAGAGTTTCATGCACAAGGACCACCAGGTCCCTCTGCACCGCAGCATGTTGTAATTTCTCCCCATTCAAATAATATTCCCTTTTACTGTTTTTTTTTCCAAGGTCGATGACCTCACACTTTCCGACATTGTATTGCATCTGTCAAACCTTACCCCATTCGCTTAACCTATCTAAATCTCTTTGCAGCCTCTCTGTGTCCTCTACACAACCTGCTTTCCCACTAATCTTTGTGTCATCTGCAAATGTTGTTACACTACACTCTGTCCCCTCTTCCAGATCATCTATGTATATTGTAAACAGTTGTGGTCCCAGCACCGATCCCTGTTGCACACCACTAACCACCGATTTCCAACCCGAAAAGGACCCATTTATCCCGACTCTCTGCTTTCTGTTAGCCAGCCAATTCTCTATCCATGCTAATACATTTCCTCTGACTCCACGTACCTTTATCTTCTGCAGTCACCTTTTGTGTGGCACCTTATCGAATGCCTTTTGGAAATCTAAATACACCGCATTCATCGGTACACCTCTATCCACCATGCTCGTTATATCCTCAAAGAATTCCAGTAAATTAGTTAAACATGATTTCCCCTTCATGAATTCATGTTGCGTCTGCTTGATTGCACTATTCCTATCTAGATATCCCTCTATTTCTTCCTTAATGATAGCTTCAAGCATTTTCCCCACTACAGATGTTAAACTAACCGGCCTATAGTTACCTGCCTTTTGTCTGCCCCCTTTTTTAAACAGTGGCGTTATATTAGCTGCTTTCCAATCTGCTGGTACCTCCCCAGAGTCCAGAGAATTTTGGTAGATATAACGAATGCATCTGTTTTAACTTCCGCCATCTCTTTTAATACCCTGGGATGCATTTCATCAGGACCAGGGGAGTTGTCTACCTTGAGTCCCTTTCGCCTGTCCAGCACTACCCCCCTAGTGATAGTGATTGTCTCAAGGTCCTCCCTTCCCACATTCCTGTGACCAGCAATTTTTGGCATGGTTTTTGCGTCTTCCACTGTGAAGACCGAAGCAAAATAATTGTTTAAGGTCTCAGCCATTGCCACATTTCCCATCATTAAATCCCCCTTCTCATCTTCTGAGGGATCATCATTTACTTTAGTCACTCTTTTCCGTTTTTTTATCTGTAAAAGCTTTTACTGTCTGTTTTTATGTTTTGCGCAAGTTTAATTTCGTAATCAATCTTTCCTTTCTTTATTGCTTTCTTAGTCATTCTTTGCTGTTGTTTAAAATTCTCCCAATCTGCTAGTTTCCCACTAACCTTGGCCACCTTATATGCATTGGTTTTTAATTGGATAATCTCCTTTATTTCCTTGGTTATCCACGGCTGGTTATCCCTTCTCTTACCGCCCTTCTTTTTCACTGGAATATATTTTTGTTGAGCACTATGAAAGAGCTCCTTAAAAGTCCTCCACTGTTCCTCAATTGTGCCACCATTTAATCTATGTTCCCAGTCTACTTTAGCCAACTCTGCCCTCATCCCACTGTAGTCCCGTTTGTTTAAGCATAGTACGCTTGTTTGAGACACTACTTCCTCACCCTCAATCTGTATTACAAATTCAACCATACTGTGATCACTCATTCTGAGAGGATCTTTTACAAGGAGATTGTTTATTATTCCTGTCTCATTACACAGGACCAGATCTAAGAGAGCTTGCTCCCTTGTAGGTTCTGTAACATACTGTTCTAAGAAACAATCCCGTATGCATTCTATGAATTCCTCCTCCAGGCTACCCCATGCGATTTGATTTGACCAATCGATATGTAGGTTAAAATCCCCCATGATTACTGCTGTTCCTTTTTCACATGCCTCCATTATTCCCTTGATTATTGCCCGCCCCACCGCGAAGTTATTATTTGGGGGCCTATAAACTACACCCACCAGTGACTTTTTCCCCTTACTATCTCTAATCTCCACCCACAATGATTCAACATTTTGTTCATTAGAGCCAATATCGTCTCTCACAACTGCCCTGATATCATCCATTATTAACAGAGCTACCCCACCTCCTTTCCCTTCTTGTCTATCTTTCCGAATTTTCAGATACCCCTGTATCCCTGTACCCCAGAGGAAAGGTGAGGGACTAGGAAGGTTCTTTTGTGTCATCCTCATCGCCAAATTATGTTGTATATGCGTTAATAACTGACAAACTGAGCCAGGAGAAATGTAACTTAACTTAACTGTACTTGTATACAACCCAAAATGGAGTCCCCGAACCGGCCTGAACCAGCATGAGTACAGCAACTGTGAATAGCTCCCGCTAGGCAAAGTAAGGGGATGAGGCAGGCGCGGCTGAACGGATGATCTCAATCTTGGAGACAAAGAAGTCCATGAGCTACTCACACTTATTGTCTAAGGTGAGGGTGGAGACTGGGGAGAGGGGTTTACAAAGGGGGTTTGCAGTGGAGAATAGAAGCTTGGGTTTATCTTTACATTCCAGAATGATTCTGGAATATTGATTGATTTTGGCAGACGAGAGCAGGACCCGATAGTACTTTCTGTGGTCCAGCCAGATCTGGCGGTGAATGGCTAAACTAGTTTTCCGCCATGCCCATTCAAGTTTATGTCCCTTGGACTTAAGGGAGTGAAGATCAGGGCTGTACCAGGGGGAACGGCCAGGATGAGAGAGAGTCATTGTTTTAACAGGGACTAGGGCATCATGGTGGTGAGGATGTGATTGAGCAGATCGGTAGCTGCAGAAATGTCACGATGGATGGAGGAGCAAAGGATGGACAGTTAGGTGTTCATAAGTGCAGTTGTAAGAGAGTTCGGAGAGTTTTTTTTCCAGGGGAGGACACAGAAGGAGATAGGGTATGGGGGGTTGGGGGTGAGTGGTGAAGAGCGATATGAGGAAGTAGTCAGAGATGGCCTTGTCTGCGATTGACACGATGGGAGTAGCGAGGCCACGAGAGATGGCAAGGTCGAGGGGGTGGCCATGAATATGGGTTGAGGAGTTTACATGGAGGGAGTGATTGAGTAGGATAGGATGCTAGTGAACTCAGAGGAGAGAAAGCATGATGAAAGAGCGAGATGGAGGTTAAAATCACCAAATATGAGAAATTGTTCGGTGCAGAGGCTGGGGGAGGAAAGTAGTGAAGAAATATCAGTAATAACATTTTTATGGTACTTGGGTGAGTGGTAAAGAATGAGAATTTAAAATGAGAATTTTAAATCATAACCCACTCACTCATCACCCCTGTGCTCGCTGACCTACATTGGCACTCGGTTAAGTAGCGCCTTTATTTCAAAATTCTCATCCCTGCTTTCAAATCCCTCCATGGCCTCGCCCCGAGATGTTTGCGTTCCTCTAACTTTGCCCTCTTGAGCATCCCTGATTATAATTGCTCAATCATTGGTGGCCATGCCTTCTGTTGCCTAGGCCCTAAGCTCGGAAATTCCTTGCATAAACCTCTCCGCCTCTCTACCTCTCTTTCCTCCTTCAAGGTGGTCCTTAAAAATCACCTGCCCTAATTTCTCCTTATGTGGCTCGGTATCAACTTTTTTGTCTCATAATACTCCTGTGAAGTGCCTTGGGACGTTTCACTATGTTAAAGGCGCTATATAAATACAAATTGTCGTTGCTATGGTGCAGCTCTGTCTAACCTGGTCACATGATGTAATTACTTTGGGCCTGTCCCACAAGTAACCTCCACATGACCCTGCTGGAGTATCCAAGGTCATAAGAAGGTCATCTTATTTACTGGATAGTTGGGTATCTGCCAGATGAAGGAGTTGGGAAAAACAACCTTGGCTAGCTGCTCACTAGCCAGCTTATTATCGCCCTCTTTATCTTTATATCTTACCTTAATTAAAATGAAGCATACAAAGCAAGATATATTTTGTTGGATGGAGCTACCTGGGGAATTAAATTCGAATCAGGCCCAATGGTTTGGTGGTGGTGGGCATGACGAGTCTTATGCTCTCCCTCCCTATTTCAGGAGAGTTAGCAAGAGTTCTGTATCGGCCCCAGAGGAGACACCAGACCTTGTTCCAGCTCAGGTCATTGATCCCAGAGAGGATCGATCCCTTTAAGTTTTATACTGTGCTGTCCCTGCACGTACTACAAATTCACACGAGGCATGTACTGCAGACACAGTCACTACGTGACCTTAACCTTTATTCCCAGGACCAAGGAGTGCTGACCCTGGGTGGGACCTCCCCTTTTATACCTGGAAACCCAGGTGAGGAGTGTCTCTCACAAGTTGACCCCCTGTGGTCAGGGTGTGCATTTCTAGGGTATAAGTACAGTGTACAGGAGTTGCATGAAGGTTACAGTTACAGTTGGTCTCCTAACTTGAGGAAGGACATTCTTGCTATTGAGGGAGTGCAGCGAAGGTTCACCAGACTGATTCCCGGGATGACGGGACTGACATATCAAGAAAGACTGGATCAACTGGGCTTGTATTCACTGGAGTTCAGAAGACTGAGAGGGGATCTCACAGAAACGTTTAAAATTCTGACGGCTTTAGACAGGTTAGATGCAGGAAGAATGTTCCCAATGTTGGGGAGGTCCAGAACCAGGGGTCACAGTCGAAGGATAAGGGGTAAGCCATTTAGGACCGAGATGAGGAGAAACTTCTTCACCCAGAGAGTGGTGAACCTGTGGAATTCTCTGCCACAGAAAGTTGTTGAGGCCAATTCACTAAATATATTCAAAAATGAGTTAGATGAAGTCCTTACTACTCGGGGGATCAAGGGGTATGGCGAGAAAGCCGGAATGGGGTACTGAAGTTGCATGTTCAGCCATGAACTTATTGAATGGTGGTGCAGGCTCAAAGGGCCGAATGGCCTACTCCTGCACCTATTTTCTATGTTTCTATGTTTCTATGAAGATTACCGTTGCATGATGGTTACATACATGACAACACCTCCCCCATTACGTCTTTTTGTGTCAAAGATTAAGTCTTTCAGGTGGTCGACGCTCTCTCATGGAGCGCCGCAGTTGGGGCTCTAGTGGCTGAGCCTTGGCATGCGTCTCTGTCACCTGAGGTGATTCCGGCCTGTCCGGGCTGGCCGCAGGGACTGTGCATGCTGTGGATTGTCTTCGTTGCTCGTCCACTGGCAGTGGTGTGGGTGACATCTCATGCTCTTCTTCAGGTTCCTCCGTGTCTATGCTGAACCTTTTCTTTACTTGGTCTAAGTGTTTGTGGCATATCTGCCCATTGTTTAGTCTGACCACTATGACCCTATTCCCTTCTTTGCCAATTACTGTGCCTTCAAGCCACTTGGGTCCCAAAGCATGGTTAAGAACAAATACCGGATCATCCATTTCTATACACCTCCCCCTTGAGTTTCGATCATGGAACACGGTTTGGGACTGGCGCTTGCCCTCAACAATGTCTGCCAGGGCTGGGTGAATGAGGGACAGCCGCGTTTTAAGCGTGCGTTTCATGAGGAGTTCCGCTGGCGGGACTCCCGTGAGCGAGTGCGGGCGGGACCTGTAGGCCAGCAGGAGGCGCGATAGGTGGTACTAAAGGGAGGGTCCTTGGATGCGTAGCATGCCCTGTTTTATGACTTGGACCGCACGTTCTGCCTGGCCATTGGAAGCCGGCTTGAATGGCGCTGTTCAGACGTGTTTGATACCATTGCCCAACATAAACTCCTGGAATTCATGGCTGGTGAAACACGGGCCATTGTCGCTGACCAGGATGTCCGGCAAGCCGTGGGTCGCGAAAACCATACACAGACTCGCCATGGTGATGGATGTCGTGCACGAGTTTAATATGATGCACTCGATCCATTTCGAGTATGCATCGACAACGATCAGGAACATTTTCCCCATGAACGGGCCCGCATAGTCTACGTGAATACGTGACCATGGCCTGGTGGGCCAGGGCCATGGGCTGAGTCGGGCCTCCCTGGAGTCATTGCCCAGCTGGGCACACGTCGTGCACCTGCGAACCCAGTGTTCCAGGTCTGAGTCAATCCCCGGCCACCATACATGTGACCGGGCAATGGCCTTCATTAACACGATGTCAGGGTGCTCGCTGTGGAGTTCCCTGATGAACGCTCCCTTCCTTTCTGGGACATGACTACCCGGCTGCCCCATAGCAGGCAGTCGGTTTGGATGGAGAGCTCATCCATCCGTCTGTGAAATGGTTTGACCTCCTCGGGGCACGTCGCCCAATCCCCCATCAGAACACATTTCTTTATCATGGTAGGAGGGGATCTCTGTTGGTCCAGAGTTTGATCTGGCAGGCTGTGATGGGGGAGCCTGCGGTGTCAAAAGCCTCAACGGCCATGACCATCTCAGCGCTTTGCTCCGACGCCCCCTCAGTGGTGGCCAGTGGGAGCCTGCTGAGCGCGTCAGCGCAATTTTCAGTGCCTGGACGGTGCCGTGTGGTGTAGTCATACGCAGCCAGCGTGAGAGCCCATCGCTGTATGCGAGCTGATGCATTGGCATTGACAGCCTTGCTGTCGGACAACAGGGATGTTAATGGCTTGTGGTCCGTTTCTAGCTCGAAACGTCTACCGAAAAGATACTGGTGCATCTTTTTCACACTGTCAACACAAGCAAGTGCTTCCTTTTCGACCATGCCATATCCACGCTCTGCCTGGGAGAGTGACCTGGAGGCATAAGCCACCGGTTGGAGTCGGCCGTCATCATTACCCGGCTGCAACACACACCCAACCCGTAGGATGATGCATCACACGTTAAAACCAGTTTTTTACAGGGGTCATACAAAGTCAACAGTTTGTTAGAACACAGCAGGTTCCTCACCTTATTGAAAGCCTGTTCTTGACAGTCCCCCCAAAGCCATTCACAACCTTTATGCAGGAGCATGTGTAACGGCTCCAACAATGTGCTTAAGTTTGGCAGAAAGTTCCCGAAATAGTTCAAAAGTCCCAGGAATGATCGCAACTCTGACATGTTGCCGGGCCTGGGCGTCCAGCGGATTGCCTCCGTTTTTAATTCAGTGGGCCGGATCCCATCTGTGGCAACCCTCCTGCCCAAAAACTCGACCTCTGGGGCCAAAAACACACATTTGGCCTTTTTCAGCCGCAAGCCTACCCGGTCCAGTCGGCGAAGCACCTCCTCCAGATTGTGGAGGTGTTCCTCGGTGTCTCAACCCGTGATAAGGATGTCGTCTTGGAATACAATTGTTCCAGGAATGGATTTGAGCAAGCTTTTCATGTTTCTCTGAAAGATAGCTGCCGCCGAACGAATGCCAAACGGATACCTGTTGTAGCTAAATAATCCCTTGTGCGTCATGATGGTGGTCAGAAGCTTGGATTCTTCAGCCAGTTCCTGAGTCATGTAGGCCGAAATGAGGTCCAGCTTCGTGAACAGCTTGCCACCTGCCAGCATGGCAAAAAGGTCCTCCGCTCTCGGGAGCGGGTATTGGTCTTGCAGCGACACTCGGTTGATGGTGGCATTGCAGACCCCTTGTCTGGTTCCTCTGTCTCGCAGATTAGCCTCGCTACAGACTTTTTGCACATCCTGGCCAAGTGTCCACTGATGTTACAAATCCTACAAGAATATTGCTGAAACCTGCAGCTTTTCGCAGTATGTCTACCTGTGCACCTCCAGCATGAGCTGAGATTGTTGTTGACAAAAGGACTGTTACCAGGCATTCCTCTCTGATTGCCCATTTGGCTGCTTCTACGCACTCTGATGGTGGGTGTTAATGGTCCCATCGCGGGACGCATTGTTCCTCATGATGGCATGAATTGCCGATCCCCTTTCCATTGTACCTATTGCAGGCCCACCCTCAAGTCTGTTGCTGCCTGGGCGGTTTCGAAATGCCCTTGCCTGCCTGTGGGGTCCCGAGCCGCATTCACCATGTTAACTCCCTGGTCCATCGCCACGTTGGGACCAGGGCTGTGCACGTAAATTAGCTTGGTCTCCTCTTCCCCTGCCATAAAGGTCTGAGCTATCAATGCCGCCCCTTCTAAAGTCAAGTCCTTGGTCTCTGTGAGCTTCCTGAAAATCCCGGCATGATTAATGCCCTCAATGAAGAAATCCCTTAACATCTCCCCCCTGCAGGCATCTGTGAACTTACAGAGACTGGGCAAGCGCCGCAGGTCTGCAACGAAGTCTGAGATGTTTTGTCCCTCTCGACGCCGGTGTGTGTAGAACCGGTGCCGGGCCATGTGTACGCTGCTCGCCGGCTTGAGTTGCTCACTGATAGGCTGGCTGAGCTCTTCAAAGGACTTGTCCGCTGGCTTTTGGGGTGTGAGCAGGTCTTTCATCAGCGCATACGTCTGTGATCCGCAGCTGGTCAGTAGATGCGCCCTCGATTGTCAGCCGCTGCCGGTCCCAGCCAGTCCTTCGTGACAAAGCTCTGCTGGAGTCTCTCCACAAAGTCATCCCAGTCCTCACCCACACAGTAACATTCCTCTGTGCTACCGGTGGCCATCCTCGTGGTTCGATGATTCCCGTTTCTCGTTGCCAAATGTGGTGTCCCTCCACCTTACTACAAATTCACACGAGGAATGTACGCATACACAGTCACTACATGACCTTAACCTTTATTCCCAGGACCAAGGAGTGCTGACCCTGGGTGGGAACTCCCCTTTTATACCTGGAAACCCAGGTGAGGAGTGTCTCCCACAAGTTCACCCCCTGTGGTCAGGGTGTGCATTTCAAGGGTATAATACAGTGTACAGGAGTTGCATGAAGGTTACAGTTACATGAAGATTACCGTTGCATGATGGTTACATACATGACATATACATAAAGGCTTCTTTAGGAGTTAAATATTTTTTTAAATCTTCAGCCCAGGAGATGCTTAAGGAATCCCTTAGTGATCTCGCCAGTGGATCAGGGTGGGTGCTGCTGATGCCCCCTTACGGACATGAACTGCCTAACTCAACTTTGCAAATGACCCCATCCCCAAATTTGGCCTGCTCCACCGCATTCCCACCAGCAGAGCGGGCCAATCGGAATTTCGGGCCCTGTTTAGCAGCAGTAGAGGGTGGTTCTGGACTTTGGTAGTGGGAAAATTACTTGTAAGGACTATATTATGCCTATTTATACAAGGGCAATAAACTTATGTAATTTTGATGGAAATCAGTGAGAACATTTTAGGATGTCATACAGATTTTTAAAAATTTTGAGTGAAGAGAGATACTATGTTCTGCATGATGTTGAGGGGTTTTTACTTTCACTTTATAGTGAGGATGTGTAGGTAATTACAAGACGTCAGTCAGAGTCATGTATCCTTATTCTTATGTTCAGGATAAATCATGATAAATCAAGATTTTCTCAGTTTTTGTTCAATTTGTTACAGGTAGATAAACGAGCTTTAAGACATTTATATGAGTGATAAACAGCTACTTTGAGGAGTGGTAAAGAAGTGTTATTATAGATGGGTTGTGATCGACTGCTGTTTTGTTCCTGCTGACAAATCACATTCTCAGCAAATCAGATATTTAAAAAATGCGTCAAAAGATGATGAAGAAAAGCAAACATCATAAGAACATAAGAAATAGGAACAGGAGTAGGCCATACGGCCCCTCGAGCCTGCTCCGTCATTCAATAAGATCATGGCTGATCTGATCATGGATTCAACTCCACTTCCCCGCCCACTCCCCATAACCCCTTATCCCCTTATCATTTAAGAAACTGTCTATTTCTGTTACATTTATTCAATGTCCCAGCTTTCACAGCTCTCTGAGGCAGCGAATTCCACAGGTTTACAAGTTTCTGAGAAAAGAAATTTCTCTGTTTTAAATGGGCGGCCCCTTATTCTAAGATTTTGCCCTCGAGTTCTAGTCTCCCCCATCAGTGGAAACATCCTCTCTGCATCCACCTTGTCAAGCCCCCTCATAATCTTATACGTTTCGATAAGATCACCTCTCATTCTTCTGAATTCCAATGAGTAAGGCCCAACCTACTCAACCTTTCCTCATAAGTCAACCCCTCATCCCCGGAATCAACCGAGTGAACCTTCTCTGAACTGCCTCCAAAGCAAGTATATCCTTTCATAAATATGGAAACCAAAACTGCACGCAATATTCCAGGTGTGGCCTCACCAACACCTTGTATAGCTGTAGCAAGACTTCCCTGCTTTTATACTCCAACCCCTTTGCAATAAAGGCCAAGATTCCATTGGCCTTCCTGATCACTTGCTGCACCTGCACACTATCCTTTTGCGTTTCATGCACAAGTACCCACAGGTCCCGCTGTACTGCGGCACTTTGCAATCTTTCTCCATTTAAATAATAACTTGCTCTTTGATTTTTTTCTGCCAAAGTGCATGACCTCACACTTTCCAACATTATACTCTGTTATGTATGTACTTTTGGGATCACTAGCCACTAGATGGTGTCACTGTTGTATAAAAGGCCAGGCATTTTGTATATTAGTCACTTTGGGCCTTAATAAAGCAGTGCCAAGGTCATACCTCTTGGAGTTAAACAGTACTCAGTCTAACAGTTATTGCATACACAACATTTGGCAACGAGGCAACAAGAACCTTTGCATGCAAAAATGAGCACAATTGGATTGTTGGAGCGATTTGTGGAAGGAGAAGATTGGGCAGACTTTGTGAGCCGTTTGAGCCAGTTCTTCGTGGCCAACAAAATGGAGGAGGTCAGCGACGCAGATCGGCGGCGAGCGGAGTTCCTCACGGTTTGCGGTCCAAAAATTTATGGTCTGATAAAGAATCTCTCCTGCCTGTGAGTCCAACAGAGAAGACGTATGAAGAATTGTGTACACTGGTACAAGACCACCTTAAGCCAGACGAAGGCATCATCATCTCAAGAAACAGATTTTACTCGCTCAGAGGGCCAGAATGCGGCTGAATTCGTTGCCGACCTGAGACGTCTAGCGGGCCTGTGTAAGTTCGGGGCTATGTTGGCAGACTGGTGGTGGAGATATTGGACTTGAACAGGGCCATCACAATCGCTCAGTCATGCATGACGGTGGATAGAACTCTAAAGCAGATATCAGTGAAAAATTGAAACTCGGCAAGTACTGTAAATATGATTGATTCGGCGTTCAGCAGAGCGGCACATGGCAGGGCCT
The DNA here is from genome assembly GCF_044704955.1 of Pristiophorus japonicus. Lineage (NCBI taxonomy): Eukaryota > Metazoa > Chordata > Chondrichthyes > Pristiophoridae > Pristiophorus > Pristiophorus japonicus. Next base: position 130,281,646 of record NC_091977.1, read on the forward strand.
ACCCAACTGCGTACGCGAAACCTGTGGCTGCCCAAAGTCCGCCAGTGGGAATGCATCCGATTTCTCCGTGTTGGCATTGGGGGAAAATCACCAGCACCAGCAGTGCTGATTTAAGCAATATAGTTGCAAAGACTGTCTGAGAGTGGGGCATCTCCAGCGCAAGTGTCCACAGATAGCAAGCGTGCTGCAACACACCACATGGAGGATGATGGTCAGACTAGTGCGGATTCAGATACACAATCCGAGCTACCAGAGGAGGAAGTCTATGGACTGTACTCGTTTCTAACTAAGAGCAAACCAATAATGATCAACATGAAATTTAATGGGGTGCCAGTATCGATGGAACTGGACATGGGGGTGAGTCAATCGATAATGAGCCAGAAGGCATTCCACAAGCTGTGGGATACTAAGGCTGTGAGGCCCAGGCTGAGTCCAGTCAATGCCAAGTTGCACACGTACACCAAAGAACTCATAACGGTGATTGGCAGTGCCACAATTAAAGTATGGTATGACGGTGCGGTTCACGAGTTACCGCTATGGATTGTCCCAGGCAATGGCCCAATGCTGTTCGGCAGGAACTGGCTTGAAAAAAATCAGATACGATTGGAACGACATCAAGGCATTGTCGTCGGAGAAAGATACCTGTGCCCAAGTACAGAGCAGGTTCCCCTCGCTGTTCGAACCAGGCATCGGCAACTTCACGGGAGCCAAGGTGCAGATCCATGTGGACTCGGATGCAAGACCCGTCCATCATAAAGCTCGGGCAGTTCCGTATATGATGTGGGAGAAGGTCAAAATCGAACTGGACAGACTCCAGCATGAAGGGATCATATCAACGGTTCAATTTAATGAATGGGCCAGCCCCATTGTTCCTGTGCTGAAAAGTGATGGCACAGTCAGAATCTGTGGAGACTACAAGGCTACGATCAACAGGGTTTCGAAACAGGATCAGTACCCGTTACCGAAGGCTGATGACTTATTTGCAACACCAGCTGGGGGGAAGTCGTTCACCAAACTGGACTTGATGTCGGCCTACATGACACAGGAGCTGGTTGAGACGTCGAAGAGACTTACGTACATTAACACGCATGAGTATTTAATCACAGGTGCCCTTTTGGAATTCGCTTGACTGCAGCAATATTTCAGAGGAACCTGGAAAGTCTACTGAAGTCCGTTCCCAAAACCGCAGTGTTCCAAGATGACATCCTGATCACAGGTCGTGACTCCAAGGAACATCTGAACAATCTGGAAGAGGTTCTACATCATCTGGACAAAGTGGGACTCAGACTGAAACGCTCGAAGTGCGTCTTCATGGCACCAGAATTCGAATTTCTGGGGAGGAAAATTGCTGTTGACTTCATCAGGCCCACGGACACAAAAACCAAGGCCATCAAGAGTGCACCCAAGCCGCAGAATGTGACGGAGCTGCATTCATTCCTGGGTCTACTCAACTACTTTGGTAACCTCCTACCTAAATTGAGCACCTTATTAGAACCACTGCACATGCTGCTAAGAAAAGGCGACAACTGGGTGTGGGGTGTGTCTCAAGAAAGAGCTTTTGAGAAAGCCACTAATCTTCTTTGCTCTAACAAGTTGCTGGTACATTATGACCCATGTAAACGTTTAGTATTGGCCTGTGATGCTTCGTCATATGGAATTGGTTGCGTACTCCAACAAGCCAATGAGTCGGGTAAACTTCAACCAGTCGCATATGCTTCAAAAAATTTGTCTAAAGCAGAAAGAGTCTACAGCATGGTAGAGAAAGAAGCACTAGCCTGTGTGTATGGGGTTAGAAAGATGCATCAGTACCTGTTTGGTCTTTGTTTTGAACTGGAGACAGATCACAAGCCGTTCATTTCACTGTTCTCTGAAAATAAAGGTATCAATACCAATGTTTCATCCCGCATCCAGAGGTGGGCGCTGACATTATCCGCTTATGATTATGTCATTCGCCATAGACCTGGCACCGAGAATTATGCCGATGCTTTGAGCCGTCTGCAGTTGCCCACACCGGAGGTGGAAACGCCACAACCGGCAGACCTATTGTTAGTTATGGGTGCTTTTGAGAGTGAAAGAACTTCTGTCACGGCTCAATAAGTTAAGATCTGGACCAGCCAGGATCCGATTTTATTGGTGGTGAAGAGTTGCATCCTCAAAGATGATTGGTCTGCCACACCCAAGCAAATGTGCGAGGAGACCAAACCTTACATTCGTCGCAAAGACGAACTGTCTATTCAGTCGGATTGTAAACTGTGGGGCAATTGTGTTGTTATGCCGAAGAAAGGGAGAGAGAAATTTGTACTTGAGCTACATAGCACACATCCTGGCATTGTAATGATGAAAGCCATCAGCAGGTCTCATGTATGGTGGCCAGGAAGTGTTGGAGGCCATTAGGCTGCACGCACGTGTGTGCAGCCCAAGTTTAAAAGGCCATCCATTTTGTATATTAGTCACTTTGGGCCTTAATAGAGCCAAGGTCATACCTCTTGGAGTTAAACAGTACTCAGTCTAACAGTTATTGCATACACAACATACTCCATCTGCCAAATTTTTACCCACTCACTTAGCCTGTCTATGTCCTTTTGCAGATTTTTTGTGTCCTCCTTATACATTGCTTTTCCTCCTATCTTTGTATCGTCAGCTAACTTGGCTATATTACACTCAGTCCCTTCTTCCAAGTCGTTAATATAGATTGTAAATAGTTGGGGTCCCAGCACTGATCCCTGCGGCACCCCACTAGTTACTGGTTGTCAACCAGTGAATGAACCATTTATCATGACTCTCTGTTCTCTGTTAGTTAGCCAATCCTCTATCCATGCTAATATATTACCCCCAACCCCGTGAACTTTTATCTTGTGCAGTAACCTTTTATGTGGCATCTTGTCAAATGCCTTTTGGCAGTCCAAATACACCACATCCACTGGTTCCCCTTTATCCACTCTGTTCGTTACATCCTCAAAGAACTCCAGCAAATTTGTCAAACATAACTTCCCCTTCATAAATCCATGCTGACTCTGCCTGACCGAATTTTGCTTATCCAAATATCCTGCTACTGCTTCTTTAATAATGGACTCCAACATTTTCCCAACCACAGATGTTAGGCTAACTGGTCAATAGTTTCCTGCTTTTTGTCTGTCTCCTTTTTTAAATAGGGGCATTACATTTGCAGTTTTCCAATCTGCTGGGACCTCCCCAGAATCCAGGGAATTTTGGTAAATTACATCTCTCTTTTATGACCTTGGATGGGCACATGTCGTTTTACTTCCAAAGTTTCTGCTGAATCTGAATGAATTAGAATAACAAAAGGAAATTGGCCAGTTAGCACCTGTGGTAATGGGAAACATAGAAACATAGGGCCCAAGTTTCGAGCCGCGCCTAGAACGGTGCAGTCCCGACCTGGACGCCCGTTTTTCGCGCCACAAACTGCGCCTAAAAAAAACCTCCAGATTCTCCACCTTCCTGCAGGTCTTCTGGCCCTCGGCGCAGCGCAGCATGAGCTGTAGGGGGCGGAGCCAGGTCCCTGCGCTGAAAACAGTGCCGGGACCTCTGCACATGCGCGCTACAGTGGGCGCGCAAGTGCAGTAACTCCAGGCGCCCGAAACTGTGTGGGAGGGGCCCGAAGCACGCAGCCCCTAGCCCTGGCCGAATGGCCTCACTGGGGCTGCGTGAATAAGGCTCCTCCCACGGCCAGCTCCTGCTTCCTCCCGACCCGACCCGACTCCCGCTTCCCCCACCCACTCCCCCCGCCCCCGGACTGGACCTGACCCGACTCCCACCCCCCCCGCCTCCGGACCCGACCCGACCCGACTCCTGCTTCCCAGCAGCCCCCCCCCCCCCGGCCTCCGGACCTGACCCGACTCCCGCTTCCCCCACCCCCGGCCTCCGGACCCGCCCGACTCCCGCTTCCCCGTCCCCTCCCCCCCGGACTGGATCCGACCTGACCTCCCTCCCCCCGACCTGACCTCCCTCTCCCTCGCTCCCCCTGACCCGAACCGAACCGACATCCCTCCCACCCTTCCCCCGCCGCCCCACGCTCCCCGCGACCCGACCCAACGCCACTTACCTGTAAATCTGGTGCTGGGGACGGGCCCTGCCCGAAGTCTCGGGCCTGGCCCGTTCAGCCTCCCTCCCCCTTCTCCTTCCCCCCCCCAATCTCCTTCCCCCCCCCCATCTCCTTCATCCCATCTCCTTCCCCCCCCATCTCCTTCCCCCCATCTCCTTTCCCCCACCCCCATCTCCTTCCCCCCCATCTTCTTCCCCCCCATCTCCTTTCCCCCCCATCTCCTTTCTCCCGCTTCTCCCCTTTATCCCCTTCTCCACCCCTCCCCCTTCTCCCCCATCCCTCCCCCATCCCTCCCCCTTCTCCCCCATCCCTCCCTCTGGTTCCTCCCTCTCTCCCTCTACCTCCCTCCTCCCCCTCCCCTCGCTGTCAGAAACACAGACACTGACAGACAGAGAATGAGAGACACACACAGACAGACAGACAGAGAGATAGAGACACACTGGGGGTGGGGCATCCCAGCATGCTGTTGGAGGGCTCCCGGTGCTGCAGTCGGTAAGTAGAAAATGTTTTATTTATTGATTTTTTAAAAAATTATTTCTTATTAATTATTTTTGATTGATTTATTGGTTGATTTATTGATGTATTTATCATTTATTATTGATGATGGATCTTTATTTGTAAAACTGAAGTGTTTAATGTTTGTAAACTTCCCTTTAAACCCCCTCCCCCCCCATTCCCTACGCCTGATTTGTAACCTACGCCTGATTTTCTAAAGTGCAGACAAGGTTTTTTCCAGCGTACAAAAATCTTCACTTACTCCATTCTAAGTTAGTTTGGAGTAAGTTCTCACTGATGAAACTTTGAATACAGGAGTAAGTGGCCGGACACGCCCCCTTTTGAAAAAAAAATTCTGTTCCAAAGTGAAACTGTTCAAACTGACTAGAACTGGAGCAAACTAAATGACGAGAATTCCGATTTCTAAGATATTCCGTTCTACACCAGTTGCTCCTAAAAATCAGGAGCAAATCATGTGGAAACTTGGGGCCATAGAAAATAGGTGCAGGAGTCGGCCATTCGGCCCTTCGAGCCTGCACCGCCATTCAATGAGTTCATGGCTGAACATGCAACCTCAGTACCCCATTCCTGCTTTCTCGCCATACCCCTTGATCCCCCTAGTAGTAAGGACTACATCTAACTCCTTTTTGAATATATTTAGTGAATTGGCCTCAACAACTTTCTGTGGTAGAGAATTCCACAGGTTCACCACTCTCTGGGTGAAGAAGTTTCTCCTTATCTCGGTCCTAAATGGCTTACCCCTTATCCTTAGACTGTGACTCCTGGTTCTGGACTTTCCCATCATTGGGAACATTCTTCCTGCATCTAATCTGTCTAAACCCGTCAGAATTTTTAACGTTTCTATGAGATCCCCTCTCATTCTTCTGAACTCCAGTGAATACAAGCCCAGTTGATCCAGTCTTTCTTGATATGTCAGTCCCGCCATCCCGGGAATCAGTCTGGTGAACCTTCGCTGCACTCCCTCAATAGCAAGAATGTCCTTCCTCAAGTTAGGAGACCAAAACTGTACACAATACTCCAGGTGTGGCCTCACCAAGGCCCTGTACAACTGTAGCAACACCTCCCTGCCCCTGTACTCAAATCCCCTCGCTATGAAGGCCAACATGCCATTTGCTTTCTTAACCGCCTGCTGTACCTGCATGCCAACCTTCAATGACTGATGTACCATGACACCCAGGTCTCGTTGCACCTCCCCTTTTCCTAATCTGTCACCATTCAGATGATAGTCTGTCTCTCTGTTTTTACCACCAAAGTGGATAACCTCACATTTATCCACATTATACTTCATCTGCCATGCATTTGCCCACTCACCTAACCTATCCAAGTCACTCTGCAGCCTCATAGCATCCTCCTCACAGCTCACACTGCCACCCAACTTAGTGTCATCCGCAAATTTGGAGATACTACATTTAATCCCCTCGTCCAAATCATTAATGTACAATGTAAACAGCTGGGGCCCCAGCACAGAACCTTGCGGTACCCCACTAGTCACTGCCTGCCATTCTGAAAAGTACCCATTTACTCCTACTCTTTGCTTCCTGTCTGACAACCAGTTCTCAATCCATGTCAGCACACTACCCCCAATCCCATGTGCTTTAACTTTGCACATTAATCTCTTGTGTGGGACCTTGTCGAAAGCCTTCTGAAAGTCCAAATATACCACATCAACTAGTTCTCCCTTGTCCACTCTACTGGAAACATCCTCAAAAAATTCCAAAAGATTTGTCAAGCATGATTTCCCTTTCACAAATCCATGCTGACTTGGACCTATCATGTCACCTCTTTCCAAATGCACTGCTATGACATCCTTAATAATTGATTCCATCATTTTACCCACTACTGATGTCAAGCTGACCGGTCTATAATTCCCTGTTTTCTCTCTCCCTCCTTTTTTAAAAAGTGGGGTTACATTGGCTACCCCCCACTCCATAGGAACTGATCCAGAGTCAATGGAATGTTGGAAAATGACCGTCAATGCATCCGTTATTTCCAAGGCCACCTCCTTAAGTACTCTGGGATGCAGTCCATCAGGACCCTCATGGACAACCCAAACAGCGACAGACACCATACTGATATCATTGTCCGGGAACTCAGACGATTCGACATCGACATTGCTGCCCTAAGCAAGATTCGGCAGGTGGGGATGGCCAGCTCAAGGAACAAGGTAGTGGTTACATCTTCTTCTGGAAAAGTAAACCAGAAGAAGAACGCTGCCTCCATGGGGCAGGCTTTGCCATAAAAAATTAGTTGGGCATCTCAGAGACTCTCCTTGTGGGATAAACGAATGCCTCATGACCCTTCGGCTCACCTTAGCCCGGAATCAGTGCGCTACGGTCATCAGCGCGTACATTCCAATACTTGAAGCTACAAACAAGGCCAAAGAGGAATTCTACTCCAGCCTTGAACAATCCCTGACCAGAGTCCTAACGGGTGACAAGCTGATCCTCCTTGGCAACTTTACTGCCAGAGTTAGAAAGGACACAGTCCTCTGGGGAGGTGTGATCTGCAGAGAGAGGATAGGGAAAGCCAACTCCAACGATTCCTCCTCCTGACGAAATGCTTAGAACATGGTCTTGTCATAACCAACATCTTGTTCCATCAGAGAGGTAAGTACAAGGCCTCAACACCCTCACTCCAAGCACTGGCATCTGCTCGACTACGTCATCGTCCGAGTGAGGGACCGCAAGGACGTCCGCATCACCCGCGCCATGACCAGAGCTGACGACTGCTGGACGGGCCGCCACTTAATCTGTCAGTTCCATCAATGTAGCCCCAAAATAGTGGCGGCAACAGAAACGCTGCCACTGGAAGATCAACGCTGGAACACTCATAGTCCCTGCTAAGAAAGCCCTATTCAGCCAACGCCTCACAACCAACCTGATGACTTCCAGTGAACCGGAGACGCAGAGTGTCCACAGTGCCTGGTCTGTCCTCAAGGCTTCCATAATTAGCACCTGTGAAGAGATGCTTGGTCACTCCATCAGGAAACATCAAGACTGGTTCGATGGGAATGACCAGAAGATCCAGGAGCTAATAAGCTGCAAGCACAAGGATTCTTGAACTGGAAACAGCAACACAACTCGAGAGCAACGTAATCGCTCTATGGACAACTGAAGGCCGAGGTCCAACATAAAACTCGCAATCTAAAGAACAGATGGTGGGTGGAAAAAGCATAGGAGATCCAGCAACCAGCCAACAACCACGATGTACGAGGATTCTTCAGCACAGTCAAGACCAGGTACGGCCCAAGCCCCTAAGGCCCTACTCCATTGAGGGCCAAGAACGGAGAGGTGCTCATCAAGGATAGAGAGGCAGTCAGTGCCCACTGGAAAGATCACTTCGAAGATCTCCTTAACCAAGACTTTGTCTTCGAGGCGAGTGTCCTCGACTCCATCCCGCAGCATGCTACCCGCCACCACCTCAGCACAACCCCAGCCCGGCATGAAGTAGAAAAGACCATCTGACAATTGAAGAACAACAAGGCCTCAGGAGCAGTTGGAATCCTTGCTGAAGCACTAAAGCATGCCGGAGAAGTACTTTTGGCACAAATCCATGAACTCATTTATATTATTTGGAAGGAGGAGAGCATGCCAGGGGTTCTCAGAGATGCTGTAATCTTGACCATCTTCAAGAAAGGTGACAGGTCCGATTGCGGTAATTACAGAGGAGTTTTCCTACTGTCTGCCACAGAGAAAGTCATTGCAAGAATCGTCCTCAATCACCTTCTCCTTGTGGCTGAAGAGCTCCGCCCAGGGTCACAATGCGGATTCCGCACGCGTCTCAAAATCAAGAAAAATGCAGGGAGCAGCACCAGCCTCTGTACATGGCCTTCTTTGACCTCACAAAGGCCTTTGACACTGTCAACTGGGAGGGATTATAGAGTGTCCTTCTGAAATTCGACTGCTCTCCAAAGTTCGTCACAATCCTTCGCCTGTTTCACGATGACCAACGGATCCACCACAGATCAAATACACGTGTGGACCAAGGTCAAGCAAGGCTGTTTTATTGCTCAACACTATTCTCAATCTTCCTTGCTGCAATGCTCCATCTCACCGTCAGTAAGCTCCCCGCTGGAGTGGAGCTAATCTACAAAACAAATGGGAGACTGTTCAACCTCTGTAGCTCCAGTCCAGATCCAAGGTCATCCCACCCTATGTCTGATATTGACATACAGTAAGCAGATGATGCTTATGTTTGCGCACACTTGGATGTCGAACTCCAAATCATCGTCAACACCTTTACCGAAGCGTACGAGAGTATGAGCCTTGCACTAAACATCCATATGACAAAGGTTCTCTACCAACCTGCCCCAGCCACACAGTACTGTCCCCCAATTATCAAGATCCATGACGAGGTCTTGGACAACGTGGACCATTTTCCATACCTTGGGAGCTAACTGTCAACAAGGGCAGACGTCAATGAGGAAGTCCAACACCGCCTTCAGTGTGCCGGTGCAGTCTTTCGGTCACCTGAGAAAGAAGGTGTTTGAAGGCTAGGACCTCAAACCCGACACCAAGCTCATGGTCTACAGAGCAGTAGTGATACCCACCCTCCTATATGACTCAGAGACATGGACTGTGTACACAGGCCCTCAAAGCACCGGAGAAGTACCACCAACACTGCCTCCGCAAGATCCGGCAAATCCATTGGCAGGATAGGCGCACCAACGTCAGTGTTCTCGCTCAGGCCAACATCCCCAGCATCGAAGCACTGACCACCTTCGATCAGCTCCGATGAGTGGGTCACATCGTCCACATGCCCGATACTAGACTCCCAAAACAAGCACTCTACTCAGAGCTCCGACACGACAAGCGAGCCCCAAGTAGGCAGAAGAAACACTTCAAGGACATCCTCAAAGCCTCCTTTAAAAAGTTCAACAACCCCACCGACACCTGGGAATCCCTGGCCCAAGACTGCTCAAAGTGGAAGAGAAGCATCTGGGAAGGCGCCGAACACCTCAAGTCTCTTTGCCAGGAGCACACGGAAGCCAAGCGCAAACAGTGGAAGCAGCACAGGACAACCCAAGCACCCCACCTTCCCCTCCCTCCAACCATCGTCTGCCCCGCCTGTGATAGAGGCAGTCGGTCCCGCATTGGACTCATCAGTCACCTGAGAACTCATATTAGTGTGGAAGCAAGTCATCCCCGACCCCGAGGGACTACCTAAGAAGAAGAGGAAGAAGAAGAGCACCAACCTGTCATATAACCAGCAGGTGGACAACTATTTTATTTATCCAGCTGTGACCTGCACAAAATGTAGTCAAATGGCACAACAAAAATTTCACATAATTGTATCTTTTATAGATCAAGACACAGAGGTCCTGTTAAATAGGATTGTATGTGGTTTTATATGTGATAATAGATAGCATTATATATATATATATATAGGCAGTAAATAGCTTGGATTTAGGAGTCATATATTTGTATCTCTTATTAATCCGGCTCGCACTGCCAGCTGTAAGTCTTGCTGACACAACTCCTGTCGGCAATCTTGAGCAAACCCAATCTCCCAGCAACTCACATACTAAAATGAATGAACTTACAGCTGACAAATCCATCACTCTTTAGATTGAGAGAATGGATGTATACAGGCAACTATGTTCTAAGTGTTAGTTTTCAAAGATATCATGAAAATACATAAAAATACTAGCACACGCAAATAAGTGAAACTGTGATGGATTTTTCTTTGAAATAAAAATAGAAACTGCTGGAAACACAGCCTCTATGCAGAGAAAAACAGAGTTAATGGGATGAAAATTGCGACCTGGCCGGGTCCATACGAAGTGCGCACGGACGCGATGAGACCTCGCAAAAGCCGGTTCTCTGGGCACAATGCGCATGCGCCGAAAACTGACCTTTTTGATCTGTCAAAATTTCTTCAGAAAGATCGAACGCATCCTCACAGGAAGGACATCTGTACGGCAGAGATTGGGCTATTTGCCCAACTCATGCCCAGCGAATGTCCTTCAAACTTTTACAGCAGGTAAAAGCAGGTGCGTAGCTTACTTTTACCAGCATAACATTTTTAAAACATCGAAAAATTTAATTTAATCATTCATTTTTTTGTTAAAAATCCTGTCCATTAAGGTAAGTTTATTTTTAACCCTATTTTAAAAAATTCCCCAAAATAAATTTTTTTCTAAAACATTTAATTGCAGTTAATTTCAATTAATTTTAAATATGTGAGCTGTTTTTTATTTATTGTGCTGTGTTTCTGTGTTTTCGGCGATTATTCTCATTGGTAGTAATGGTAACTGGTACAAACAGAGTTCCCATTATCATCAATGAGAATACTAGTTAATGATTGGTGGTCCAGGCTCACGTGATTGCAACATAGACGTCCATACCTGAAAGACAGATCCCCGTACGCTGCGCAGTGAATGAAGGCCTCAGACCAGAATTGTACGTTTCTGCGGGACTAACAGGTATTCTCGTAGATTTTTTCAGGTCAGATGCGTTCGTACGAAGGAAGCCTCCGACTGCAATTTTCCCCCCAATGTTTCAGGTCGATGACCTTGCATCAGAACTGGAAGATGTTAGAGATGCACAGTGCTTAAGCAAATACTGAGCCATGGAAAAGGGCGGGATAGGGGGGTGGGGGCAGCGGTTGGTGTGGTCAGGGAAAGAACAAAAGGGAAGGTTTGTGATAGGGTGGAAGGCAGGAGTGATTAAATGACAAAAGGGATGGTGATGCAAGCAAAAGGGAGAGATAATGGGGCAAACATGGAAACAAAAGATGGGTCCGAGAGGGTGTAAATGGTTACTGAATTGGGAGCGGCAGTTAAATCTAAAGTTGTTAAACTCAATGTTAAGATGGAAGGTTGTAAAGTGCCTAGTAGAATGATGAAGTGCTGTTCCTTGAACTTGTGTTGAACTTCATTGGGATAGTGCAGAAGGCCAAGGAAAGATAGGTCAGAGTGGGAGTTGGATGGAAAATTAAAACGACAAGCAACCAGAAGCTCAGGATCATGCTTGCAGACTGAAATGAGGTGTTGAGCAAAATTATCACATAATCAGCATTTGTTCTCCCGAATGTAGAGGACACCACATTGTGAGTAGCGAATACAGTCTCATCATCATCATAGGCAGTCCTTCGAAATCAAGGAAGATTTGCTTCCACTCTAAAAGTGAGTTCTTAGGTGACTGAATAGTCCAATACATGATTTATTGTCTCTGTCACAGGTGGGACAGACAGTCGTTGAAGGAAAGGGTGGGTGGGGAGTCTGGTTTGCCGTACGCTCCTTCTGCTGCCTGCGCTTGCTTTCTGCATGCTCTCGGCGATGAGACTCGAGGTGCTCAGTGCCCTCCAGGATGCTCTTCCTCCATTTAGGGCAGTCTTTGGACTCCCAGATGTCGGTGGGAATGTTGTATTTTATCAAGGAGGCTTTGAAGGTGTCCTTGAAACATTTCATCTGCCCACCAAGGGCTCGCTTGCCGTGTAGGAGTTCCGAGTAGAGCGCTTGCTTTGTGAGTCTTGTGTCAGGCATGCGAACAATGTGGCCCGCCCATTGAGCTAGTTGAGGGTGGTCAGTGTTTCAATGCTGGGGATGTTCGCCTGATCGAGGGCGCGAACTGTTATGTATGCAATAAAGGTTCAAACTGAGTACTGTTTAACTAAGCAACGTACAACCTTGGCTCTGTTTTATTTAAGCCCAAAGTGCATGTCTCTCAAAATGGTTGGCCTTTCATACCTGAGCAGCATCATGTGCGTGCCGCTCAATGGCCTCTAACAATGACGCCATCTGGTGGCTACAAAGAGAATGTACATACATGACAATACCCACCTCTGAGATCTTATCACAATCTTTCACAGGTTGAGACGGTCCGGTGATTTGCGCTCCCGGGTTGACCATCTCAGTTCAATTCCAGCCTTGGGTGAGTGTGCGCAGTCTGTTGTGGCTGATGGCTGGATGACTGACTTGTTAGGGATGGCAGTGGCCATGTCAGGAATTGCAAGTCCATTTTTATTGAACAGGTCCATGATGGAAATTGGTGTATCCACAACAGGTACACCGCTTTGGGTGCTGTTGAGGGGGATAACTCAGCAGGGGAGGGCAGCGGCAGCCAAGTTCATGGCACCGTGGGTGTCTCTGCTGCACAGGAGGGCAGGAAAAAGAGTGGGAGAGCTATAGTGGTAGGGGATTCTATTGTAAGGAGAATAGATAGAAGTTTCTGTGGCCGCAATCGAGACTCCAGGATGGTATGTTGCCTCCCTAGGGCAAGGGTCAAGGATGTCTTGCAGGGGCTGCAGGACATTTTGGAGGGGGAGGGTGAACAGCCAGTTGTCATGGTGAATTTAGGTACCAACGATACAGGTAAAAAAACAGGATGAGGTCCTATAAGCTGAATTTAGGGACCTAGGAGTTAAATTAAAAAGTAGGACCTCAAAGGTAGTAATCTCAGGATTGCTACCAGTGCCACGTGCTAATCAGTGTAGGAATTGCAGGATAGTTAAGATGAATATGAGGCTTGAGGAATGGTGCAGCAGGGAGGGATTCAAATTCCTGGGACATTGGAACCGGTTCTGGGGGAGGTGGGACCAGTACAAACCGGATGGTCTGCACCTGGGCAGGACCGGAACCAATGTCCGAGGAGGAGTGTTTGCTAATGCTGTTGGGGAGGGGTTGAACTAATATGGCAGGGGGATGGGAACCTATGCAGGGAGACAGAGGGAAGTAGAATGGGGGCAGAAGCAAAAGATAGAAAGAAGAAAAGTAAAAGTGAAGGGCAGAGAAAACCAAGGCAAAAATTAAAAAGGGCCACATTAGAGCAAAATTCTAAAGGGGCAAAGTGTGTTAGAAAGACAAGCCTGAAGGCTCTGTGCCTCAATGCGAGGCGTATTCAGAATAAGGTGGATGAATTAACTGCGCAGGCAGCAATTAACGAATATGATATAATTGGCATTACGGAGACATGGCTCCAGGATGACCAAGGCTGGGAACTCAACATCCAGGGGTATTCAAAATTCAGGATTATAGACAGAAAGGAAAAGGAGGTGGGGTAGCGTTGCTGGTTAAAGAGGAAATTAATGCAATAGTAAGGAAGGACATTAGCTTGGATGATGTGGAATCTGTATGGGCAGAGCTGCGGAATACCAAAGGGCAGAAAACGCTAGTGGGAGTTGTGTACAGACCACCAAACAGTTGTAGTGAGGTTGGAGACAGCATCAAACAAGAAATTAGGGATGCATGCAATAAGGTACAGCAATTATAATGGGCGATGTTAATCTACATGTTGATTGGGCTAACTAAACTGGTAGCAATACGGTGGAGGAGAATTTCTTGGAGTGTATTAGGGATGGTTTTCGAGACCAATATGTCGAGGAACCAACTAGAGGGCTGGCCATCCTAAACTGGGTGATGTGTAATGAGAAAGACTAATTAGCAATCTTGTTGTGCAAGGCCCTTTGGGGAAGTGTGACCATAATATGGTAGAATTCTTTATTAAGATGGAGAGTGACACAGTTAATTCAAAGACTAGAGTCCTGAACTGAAGGAAAGGTAACTTCGATGGTATGAGATGTGAATTGGCTTGAATAGACTGGTGAATGATACTGAAAGAGTTGACAGTGGATAGGCAATGGCAGACATTTAGAGACCGCATGGATGAACTTCAACAATTGTACATCCCGGTCTGGATTAAAAATAAAATGGAGAAGGTGGCTCAACTGTGGCTATCAAGGGAAATCAGGGATAGTATTAAAGCCGAGGAAGTAGCATACAAATTGGCCAGAAATAGCAGCAAACCCGGGGACTGGGAGAAATTTAGAATTCAGCAGAGGAGGACAAAGGGTTTGATTAGGGCAGGGAAAATGGAGTACGAGAAGAAGCTTGCAGGGAACATTAAGACGGATTGCAAAAGTTTCTATAGATATGTAAAGAGAAAAAGGTTAGTAAAGACAAACGTAGGTCCCCTGCAGTCAGAATCAGAGGAATTAATAAAGGGGAACAAAGAAATGGCGGACCAATTGAACAAGTACTTTGGTTCGGTATTCACTAAGGAGGACACAAACAACCTTCCGGATATAAAAGGGGTCAGAGGGTCTAGTAAGGAGGAGGAACTGAGGGAAATCCTTATTAGTCGGGAAATTGTGTTGGGGAAATTGATGGGATTGAAGGCCAATAAATCCCCAGGGCCTGATGGACTGCATCCCAGAGTACTTAAGGAGGTGGCCTTGGAAATAGCGGATGCATTGACAGTCATTTTCCAACATTCCATTGACTCTGGATCAGTTCCTATTGAGTGGAGGGTAGCCAATGTAACCCCACTTTTTAAAAAAGGAGGGAGAGAGAAAACAGGGAATTATAGACCGGTCAGCCTGACATCGGTAGTGGGTAAAATGATGGAATCAATGATTAAGGATGTCATAGCAGTGCATTTGGAAAGAGGTGACATGATAGGTCCAAGTCAGCATGGATTTGTGAAAGGGAAATCATGCTTGACAAATCTTCTGGAATTTTTTGAGGATGTTTCCAGTAGAATGGACAAGGGAGAACCAGTTGATGTGGTATATTTGGACTTTCAGAAGGCTTTCGACAAGGTCCCACACAAGAGATTAATGTGCAAAGTTAAAGCACATGGGATTGGGGGTAGTGTGCTGACATGGATTGAGAACTGGTTGTCAGACAGGAAGCAAAGAGTAGGAGTAAATGGGTACTTTTCAGAATGGCAGGCAGTGACTAATGGGGTACCGCAAGGTTCTGTGCTGGGGTTCCAGCTGTTTACACTGTACATTAATGATTTGGATGAGGGGATTAAATGTAGTATCTCCAAATTTGCGGATGACACTAAGTTGGGTGGCAGTGTGAGCTGCGAGGAGGATGCTATGAGGCTGCAGAGTGACTTGGATAGGTTAGGTGAGTGGGCAAATGCATGGCAGATGAAGTATAATGTGGATAAATGTGAGGTTATCCACTTTGGTGGTAAAAACAGAGAGACAGACTATCATCTGAATGGTGACAGATTAGGAAAGGGGGAGGTGCAACGAGACCTGGGTGTCATGGTACATCAGTCATTGAAGGTTGGCATGCAGGTACTGCAGGCGGTTAAGAAAGTAAGTGGCATGTTGGCCTTCATAGCGAGGAGATTTGAGTACAGGGGGAGGGAGGTGTTGCACACCTGGAGTATTGTGTACAGTTTTGGTCTCCTAACTTGAGGAAGGACATTCTTGCTATTGAGGGAGTGCAGCGAAGGTTCACCAGACTGATTCCCGGGATGGCGGGACTGACCTATCAAGAAAGACTGGATCAACTGGGCTTGTATTCACTGGAGTTCAGTAGAATGAGAGGGGACCTCATAGAAACGTTTAAAATTCTGATGAGTTTAGACAGGTTCGATGCAGGAAGAATGTTCCCAATGTTGGGGAAGTCCAGAACCAGGGGACACATTCTAAGGATAAGGGGTAAGCCATTTAGAACCGAGATGAGGAGAAACTTCTTCACCCAGATAGTGGTGCACCTGTGGAATTCTCTACCACAGAAAGTTGTTGAGGCCAATTCACTAAATATATTCAAAAAGGAGTTAGATGAAGTCCTTACTACTAGGGGGATCAAGGGGTATGGCGAGAAAGCAGGAATGGGGTACTGAAGTTGCATGTACAGCCATGAACTCATTGAATGGCGGTGCAGGCTAGAAGGGCCGAATGGCCTACTCCTGCACCTATTTTCTATGTTTCTATGTTTCTATGTTCCTTCACTCTCAAAAGCATCCATGATTAACATTAAATCTGCCAGTTGTGGCATTTCCACCTCAGGTGTGGGCAATGGCAACCGGCTCAAAGAATCGGCACAATTCTCTGTGCCAGGTCTATGGCGAATGAGATAATCATAGGCAGATAATGTCAGCGCCCAACTTTTCGATGTGGGATGAAGCGTTGGTATTGATACCTTTGCTCTCGGAAAACAATGAAATGAGCAGCTTTTGATCAGTCTCTAATTTGAACCTCAGTCTGAACAGGTATTGATGCATCTTTTTAACACCGTACACACACGGTAAAGGTTCTTTTTCTACCATGCTGTCGGCTCTTTCCGTTTTAGACAAACTTTTGGATGCATACGCGACATGTTGAAGTTTCCCCCACTCATTGGCTTGTTGGAGTACGCAACCAATTCCATATGACGATGCCTCACAGGCCAAAACTAAACATTTACATGGGTACCAGCAGCTTGTTCGAGCAAAGCAGATTGGTGGCTTTCTCGAAAGCTCTGCCTTGCAATCCGCCCCACACCCAGCTGTTGCCTTTTCTTAATAGCGTGTGCAGTGGTTCTTGTAAGGTGCTCAATTCAGGTAGGACGTTACCAAAGTAGTTGAGTAGACCCAGGAATGAATGCAGTTCCATCACATTCTGCGGCTTGGGTGCATTCCTGATGGCCTAGGTTTTCACGTCAGTAGCTCTGATGCCATTAGTGGCGATTTTCCTCCCGAAGAATTTGACCTCTGGTGCCATGAAGATGCACTTCGAGCATTTCAGTCTGAGTCCCACTCTATCCAAATGCAGTAGAACCTCTTCCAGGTTGTTCAGATGTTCCTTGGAGTCACGACCGGTGATCAGGATGTCATCTTGGAACATGACGGTTCTGGGAACGGACTTCAATAGACTTTCCATATTCCTCTGGAATATTGCTGCAGCCGAGCGAATTCCGAAAGAACACCTGTGGTAAATAAACAGTCCTTTGTGCGTGTTAATGCACGTAAGTCTCTTCAACGTCTCATCTCAACCAACTCCTGTGTCATATAGGCTGACGTCAAGTCCAGTTTTGTGAACTACTTCCCTCTGGCTAGCGCCGCAAACAAGTCATCAGACTTCGGTAACGGGTCCTGATCTTGTTTCGAAACCCTGTTGATCGTAGCCTTGTAGTCTCCACAAATTCTGACTGTGCCATCACTTTTCAGCACAACAACAATGGGGCTGGCCCATTCATTAAATTCGACCGGTGATATGATCCCTTCATACTGGAGTCTTTCCAGTTCAATTTCGACCTTCTCCCTCATCATATACGGCACTGCCCGAGCTTTATGATGGACGGGTCTTGCATCTGAGTCCACGTGGATCTGCACCTTGGCTCCAGTGAAGTTGCCGAAACCCGGTTCGAACAGTGAGGGGAACTTACTCAATACTTAGGCACGTGTATCTTCCTCCGATGACAACGCCTTTAAGTCGTTCCAGTCGCATCTGATTTTCTCCAACCAGCTCTTGCCGAGCAGCATTGGGCCATTGCCTGGAACAATCCACAGCAGTAACTCATGAACTGCAATGTTATATGACACATTAATTTGTGCACTTCCAATCACCTTTATCAGTTCTTTGGTGTACATGTGCAGCTTGGCGTTAACAGGGCTCAGCCTGGGCCTCACAGTCTTAGTATTCCACAGATTATTAAATGCCCTCTCATTCATGACTCGCCCCTGTGTCCAGTTCCACTGATACTGTTATCCCGTTAAACTTCACATTAATCAAAATTGGTTTACTCTTGGTTATGAAGGAGTACAGTCCATACACTTCCTCCTCTGGCATCTCGGATTGGGTATCTGGATCCGCGCTAGTCTGACTCCCATCCTCCACGTGGTGTGTCGCAGCTCGCTTGCTCATCTGCGGACACTTGCGCTGCAGATGCCCCACTCTCAGACAGCCTTTGCAACTATATTGCTTAAATTGACACTGCTGGTGCCGATGATTTCCCCCACAACGCCAACACGGAGCAGTCGGGTGCATTCCCGCTGGCAGACTTTGGGCAGCCACAGGTTTCGCAAACGCAGCCGGATCGACCCTGCCATGTGCCGCTCTGCCGAACGGCGAATCAATCGCATTTACAGTACTTGCCGAGGTTCGGTTCTTCACGCTATTTGCTTTAAACTCCTGTCCATCGTCATACATGATTGAGCGATCTGGATGGCCCTTTTTAAAATCCAACTCCTCCACCGCCAGAAGTTTGCGCAGGATCACCTCGTGGTTGATACCGATAACAAAGAAGTCCCGCAGCATGTCTGCCAACACCGTCCTGAACTTGAATGGTCCTGCGAGACATCTCAGGTCGACAACGAATTCCACTGCGCTCTGGCCCTTCGATCGAATGTGTGTATAAAACCTGTATCTCGAGATGATGATGCCGTCATCTGTCTTGAGGTGCTCCCATGTACACAACTCCTCATACGTTTTCTCTGTTGGATCACTCGGCATGAGTAGATTCTTTATTAGACCATAGATCTTTGAACTGCACACAGTGAGGAACACAGCCCGGCGCTGATCTGCATCGTCGACCCTCTTCATTTTGTTGGCCACGAAGTACTGGTTCAAATGGCTCACAAAGTCTGACCAATCTTCTCCCTCCACAAATTACTCTAAAAATCCAATCGTGCTCATTTTGCAAACAAAGGTTCTTGTATTCTCGTCGCCAAGTGTTATGCATGCAATAAAGTTCAAACTGAGTACTGTTTAACTAAGCAAGGTACAACCTTGGCTCTGCTTTATTTCGGCCCAAAGTGCCTGACTCTCAAAATGGCTGGCCTTTTATACCTGAGCACCATTTGCGTGCTGCTCAGTGGTCTCCAACAATTATGCCATCTGGTTGCTACAAACAGAATGTACATACATGACACTAACGTTTGTGTTTCTGTCCGCCCAGGAGATTACCAAGTTGGAAGAAGTACAAGTAAATCCCTGTTACACCCGGAATGTTTATTTGGGGCCCTGGATTGTGGGATCGGAATTTCATTTGTTGAGTTGGCTCAGGGCCACCAGTGGGAATTAAGTCAGGCCAAGATTGCTAATGGAGGTGCATTTAGGACTGTCAATTTATGTTGGGTTATTATAAGGAAATGACTGCATCCTCCACAATCCTCTTATGCCTGCCAATTGTTCTGTCAGTGCTCTTTTTAAACTGGCATCTTGTCTTTCTTCATAAAGCTAACTCATAGGTACAGCTGTGAGTAGTGAATCCACCCTGAGCAAAGCTGCATGATTACTCTTTTACAAGCACTTAAACTATATCAAGCATATTATTCTTATTTTGTGCGCTAACTTTCATAGACACATTTTAGTTTGAGGCAAAACTTTAGGTAGCAGTAAAATCAGAAGAAAGCACTATTACCATTTTCAACTGATCTTATTTGACTGTTTATTCAATTTTACTTTTTACCCACAGATGAATGTATTGCCATAATATATTATTGGTAAAAAAAAAGGTTTACATCAGAGAGTAGCTGGCAACTACTCAAAGTTTTAGGAAGGGATGCTCATAAGAGCAGCCCACTGAAGTATCCTAGGCAGAAGTCAGTTTCGTGCCTCTCTTTAAATAAGAAGCTTTCAAAAGTAATTCCTAGCAAGAGGCAACTGTTCGAGCAAAGAAATTTGGACCACGATTAGTCTAATATCTGTACTTTATTTCACTAGCTAAAGGTTTCGTTAGCTGTCTACACTGTATTCACATTTATGGTCCATAGGTTTACAGATGATTTTGCTTGTGATAGGACTGTTGATGAGAATAATCTACTGCAAGCAGATCTTAATGGATGTGGGGAATCGGCCCACATTTGACAAATAGCGTTTAACATAAATA
This sequence comes from Pristiophorus japonicus, assembly GCF_044704955.1. Lineage (NCBI taxonomy): Eukaryota > Metazoa > Chordata > Chondrichthyes > Pristiophoridae > Pristiophorus > Pristiophorus japonicus. The sequence goes on from NC_091977.1 coordinate 130,301,778, forward strand.
AATGTAGTGTTAAGCATGTAGGCAGGACCAATGGCAAGTATATTTACACCTTATATTAGGCTGGATTTTTGGGTTTTGTGTGAAAACACAAGCAATACGTGAAAATTATCATTTTTGCTGCACTAACAATTTAAGGCCTAACCTTCGGTTTTGTGATCACAAAGGGAGGTGTTGCACAATTGTTCGCGGCGCAAAAACGCGACCCTCACCAACTTTAGTGCAGGTCCGCGAGAGAGGCCTTGGGAGAGGAAAAAACACATTCCAAAACACATTCCAAAAACATTACCAAGACCCTTAACTAACTAACTACAGAAAAATTAAAAAATAAAAACTTTAACTTACCTTTTTTGCAGGTTTTCTAACTTACCGCTGCAGACAGGGTTGCACCGACAGGTTTTACCTGTCGCAGTTCCAGGCACGGCGTATGGGTCAGGAGACTGCTGAAATTCGGACGGTAATGCAATCCGCGTCGTTACATGTCTGCGCAGCTCTCCCCGGTGGTACTTCCCAGCGCCACCGCAAACAGGTAACCGAGGATCCCGCCCAGGCTTTGCGACCGGGTTTTAGTCGTGGAGGGTCAAATCGCAGCGAAAACCCGTCGCAAACCCCTCGAAAATCCAGCCCAATAGGTTGCATTTCCAGACAATTTAATATAAAACAACACATACTATTTGTTCTTGTATACGACTTTAGTGAGGCCTTGTTAGAACACTGTGGCATATTTGGTTCCCTTACTTGGTGAGTGATATAGAGGCTTTGAAAAAGGTTCAGAGGAGGACCTCAAGAATTATACAGGTTGAGCGTCCGAAATCCGGAAACCTCGGGACCGAGGCGGTTCCGGATGTTTCCGGATTTTGGAACATCTTTGCCTGGGTCCAGGGAGATGGGTCTGGCAGCCGAGGTAAGGGGGAGAGGGGGAAGCTGTTGCCGGGGGGAGAAGGGGGGGAGCCAGGGCAAAGTCGGGCCGCCCAGGGCCTGGGCGAGGTCGGGCAGCCAAGGGCCAGAGCGAGGTCGGGCCGCCAAGGGTCGGGGCGAGGTCGGGCCGCCGAGGGCCGGGGCAAGGTCGGGCCACCGAGGGCCGGGCCGCCGAGGGCCGGAGCGAGGTCGGGCCGAGACGAGGTCGAGCCGCCAAGGCGGAGGGGAGGGGAGGGTCTGGATTTCGGAACATTTTCCGGTTTCCAGATGACCCAACCACGGATTGGCCCAGTGTCCGGATTCCGGAACATTCCGAATTTTCGGACGCTCAACCTGTACTCAGTTTAAAGCCCAGATAGGCTTAAAACTAGTTACCGAGATCGGCTTAAAATGCTGCGTGTGTTTACATTTAGAGATGTGTAGATTTCAGGGTGAACAGATAGAGGTGCTTAGAATAATGCATTCATATTTGCAGATTATTTCAATTAGCATAGGGAGGACCAGGGGTCAAATGTAAAAGTTATGCAGAAATAGCTTGGGGCAGGCAGTTTTTTCCCAGAGGATATAATCATATATTGATTTATGTTGAATCGTCATGACAATGCAACTTTGATGAGGCCTCGTTTGGAACACTGTGACCAGTTTTGATTCCCTCACTTTGTGAGGGATATAGAGGCTTTGGAATATTTTCTTTGGCTATCGCTTCACAGCACTGGTGGTGAACCTATCGAACAAGATACATATGAACATACGAAGAATGATGGTAAAGACCAATGTTCTTGTTAAACTGCGTAGCTGCGCAGTGATCTGGAGATCACGCGCAGGCAGCTCGCCGCCGGCTTTTAAATGGAGAAAAACGCGCATGTGTGAGAATTTGAATGGGCCACACACACCGGCCAATTTGGGGGGAAAAAATCTGGGAAATTCCTCTCCAACCCATCTAGGCGATCGAAACTAGTCCACGAGATCACTCGTGCCCTGAATTCCCTGCAGTACCTACCTTCTGTAAAAGGTAATCTCCGCCCCAGCCAGAAACAGGTCCATCTCTTGCTTGAAGGAACTCAGCGAATCAGCATCATCACAAGAGACGGCAGTCTGTTCCAGAGGTCCACTATTCGCTGGGTGAGGAACCACCTCCTGGCATTTAACCTACATCTGGCCTTGTACAACTTAAATTTGTGATCCCTGGTTCTTTCTAACGTATGTAATTGGAACAAACTGTCAACTGGAACACAATCTATTCCCTTCATTATCTTAGAAACCTCAATCAGTTCACCCTTGAGTCTTCGCTTCTCTAAACTGTAGAGTTCCAACTCTTTTAGCCTAGTTTGATAACTAAGATGCTTTAAACTGAGAAGTAGTCTACTGGCCCTCTTCTGCACCCTTTCCAGAGCCTCAACAGGCGAGGAGACCAAAACTGGGCACAGTATTCCAAATGAGGCCTGACCATGATCTTATATAAAGACAAAATAATATGCCTTATTTTGTACTCAATTGTCCTATGAATACAACCCAACACCCTATTTGCTCCAGTTATCGCTTCACGGCATTGCTCATGTACCTTTAGAAACATATGCAACTAGGAATGCCAAATTTCTTTCAATATCCATCTTCGTTAATGCTTTTCCATTAAGGATGTATGATTGGGGTAGAGATCAACATTCCCTTTAAGCTCTGCGGCCATGCAGCGACCTATGGTCCCGCGCAGGTCTTTATTGAAAAAAACGTGCATGTGCGGAAATATGAATGGATCGCGCAACCCGTTAAAGTGCTGTGTGACCAAATGAAATTTACAGGGAACATTGGCAGAGATCATGACATACAAAAGGTAGGTGGAATACTAAGTAATATAAATCATGGCCAATGTGTTCTCCTGTACTAGTTGTGACGACCTAATGGGGTTGGAGAGGAATTTTCCTGATTTTCTTTCCCTAATCTGGCCTTACTTTTTTTAAAATTTGTTTTTTGGCCTCTCCCAGGAGATTACATGGCTGCTGGTGGACAGAGGGTTTTGTTCATCACAAGCAGTCATCATCTTTGTCTTCTCCAAAGAAGGTCATTTGCATCAGAAAAGGGCTTGGCTGAAGATGGCCATCACTGGTCTAGTGCAATAGCTCCCGTCATTACACCAGTGAAAGGAGACGTACTTGCCACTGCAGCGACGGAAGTGGAACCAACCTGATGCCTGTAGAAAAATGTTTTCATCCATGATTTTATCGACGCCTTCTATGAATGGTAACCTTGTGGAATATTTCCGCCAAGATCAACATACGAGAAGGGAGATATTCAGTATTATCCCATTTGGGGGCGGTAACATTTTGGAGGTGCTAGACTTAACAGCAGGCACTTAAGTCTCACCCCTCTCCAGAAATTTGGGATACTGCCCCCGGAAGAAAGTGGTGTGCTAAATCAAGTGCTCCACTTCCCTCCTGTGGCACTAATGGGGCAGACGACTCTGCACCGCTGCACACTGGGTTATTTAAAGGGAAGGGCCCAAGATGTCGACTCTGCAGAAGAAAAAGGGACCTACCTGGACCACCATGGAGCGGCGGTGCCACGCGATCAAGCAGAGTGCCAGGCTGAGCGATCGCAGCCAAGACCCCATGACAGAAACACAACAGCAGCGGAAAAACCAAGGTAAATGTTTTTTGTAATTTCCATCGGCCACCTCGCCTTTAATTTTCACCCCGATCATGGCCACCTGGCCGAGCCACACCTCCTGCACCTGTCGGGTCTTTCGTCGACCAGTTTTCAGGTTAGTTTGACTTGCTGTTACATGGAACAGTGCTGCACAAGGAATTCGCTATAATTTATTTCAACGGAGCGGCCTACAAGAAAGTAACACTCAACTTGAGGGTCTCCATGATGACAATGAAATTAGCAATGTTTTAAAAATTCAAATACATTTCTTCCATAAATACAGTGATGCTTTGAACAAAAAATATTCACTCCTAGACTTCCCTTCCCCTTTTAGCACTTAACAAGGGGAAAAATGATACTGACATTAAAGATTGACCCCTTCAGCCGGAGCAGGTGTCCCTAGATGAAATACATGTGTGGCTGTTGTTATCAGCTTAATGGACTGTTTTGACAGTTTATCATTTACAACCTGGCCTCTCATTACAGTGCAAAGGAGACTTTTGTGACTTTACTGCACTGATATCTATACTGGCCGTTCCAAAGATGATGTTTTCTTGCCATAATGCTGGTTATTCCAAGAGGATTTGATTTATTTTGTCCACTGACAAAGGACCAGTTGTTAATCCATTAAATAGCTCAGTGAATGTTTTAAGTTTAACCCTGAGTAGTTATTCCACTTGCAATCTACTGTTCGTCAGTAGTTACCATTAAAAACATTGGCTGGATTTTTGGCTTTTGAGATTTCGAGGTAATGGTGACAGGGCGGTCCTGATACCACCTGGAAAAAGTTAGCGCCCTCATCCGCAAAATTCTGCAAAAAATGAGGTTCCATGATCGGGGACGCAAAATTAGGCATTACTCAACGGAGTTTTCACGCCCCAGCCAAAAATCGTGCCGTTAAATAAGTCAGAATATTGTGCAGGACAAGGTTGTGCAGATGCCCTGAATTTTGTTGATTATGCTTGTAAATAGTTTATTTGATTTAATGCACTTCATTGTTGTTCAGTGCCCTGCAACATAACATTATCTATTGTATGGTTTTCTTTTGTTGGGAGGAGTATTTGTTACTTTGTTGCACAAAATGTCTGTTTGATCCTTTGCTATTGGTGTTTTGCGTATCATTCCAACATTCACCCGAGATGTGTCTTTATGAGGACACAGTGTTCAGTATTAGCTCCATCCCTCAGTTTCCTCCATTTAGGAGAACCAGTCCATTATGAGCTGGCGACGTGCGACTCTTGGTCCGGCAGCATCTCCACGCTGCCTCCCCTGTGGATGGTGTGGCTATTCAATTGGGGCCTCGCCAGGCTCCTCTTTGTCGTCCTCCTCCTCCTCCTGAGGTGGGCCTGCAATCCCCACTGGCATTGCCTGGCACCCATTAATGGCCAAGTTGTGCAACATGCAGCACACCACAATGAATTCGGAAACCTGTTGATGGGAGTATTAAAGGCTGCCTCCAGAGCGGTCCAGGCATCGGTCTGCCTGTAGGAGATGGCATATCTCTGTCAGCACTTTCGTTCCGAAATGCAGCCTTCTCATACACTGCTCCTCAGAGAGCTCGAGGTATGAGTGTTGGTGCCTGTAAACCAGTGGGGATAAGCTCTCCCCGGACATCTTCGGCCTCTCCTCATCTGTGGGCTGACATGGCCAAGAGCCCTTCTTCTAGCTTGACGCCGCCTGCAATAGCATGGAGCATGATACGCTGGAGAACTAGCAATGCCCCCATTCAATTATCTCACTGAAGTTGTAAGGACAATGTAATGGCAAATAAAACTGCCGCTTTCCAGTCGGAGCCTCACACAGTGTGCTGTGTACAACCGTTGCATTCAATGTGACTTGCGATGTAGGATCCTCCTCCCTCCATTTAAAATGCAGCCAATACTGCCGGCTGTACCCTGGTTTTTCAGACATTTCCTGGGGCGGTGTTTAATGAGGTGTTATGGCCGAATTTTGCAATCGGAGAGGGCATTGGAGTGTTGCACGACAATTGATGTCATGATCTCAGTGAGATTAGAGGACGAGGTGGTAAGTTTTTGAACCAACGCAAACCATGAGATGAATTTGCCGGCCGGGCGGTAACAGCTGGATGCCCGCCGTAATGCCGAGAAATACCCTTTGGGGTGCTAACAAGCGAGCTGAAAATTTTCTATCCGAAATAATAGATTTGGATACCTGTTTTGGAAAACTATTTCTCAGTCCAACCCATGAAGTAGTATTGGTGTCAGAGCTTTGGAAATTCTGCAGGGTGAAACCTAAGAAAGCAGTTATGTAAAAGACTGCAGATCCCCCATAGCTCTGTCACCAGAGAGACCTCAGGGATGGTCTGGATGCAGGCAGCAGGTTGATTTAAAATCTAGATGGCTGAGACTGATACAGCCAGAAATTCCTAACAACATAAGAAAATATGCAATCAGAAAAAATTTGTCTCATGAAGCCCATTCCTTCCGCAGAACATGTAAATTATACCTGTAATGGACTTTATCTACCCCAACCATTTAACCTCTTGAGCAACACTTCTGTATATAAACATTCTGATTTCCAAATGTAATCAAGAAAGACTGCAGGACATTCATCCATTCTCAACTATAAGAACATAAGAAATAGGAGCCAGGAGTAGACCGTTTGTCCTCTCGAGCCTGCTCCGCCATTCAATAAGATCATGGCTGATCTGATCATGGACTCAGCTCCACTTCCCTGCCCGCTCCTCATAACCCTTTCTTCCCTTATCACTCAAAAACCTGTCGACTTCCACCTTAAATGTATTCAATGACCCAGCCTCCACAGCTCTCTGGGACAGAGAATTCCACAGATTTACAACCCACTGAGAGAAGAAATTCCTCCTCATCTCAGTTTTAAATGGACGGCCCCTTATTCTGAGACTATGCCCCCTAGTTTTAGTAACCCCTCATTCTTCTGAACTCCAATGAGTATAGGCCCAACCTACTCAACCTATCTTCATAAGTCAACCCCCTCATCTCCGGAATCAACCTAGTGAACTTTCTCTGAACAGCCTCCAGTCCCAGTATATGCCTCCTTAAATATGGAGACCATGGGGGAGACTTTCACTTCATTTTCAGCGATTTTTTTCAGTGGTACAACTGTTTTTGTGAGAGAAACCGTCCAGCAAAAGTTTCCCCCATACTTTTTAAATTGACCCGCCCACATCTTGAAACGACCGCCTGATCAAACCGCCGACGTGCACCGCCGAGAAAATCGCCAGGGCATAAGTTTGGCCTCAACGGAAGCCCATCCAAATCGCTGAGAGAACCGCCCTGTGAAAGCTGCTTAAACAGGGTGGTAGGTGAGTACTCTGCAAAGAAAGGTAAGTTAAAGCTTCTTTATTTTTTTTAATTGTAAAACGGCGATTAAATGTAAAACTATCTTGGGAATGTTTTTTAACTTTTGTTTTTGTGAATTTTTTTTTAAAGATTTCCTCCTCTCCCAACCGCAGCCTTGGAGTAAATTTTTAAAAACATTTTAAGAACCATCCATTTCACCTAGTTTCGCCTTTAACCGCCAAGAAACCGCTGAGAATATTGGTGCAAGATCCATTTTCTTGCCGGGCAATATTTTTTACCTCAATTACGGAAATTCTCCGTTAGTTGCAGAATGTTAGCGTTTTTTCTGGGCGGCAATCGGGCATTGAGGGGCTCTCAGGAAAGTCTAGCCACAAAACTGTACACAGTACTCCAGATGTGGCCTCACCAATACCCTGTACAGCTGTAGCAGGACTTCTCTGCTTTTATACTCTATCCTCCTTGCAGTAAAGGCCAACATTCCATTTGCCTTCCTGCATACTAACTTTTTGTGTTTCATGCACAAGGATTCCCAGGTTCCTCTGTACTGCAATTTTTCTCCATTTAAATTATAATTTGCTTACCTATTTTTTCTGCCAAAGTGGATAACCTCACATTTTCCCACATTATACTCCATCTGCCAAATTTTTGCCCACTCACTTAGCCTGTCAATATCCCTTTGCAGATTTTTTGTTTTCTCCTCACAATTTGCTTTCCCACCCATCTTTGTATCATCAGCTAATTTGGCTACATTACACTCGGTCTCTTCGTCCAAGTCATTAATATAGATTGTAAATAGTCGAGGCACCAGCACCGATCCCTGCGGCACCCCTCTAGTTCCTGTTTGCCAACCAGAAAATGACCCATTTATCCAACTCTGTTTTCTGTTAGTTAGCCAAATCTTGTATCCAATCTTATTACCCCCAACCCCATGAACTTTTATCTTGTGCAGTAACCTTTTATGAGGCACCTTATCGAATGCCTTCTGGAAATCCAAATACACCACATTCACTGGCTCCCCCTTATCCACCCTGCTCATTACAAAGAACGCCATCAAATTTGTCAAACATGATTTCCCTTTCATAAAACCATGCTGACTCTGTTTGATTGAATTATGCGTTTCCAAATGTCTTGCAACTGCTTCCTTAATAATGGACTCCAGCATTTTCCCAACGATAGATGTTAAGCTAACTGGTCTATAGTTTCCTGCTTTCTGTCTGCCTTCTTTTTTAAATAGGGGCATTACATTTGCGGTTTTCCAATCTGCTGGGACTGCCCCAGAATCCAGGGAATTTTGGTAGATCACAACCAATGCATCCACTATCTCCGCAGCCACTTCTTTTAGGACCCTAGGATGCACGCCATCAGGTCCAGGGGACTTTAATCCCATTATTTTACTGAGTACTACTTCTTTAATAGTGATTGTATTAAGTTCCTCCCTCCCGATAGCCCCTTGATTATCCACTATTGGGATGTTATTAGTGTCTTCTACCGTGAAGACCAATGCAACATATTTGTTCAACGTCTCTGCCATTTCCCTGTTCCCCATTACTAATTCCCCAGTCTCATCCTCTAAGGGACTAACATTTACTTTAGCCACTCTTTTCCTTTTTATGTACCTGTAGAAATTCCTACTGTCTGTTTTTCTATTTCGTGCTAGTTTACTTTCATAATCTATCTTCCCTCTCTTTCTTATTTTTTTAGTCATTCTTTGCTGACTTTTTTAAGTTTCCCAATCCTCTGGCCTCCCACTAGTCTTGGCCACTTTGTATGCCCTTGTTTTCAATTTGATACCATCCCTTATTTCCTTAGTAAACCACAGATGATTATCCCTTCTCTTAAAGTCTTTTCTTCTCATTGGAATATATTTTTGTTGCGAGTTATGAAATATCTCCTTAAATGTCTGCCACTGCTCATCAACCATCCTACACTTTAATCTATTTTCCCAGTCCACTTTAGCCAACTCTGCCCTCATACCTTTGTAGTCTCCTTTATTTAAGCTTAGGACACTGGTTTGAGATCCAACTTTCTCACCCTCCAATTGAATTTGAAATTCAACCATGTTATAGTCACTCTCCACTATTCAATCCTGTCTCCTGTCCCAGCAATAAAGAATAATTGTATCTTCTGGAGTATTTGTTTATGTCCAGTCACTACAGATCAGCAAAACAAAATGCCAATATAATTATGAACATTACAGCCAAATCAATAAAATGCAAATGGTATTAATGTACAGTGCTTTGGCCAGACTTCAGTTTCAGTACCATGTCCGTTTTGGTCACAGAGATGCAAAGTAAGTATTTGAGCACTGACTGTAGGTGTTACCGAAAGAACCATAAAACATCAGATGGACGGAGTTATAAGGAATGGCTCGATAAACTTGAAATTTTCATCCTCAAAAGGAGATGATCAGGAAACATAGAAACATAAAAAATAGGTGCAGGAGTAGGCCATTCGGCCCTTCGAGCCTGCACCACGATTCAATAAGATCTTGGCTGATCATTTCCTCAGTACCCCTTTCCTGCTTTCTCTCCCTACCCCTTGATCCCCTTAGCCATAAGGGCCATATGTAACTCCCTCTTGAATATATCCAATGAACTGGCATCAACAACTCTGCGGCAGGGAATTCCACAGGTTAACAACTCTCTGAGTGAAGAAGTTTCTCATCTCAGTCCTAAATGGCTTACCCCTTATCCTAAGTGTCCCCTGGTTCTGGACTTCCCCAACATCGGGAACATTCTACCAGCATCTAACCTGTCCCATCCTGTCAGAATCTTATATGTTTCTATGAGATCCCCTCTCATCCTTCTAAACTCCAATGTATAAAGGCCCAGTTGATCCAGTCTCTCCTCATATGTCAGTCCTGCCATCCCGGGAATCAATCTGGTGAACCTTCGATATAGCAAGGCTCCTCAATAGCAAGAACATCTTTCCTCAGATTAGGAGACCAAAACTGAACACAATATTCCAGGTGAGGCCTCGCCAAGGCCCTGTACAACTGCAGTAAGACCTCCCTGCTCCTATAATCAAATCCCCGAGCTATGAAGGCCACCTTGCCTTCTTCACTGCCTGCCGTGCCTGTATGCAACTTTCAATGACTGATGAACCATGACACCCAGGTCTCGTTGCACCTCCCCTTTTCCTAATCTGCCGCCATTCAGATAATATTCTGTTTTCGTGTTTTTGCCCCAAAATGGATTACCTCACATTTATCCACATTATACTGCATCTGCCATGCATTTGCCCACTCATCTAACCTGTCCAAGTCACCCTGCACCCTCTTAGCGTCCCCCTCTCTGCTCACACCGCCACCCAGTTTAGTGTCATCTGCAAACTTGGAGATATTACACTCAATTCCTTCATCTAAATCATTGATATATATTGTAAAGAACTGGGGTCCCAGCACTGAGCCCTGCGGCACTCCACTAGTAACTGCCTGCCAAAAGGACCCGTTTATTCCGACTCTCTGCTTCCTGTCTGCCAACCAGTTCTCTATCCACGTCAGTATATTACCCCCAATACCATGTGCTTTGATTTTGCACACCAATCTCTTGTGTGGGACCTTGTCAAAAGCCTTTTGGAAGTCCAAATACACCACATCCACTAGTTCTCCCTTATCCACTCTACTAGTTATATCCTCAAAAAATTCCCGAAGATTTGTCAAGCATGATTTTCCCTTCATAAATCGATGCTGACTTGGACCGATCATGTCACTGCTTTCCAAATGCGCTGCTATTTCATCCTTAATAATTGATTCCAACATTTTCCCCACTACTGAACTGATCAGGAGTATCCCAGCATCTGTGAAAACATTCACGGTGCTGAACATTCCGAACGAATTCTGGTCTATCCCTCTCAGAAGGGAGGACCAGTATAAGTTTGCATTCGCTTTCAAGGGTCAGCAGTACACATGGACCTGCCTTCCCCAAGGGTTTCATAACAGTCCTTCTATTTTCCACCAATGTATGGCCAACTGTTTAAAAGGGTTCAGCAGACCGCAGCAGCTTATGCAGTTCGTGGACGACCTGCTTTTGTTCTCCGACAAGGGCGGAGAGCATGGCCCACTGCTGGCTGAGCTGCTGAGTCTGTTAAAGGAAGCTGCGTTCAAGGACAATCCCAGGAAAGCACAGATCGGCCAGCAGGAAGTAAAATTCCTCGGGCTGACCGTGCAGGCTGGGGAGAGGGCCATCGATGAGGCGAGGAGGAAGGTGGTACAGGAGCTACCTGTCCCGAGGGTAATGGTAACGGGGGTAAGATCCTTCCTGGGACTCACAGGGTACTGCAGGGATTTCATAGAGGACTATGCCGCTACGGCAGCCCCTCTACTCCGGCTCCTCCACAAGGGATTGGGCTGGGAGTGGGATGAGGACTGCATGGCAGCTTTTAGTCATCTGAAGAGAGATCTGCAGACTGCACCAGTTTTAGGAGCGATTGATGGGGGAGAGGAGTTCTTTTTAAGGTAGCTGCCACAGGGGACAGTTTAAGCGCAGTGCTGCTCCAGGAGCGGCGTGGCAAGCTGAGGCCTGTGGTATACTCATCAAGAATCCTCACATTTGTAGAGAGGGGGTACTCCAATTGTGAGAGGCACCTGCTCGCCACACATTGGGCCATGAAAAGATCACAAATCTTCACGGGGGTGTCCCCGATAACTCTCCTAACCCATCGTACGCCCACTCAGATGCTTCTGGATGGGAGGATAAAGGACGGCACGGTGAGCAGTGCACGCATTGCTCACTGGACTTTATTGCTCTCGCAAATGAATTTGAGCGTGAAGGGCCTCTGTGAGCCCAAGCTCGCCGCAAATTTGATCTACCCAGGGGTGGCTCACAGATGTTCTGTTGAAGGAGTATGGGATGTATGTAGTGTATGTAGGCACTTTTAGTAATGACTCCACAAGGCAGGGTATGATACTTAAACTGTGTAGACCTGTAGTCCTTTATTTGCAGCTCCTGAGTGAGAACAACAAGCTGTGAGTTCCTTTTTATACTGGGTTACCTGCCGTGTGCAGGCAACCCTTAGGTCTCCAGCAACAGCATCCTCTGGTGGACAGGTATGGTGTGTACAGTATAAGGGCACATTCAGTGTGGCATAACAGTGTTACAGACATCACACAGTAAACAGGCATGCATACACAACAATACTCTCCTCTAAGCATTTTTCATATCCTTATTGTCATGACCAGGGGAGGTAATCAGTGGTGGGCTATTGGAGGTTGTGGTGAGGGTTGTGTGGTTGCCAGGTGTGACCCCCGTATGAGGCTGGCCTTGTACGTTTCCCCTCCCTCACACACAGACCAAGTAGGTGTCACTGTTGTGGGATCCCTCGGGGAGGTAGCCACGGCAGCAGTGGGTGGTGTGTATACACTGTGATGTGGGTAGTTGTGGGGTGGTGGGCAGGGCCACAAGACTGGGTGGGCTCCTTGTCCACCAATTGGGATGAGGGTCAGGTCATCCCAGGGTTTGCCAGGGAAGCTGGAGGATATTGGCCTCATGCTCCTGATGTTGGCCCTGGTGGCCAGGGGCTGTAGGGCTGGTCTGGTGCAGGTTGCCATTGGTGATGGCTGGGCTGCCCATTGACCATTGTCCCTGTTGTGGGTCTGCTCCCACTGGCTGTATGTGTGTCCTGCAAGGGACATCACATTCGTTCCAAAGGTCCAGGCTACATGGTCAGGTAGCCTGCTGGACCTGGGGTTCTCCCACAGGGGATTCCATTGGCATCAGCATGGTCCCTGTAGAACCCAATGTCCTTTGGCAGTGTCCTATCGGTATACATGACACCTTGGCTCTGATCACACATAGTCGAGCCTGCATTATACATTCTAGCATTTGCATCACTTTTGGGTGTCCTGGTTTCAACAGACATGGTTACATTAGGCATTTCACATTCTGTATCATTATTGTTAAGCATAATAAACTTGTTCTTAACCTTACTGACACCTGTATTCCTCTCATTAGTCACATTAGTTAAACCAGCATCACAATTCATGGTTACATTGCACACATTTTCATACTTGCACCCTTTAATTGCATCTTTAGCTTTAAAGTCCGTGTACTCAAACAGTTGAAACTTCCCCTTTAAATTCTTTTGGTTACTGGTCTCCTTTAAGAGAGCCTTCAAATCCGATTGGCCACTCGGCGTCACGTGATGCTGCTCCATGCTCACTCGTGATATGGCCGCGGCCATTTTGATTACAAGTTTTTCTCCTCATGGTGCTGGTTTTGCAGCCATTGCCTGGCTTTCCTGCAGGTAGGCTGTGGTGGTCTTTTCTTCCACCGGGCCACTTCGCCTGATGTGGACCCGGTTCATCCAATTTCTGCCCAGCAGCGTGGGACTGTCGCCGGCTTGGTCGATTGGCAGGATTTATTCAAATTTTTTCAAAGGTCATTTGGCTCATCACAGACTGGCTCGCCCTTGTGTCGATCTCCATAGAAACTGGGACTCCGTCGACATCTACTTTCATCGTCCACGAGAACTTTCGGTGGAGCAGGTATGAGTTCCATACTCTTCTTCCAGGGGTTGAACAACTTCACCTTCCTCTGTGTCGGAGCCCCGGTGATCAGTCAACTCATCAGAGACGCGGTGAGTAAAGCTTTTTCTGCACATCCTTTGAAGCTGCCTTTTCTCTTTGCGTGCATAGTCTTTGTAGCGGCACTGGTGGACCCTGTGGTTTTCTCCACAGCGCCAGCACGGGGCTAGCCGGTTTGCCCCAATGTGGCGGACTCAGGGTTGCGGGACTCGGGGCAGCGTTTCTGCCCTTAGAAATAGCAATGCGGTGCATTGTTCTCATTGGTTTAGAGTCCCTTAGTGCTTCATTTAGGTGGTCGCCAAAGTCGCACGGTGCAGCCAGTCTCCTTAAGTGTTCCAATCTTTCTACAAAAGCATCCCAATCTTCCCCATCGGTAAACTGCTGAAAGATGCTGAGATTTGACATGCTGAGTGTGTGGTTCGTGACCTCGTATTCCCATCGCCAGTTGTGGTGTATATAGGCACCTTTAGTACTGACTCCATGAGGCAGGGTATGATACTTAAACTGTGTAGACCTGTAGTCCTTTATTTGCAACTCCTGAGTGAAGACAACAAGCTGTGAGTTCCTCTTTATACTGGGTTACCTGCAGTGTGCAGGTAATCCTTAGGTCTCCAGCAGCAGCACCCTCTGGTGTACAGGTAAGGTGTGTACATTATAAGGGTACATTCAGTGTGGCAAAACAGTGTGACAGACATCACACAGTAAACAGGCATGCATACATAACAACATAGACATAGGATTTCGGGCTGGGATCCATCCCACGGGCCGTGAGATCTATGTAGACGGGTCTAGTACAGTGGTGGCAGGGGAGCGACTCACTGGATGTGGGATTTTTGACCCAAAGGCAGGCATTGCCAAGGCCATTAAATTCCCGAGCACCATAAGCACCTAGTACGCTGAACTGTCAGCGGTGATATATGTGGCTACCCACCCCAAAGAGTTCCCTACACCCTACACGACTTGCTCGGACAGCATGTTCACTTGGAATTCATGTACAGAATATTTAGCCACTTGGTCTCGTCGCGGGTTCACATCTGCAGACGGGAAGCCCCTAGCAACCAAGCCATTGTTGCAACAGATCATAACATCGATAGGAACCCAGGGGGATTTCTATATCCACAAAGTCAAGGCCCATTCTAAGACAGAACCCCGGTGCGGAGGGCAATCAGCAGGCCGTGTACTGGCCAAGAAAGGTGTTCGAACGGGCACGTTTTGGGATCCTTGTGGGTCGAGTCCAGTAGCTGCGATCAGAGACAGAGGTGGGACACAAGGGAATGCAGGGGTAGCATTGGCCCCGGACCTAAAGATGGTCCAGACACAGGATCCCGTCCTAAAGACTGTTCTGGAGACGCTGGCTAAGGGAGTTAAGGTAGAGTAAGGGTCCGTACGGAGTGGCAGGCATTACGTTAAAGAAAGGGATGGTTTTCAGAGGGGAACAGTGGGTAGTTCCACAGCAGCACCGGAGAGAATTCCTTCAGTTGGCCCACGAGGGTCCAGGAGCCGGGCACCCCGGGCCGGAGACCACCTGGCAACGGGTGGAACAGGCAGGGTGATGGCCGCAACTGAGGGAGGACGTTGGCGACTTCTGTGCGGATTGATTGGTGTGCGCTGCAAACAACCCTGACCCCCAGAAAAGGAAGGTATCCAGTACATGGGACACACTAGGAGAGTGGAGGGATCATGGCAGTCCATACAGGTTATTTATATCAGACCACTGCCCACTGCGCAGGGGGGGGGTTACAGTACCGCCTGGTCCTGGTAGAAGCCTTCCCTTACCGAACAGCCACAGCTTTGGGGACTACAAGGATTCTCGTGAGAGAAGTATTCTCTAGGTGGGGGCTACCACAGTATGTGGAGTCCGATCAGGAGAGTCACTTCACAGGGGCAGTCATGCAGGCGTCTCTGAAGATGCTAGGTGTAGAGGGTAAATGGCACGTCGCCCACAACCCGCAGTCATCGGAGATTGTGGAGCGGATGAATTGGACCATCAAGGAAAGGTTACGAAAGGAAACGGGAGACTCGCCTCGAAAATGAGTGGAGGTCTTGCCGTTAGTTCTGATGGGGGTCCGAGCCAGCCCGTCTAGAAGCACAGGGTATTCCCCGCATGAGCTTGTGACTGACAGGGTCATGAGAACGCCCAGCCATGTACTAGCACCGGTTCTCACGGAAGGTCAGTTGAGAGAGGTGAACCAGGAAAGGATTGGGAAGAATCTGTTTGAGCATCTCATGGGGAAGCAACATCGTAGAAATCGTTTATTTGTGAGCCTCAGAAGCACCACGAGTGGAAGGTCGGAGATCAAGTAATGGTCAGAAACTTCGCCAGGGTAGGGACTTTTGAACCGCTATACATGGGACCGTATAGTATCATGGATAAGACAAGTCTTATATGCGGTCAAAATGCCCCAACGCACTAAGTGGTTCCATATCAATCAGTGCAAGCTTTACAACCCTGGGAAAAGAGCTGACAAGAGGAGGAAACAGCAGGGAGTGGTGAGCTGTGCTACAGGTGTGGGTCTCCAGCCCATAATCTGGGACTGTGAGGAGCCCACAGAGGGACCAGCCGTTCCGCCTGTGGGGGCAGGAGTGAGGAGGAGTGCCAGGATCCCACAGCCAAGGGCACCGTGGATGCCTCCTTACACCGATGCACGAAGGAAGCCGGGGTCGTAAGAAGCCCAGGGTCGAGGAGACCTAGTGTGGCCACCCAGAGATGGGTGGCGCTACACACAACTTCTTTCTCTCCTATCTGTTGCCTTAGCTTATCTGTATAGTTTATGTTTTACATATCCTGGTTACCAAAGGTAACCGTGTGTAGCTGCGTCTGGAAAGGTGGTTCATCACCCCAAGGACAACGTTGCATTCTGTGTGTTTTTCAAGGAACACCTAAGAATAAGATGAAGTCAGCCATAGTAATCCTGATCGTCATGATTAAAGCCAGCACGAGTCGCAGGGGCGATGTCGAGGAATCGGTTATCTTCGGCTGCACCGGTGGAGACGGACCGACCGTGACCACTGGAGGTGGCGCGAAGGATGGGGCGAGCGTCTAGCTCCACAAGGGAAGATGGCCTGGATGGCTGGGGTTGAATTCCATCCAGTATTCCAGCCATGACAAATTCACCTATGGTGAAGCATCCATCCCATGCCCGAGAATAGGGGTTACCACCTCCCAGGTTAGGGTAACGGAGAGTAAACGGGTGTGCCTTAGCTGTAGGGGACACATTCCATTGGGAAGGTGGTGGTGGCTCAGGAAACTGAGCGCGGACACAGGGGACCGGGCAGCTGACTGGGAATGACTAAGTAATGACGCGTACCAGGCGATCACGGGCTCTCAGGGAGGAGTGACTGTGTGTTGGGATAAGTGGTGGGAATCCGAGGAAGGGATTTATATGTGTATGTGAGGGTCGGAAAAGATCTGCCCAACTGATGTGTCGATTGCGTTGGGATCGGAGTGTGGATTCCTGTGTGATCCCAAATCCCCCGAACACCATCAACTCCACAGAGCTCATCTCGTACACCAGGAAGCCCCCGCCCAGAAACATAGAAACATAGAAAATAGGTGTAGGAGGAGGCCATTCGGCCCTTCGAGCCTGCACCATCAATCAATATCATGGATCATTCATCTCAGTACCCTTTTCCTGCTTTCTCTCCATATCCCTTGATCCCTTTAGCCGTAAGGGCCACATCCAACTCCCTCTTGAATATATCCAATGAACTGGCATCAACAACTCTCTGCGGCAGGGAATTCCACAGGTTAATAACTCTCTGAGTGAAGAAGTTTCTCCTCATCTCAGTCCTAAATGGCTTACCCCTTATCCTTAGACTATGTCCCCTGGTTCTGGACTTCCCCAACATCGGGAACATTCTTCCTGCATCTAACCTGTCCAGTCCCGTCAGAATTTTATATGTTTCCATGAGATCTCCTCTCATCCTTCTAAACTCCAGTGAATACAAGCCCAGTCGATCCAGCCTCTCCTCATTTGTCAGTCCTGCCATCCCGGGAATCAGTCTGGTGAACCTTCGCTGCACTCCCTCAATAGCAAGAACGTCCTTCCTCAGGTTAGGAGACCAAAATTGAACACAATATTCCAGGTGAGGGCTCACCAAGGCCCTGTACAACTGCAGTAAGACCTCCCTGCTCCTATACTCAAATCCCATAGCTATGAAGGCCAACATACCATTTGCCTTCTTCACTGCCTGCTGTACCTGCATGCCAACTTTCAATGACTGATGTATCATGACACCCAGATCTCGTTGCACCTCCCCTTTTCCTGATCTGCCGCCATTCAGATAATATTCTGCCTTCGTGTTTTTGCCGCCAAAGTAGATAACTTCACATTTACCCACATTATAGAGCATCTGCCATGCGTTTGCCCAATCACCTAACCTGTCCAAGTCACCCTGCAGCCTCTTAGCATCCTCCTCACAGCTCACACTGCCACCCAGCTTAGTATCATCTGCAAACTTGGAGATATTACACTCAATTCCTTCATCTAAATCACTAATGTATGTTGTAAATAGCTGGGGTTCCAACACTGAGCCCTGCGGCACCCCACTAGTCACTGCCTGCCATTCTGAAAAAGATCCATTTATCTCTACTCTCTGCTTCCTGTCTGCCAACCAGTTCTCTATCCACGTCAGTACATTACCCCCAATACCATGTGCTTTAATTTTGCACACCAATCTCTTGTGTGGGACCTTGTCAAAAGCCTTTTGAAAGTCCAAATACATCACATCCACTGGTTCTCCCTTGTCCACTCGACAAGTTACATCCTCAAAAAATTCTAGAAGATTTGTCAAGCATGATTTCCCCTTCATAAATCCATGCTGACTTGGATCGATCCCGTCACTGCTTTCCAAATCCGCTGCTATTTCATCTTTAATAATTGATTCCAACATTTTCCCCACTACTGATGTCAGGCTAACCGGTCTATAATTACCCGTTTTCTCTCTCCCTCCTTTCTTAAAAAGTGGTGTTACATTAGCTACCCTCCAGTCCATAGGAACTGATCCAGAGTCGATTGACTGTTGGAAAATGATCACCAATGCATCCACTGTTTCTAGGGCTACTTCCTTAAGTATTCTGGGATGCAGACTATCAGGCCCCGGGGATTTATCGGCCTTCAATCCCATCAATTTACCTTACACAATTTCCCGCCTAATAAGGATTTCCTTCAGTTCATCCTTCTCACTACACCCTTGGTCCCCTAGTATTTCCGGAAAATTATTTGTGTCTTCCTTCGTGAAGACAGAATCAAAGTATTTGTTTAACTGGTCCGCCATTTCTTTGTTCCCCATTATAAATTCACCTGAATCTGATGGCCTACGTTTGTTTTCACTCACAGTACAGACGACTGTAGATAGGTGTCTCACCACCACCAGGGGTCCAGCGAATGGGTTGGTGTTTATCCCCACTGGCAAAGATTTGTTTCAGAACGTGCACTACTCTATGGCATCCGTGGTCCTGAACCTGACTGAAGTCCACCTGCCTGTGTAGTGCCTGAAGAAGATGGAGAAGCTTTATGAAGCTCTGTTAAAAGTGATATTTCAGGAATTTTATGAACTGGACTATGGAAATGTAGATAAAGAACAGCTTTATGGCTTTATGATCTGGATATTGGGAATAGTGTGGGGTCCGGGAGGCAGAGAAGAGGGACCTAGAATGATGTAGCCACAGCGTTCAGTACAGGAACGGGTGTTGTTAATAGTATGGATGATGTACAACTCCAGATGCAGAACACTGGGTTAAAGAACCAACTGTGTAAGATTCTCGGGGAAGAGAACACAGTGGTGGGTTCAGAGCTTCATGAGGGCCAGGCAATGACTGTTCATTTAAAGGAGGTCATTGCAGAGCTGGAGAGGCAAGCTAAAACTGTTAATGATTTGATACGGGAGGACAGGAACGCCTCGGAGCAGGCTGCATGGAATGAGGTGTGTGTGCTGTATGGAGCATGGTTGCTGGGCGAGGGCCACAGCAACCTGGAGGACCTGAGGCAAGGTCACGTCCCTTCATGGATAAGCAACAAGCATCTCGCCGCGCTGCACCCGTATAGCAATTCATTGAGCCCGTGCCAACTTCGTTTAGCCTTTGAAGCCTACCCTGTCCCTGTAGATCGCGGGCGGTCCAACCATACAGTGATGGGAATTGTAGGAAGGATGCCGGTAATGGGTGGGTCACCCCAGCCAGCTCCGGTATACAAGGTTGAGAATATCGGGGTCATTTGCGGAGGAGTGCATGTTCGTTTTAAAGCGGTCCCGCCATATGTCATAAAGTGGGAGCATGCTATGATGTGCCAGAGCCAGGGTGCACACGTAATACTGTGCCCCCAGCACTTGACTGCTTTTGCTCGATCAGAATGTGGGCTTGCTTCTGCAGGCGCGAAACCTATCAATTGCACCATGGAAGTGATGGCACCAGATCATGTACCTCCACAGGTACCATATGTGGGGAGTGGGACATACTGTGTCGCCACAAGTGCGCTCCGCTACCGGTACAGCCAAGACATGTGGTGTCCGGTGAGCGACAGCAGTTTTTGTTTCAAACCCAAGGCTGAGGTTCAAGTGGCACAAGAGCGAATTACTCCCATCTCCGAACCCTCGACCTTTCATCTCACTGTGAACAACACCTTCACACATCTCCAGGACTATGTGGAGCATTTTGGGTACCCGATCCCTTTTCTGCCGGAACACCTCACTGAGTTAATTAAAGCCATCGAGCTCTCTCAGAAACATTTTTACACTTTGGAGCAAAAGACAGTTGAACTGGGGAAGAGATCAAGGGGATTGTCTTGCCACCGTGGTGGGACATCGGTCTGAATGTAGAGATTTCTCCGTGTCTGTTCCCATGCATTAGTTATCATGCAATTGTTGCTTGTAGGCTACTTGTTTTACACCAGCTGCAGGCGACGGGGCCAGATGCTCTGAGCGCAGTGGCAAGGGGTGTTAGATCGAGCCGGAGAGGTGTAATTGATTTATGTTGATAATGGTTTCTCCCTGCTAAAACTTGTAATGTACCAAAGTTCTGTAAGCAAGTGTATTGTGTATTCTGGTTAGAGTTTCACACTCTGTATTGCGCGATGTGCGCTGCTGTTATTTTGTAATGTGTTACCATCTGTCAATGCTGTACGTTGCGATGTGTGCAGTATTTTTGTAATGTCTCGTGGAGTGGAACCCGACCATGTGTTAAGAAGCCATTTTTACTGATGGCTTGACTCTGTAGAAGGGAACTGTGACACGCAGTAAGAGGTACAGTTCTGGGGTTTTAAAACGTAAATTCAGGGGAACAGCATCACTTGTGGGAGACTTTGGCCTTTGCTCTCTCGTCGAGTGATGCTTTCTGGAAAGAAAAAGAGTCAAATGGGGACTGAAGAGATCGCAAAGTTTCTGTTTAAAGAATGGACTCAATCGAGAATATTTCATGGACTTTCTGGGTTTTTCTGAGGGTATTTTCCCTGTGATGGGATCACCCTGTGCAGAGAAGTGGAAAAAGGCTGGTTTTGTTAAAACTCCAGAGGCCGCATGGCAGTTAGTTG
Source organism: Pristiophorus japonicus (assembly GCF_044704955.1). Classification (NCBI taxonomy): domain Eukaryota; kingdom Metazoa; phylum Chordata; class Chondrichthyes; family Pristiophoridae; genus Pristiophorus; species Pristiophorus japonicus. Next base: position 130,322,681 of record NC_091977.1, read on the forward strand.
TGACAAAAGAACTGTCAGTCACCCAGAACGGGTTTTCCCACCAGTCACAGCTAAAGGAAGGGGCCACGAATATTGACAAAAGAGTTGTCGGCCAGGAAAGGGGAGCCATTGACCAAGTCACTCTAATATGCAAAAGCACTTCTCACCTCCACCTCAGAAGGAGAAACAGGACAATGAACCCACTAGCCTGGCCAGCCATAAAGGAGCCGGGTCTTTCCCAACACAAAGCTCAGAGAGATGCCCAGATTAAGGGCCATCAGCCCAATGTGTATGGGTTGGATGGCCCATTACTGACTAAGTACCTGTGCTTAGAAACAAAGGGGTTTTAAAGATTGGCGGGAAAGATAGGGATTGCAAAACTCCCATAAAGACAGGGCTTTTTACACTTTATTTTTAGCTTGAAGCTTGTAGCTTGAAGGTGGGAGTGAAGCTTGGAGCTTGCAGCTTGCAGCTTGTATCTAGAGAGAGCCCTCTCTCCCTCTCGCTCTCACTACACCAAGATCGAGGTACCAGAAGGAAGCTGGAGTACCGCAGAAGAAGCTACCGAGACTGAAGACCAGGCAGTAACTTCCCACAGCTGAGCTAAAGAAAGGAAACTGGCTGGTGTGGTGGTGAGCATGATCGAGAGTGCCCCAAGCCAGTAACCAGATATCCCAGGCAAGCTGGGTAAGGGCTCAGGAATTTCTCAGAAGTGAAGCTTTTCAGGGCTATTCTGGGGAGGGTAATTCATTGGTAGGGGTAGGGTTAGAATCCACCAGGGAATTACTGCATGTTACTAGGTCTCATTTCTGTATATGTATGTTGTTTGTAACCTGGATTTTATTCTCCACAGAGACGGTGATTTTGTTTAGTCATGCATGTTTTAGCCAGTGTATGTTAGACCAAATAAATATAGGTACAATTTTTTACCGAAGCATTCCTGTCCGTGATTCATTTCATTTACACTCTGAATAATAACCCCGGGTCTAGAACTTTCATAAGGCGGGGGCAATTCGAACCGTCCGTCGAGCAATTGGGCTAGGATCAAAACCGCTTACAAATGGATAGTCTAGCAGTTGTAAGGGGGAGGAACTTAACACAATCACAATTACTAAGGAGATAGTACTCAGTAAGATAATGGGACTAAAGGCAGATAAATCCCTTCGACCTGACGGCTTGCAGCCTCGGGTCTTAAGAGAAGTAGTGGCAGGGATTGTGGATGCATTGGTTGTAATTTCCCAAAATTTCCTGGATTCTGGGGAGGTCCCAGCAGATTGGAAAACTGCAAATGTAATGCCCCTATTTAAAAAAGGAGGCAGACAAAAAGCAGGAAACTATAGACCAGTCAGCCTAACATCTGTGGTTGGGAAAATGTTGCAGTCCATCATTAAAGAAGCAGTAGCAGGACATTTGGAAAAGCAAAATTCAGTCAGGCAGAGTCAGCATGGATTTATGAAGGGGAAGTCATGTTTGACAAATTTGCTGGAATTCTTTGAGGATGTAATGAACAGGGTGGATAAAGGGGAACCAGTGGATATGCTGTCTTTGGACTTCCAGAAGGCATTTGACAATTGCCACATAAAAGGTTACTGCACAAGATAAAAGTTCACGGGGTTGGGGATAATCTATTACCATGGATAGAGGATTGGCTCACTAACAGAGAACAGAGAGTCAGGATAAATGGTTCATTCTCTGGTTGGCAACCAGCAACTAGTGGGGTGCCGCAGAGACTGGGACCCCAACTATTTACAATCTATATTAACGACTTGGAAGAAGGGACTGAGTGTAACGTAGCCAAGTTTGCTGTCAATACAAAGATGGGAGGAAAAGCAATGTGTGAGGAGGACACAAAAAATCTGCAAAAGGACATAGACAGGCTAAGTGAGTGGGCAAAAATTTGGCAGATGGGGCATAATGTTGGAACTTTGGCAGAAAAAATCAAAGAGCAAGTTATTATTTAAATGGAGAAAAATTGCAAAGTGCTGCAGTACAGCGGGACCTGGGGGTACTTGTGCATGAAACACAAAAGGATAGTATGCAGGTACAGCAAGTGATCAGGAAGGCCAATGGTATCTTGGCCTTTATTGCAAAGGGGATGGAGTATAAAAGCAGGGAAGTCTTACTGCAGCTATATAAGGTATTGGTGAGGCCACACCTGGAATACTGCGTACAGTTTTGGTTTCCATATTTACGAAAGGATATACTTGCTTTGGAGGCAGTTCAGAGAAGGTTCACTAGGTTGAATCCTGGGATGAGGGGGTTGACTTATGAGGAAAGGTTGAGTAGGTTGGGCCTCTACTCATTGGAATTCAGAAGAATGAGAGGAAGATCTTAGAATAAGGGGCCGCCCATTTAAAACTGAGATGAGGAGAAATTTCTTCTCTCAGAGGGCTGTAAATCTGTGGAATTCACTGCCTCAGAGAGCTGTGGAAGCTGGGACATTGAATAAATTTAAGACAGAAATAGACAGTTTCTTGAATGATAAGGGATTATGGGGAGCGGGCAGGAAAGTGGAGCTGAGTCCATGATCAGATCAGCCATGATCTTATTGAATGGCAGAGCAGGCTCGAGGGGCCATATGGCCTTCTCCTGTTCCTATTTCTTATGTTTTTTTGTATCATTTCATACACTACAACTGGCGATGAGGCAAATACGAACCCACGCAAAAGTATGGCGAGCACAGCACGATCGAGTACTGTTGGAGTTCTCGAAAGATTCAATGAGGGAGAGGATTGGGGAGATTTCACGGATCGTCTTGACCAGTACTTCGTGGCAAACTACCTCAACAAAGACGAGGATGCAGAGAAGCGCAGGACAGTTCTTCTCACCGTCTGTGGCCCCACGATCTAGGCACTGATCAAGAATCTGCTCTCTCCCACTCTTCCTACAGAAAAGTATTGCAAAGAACTGTGTGCTCTAGTTCAGGAACACCTTAAACCCATGGAAGGAATCTTCATATCCAGATATCGCTTCTATACACATGTTCATCCAGAAGGCCAGGATGTAGCGGCATTTGTTGTCGACCCGAGACATCTTGCAGGGCCTTGCAAATTTGAGCCTGCGTTGGAAGAAATGCTGCATGACTTTTTGTAATCGGGGTCAACCTCGAGGCGATCTTAAGTAAGCTGCTGGCTGCGGAGATGCTGGACCTCAGCAAGGTCATCACCATCGCCCAGGCTTGCATGTCCACGCGGAAAAGCATGAAGCAGATATCGCGACAAAACAGGAACTCCACGGCAAGTACTGTGTACAAAATTGTATTGACGGCCGGCAGAGCTGCACATTGCAGGGCCTCCTCAACTTATCTACAAGACCGGGAGCCGCTCTAAATTTGCCATCGAGGGCCTACTTGACTGCGTATGCGAGAACGGGAGCCGCTCAAAGCCCGCCATCGGGCGCAAATCCGAGCTCAACGTGTTGGCGTTGCGGGGGCAATCACCGACCTCATCAGTGCATCTTCAGGCTGTATGTATGCAGAGGGTGTGCGAAGACGGGGCATCTTCAGCGGACGTGTCCGCAGCGGAGCAAGGGAGCTGCGACACACCACGTGGATGATGATCAATTCAGCGTGGATCTGGCGATGCAGCCCAAGGCATTTGAGAGCTCTGAGGAGGAAGTGTATAGCGTACGTGCGTTCCGAACAAAGAACCAACCGATAATGATAGAGGTAAAATTAAATGGCATGCCGGTATCCATGGAATTAGACACGGGTGCGAGTCAATCGATAATGAGCCAGAGGACTTTCGAAAAGCTGTGGGAGACCAAGGCAGAGAGACCCAAACTGAGTCCGATAAAAGCGAAGTTGCATACCTACAGCAAAGAGCTCATACCAGTGATCGGTATTGCAGCAGTAAGAGTGTCATACGAGGGAGCGGTTCATGATCTACCATTATGGATTGTGCAACGGCCCATCGTTATTCGGCAGGAGTTGGCTCGAGAAAGTAAAATGTAAATGGTACGATATCAAAGCTTTGTCATCAGCGGATGATTATTTGTGTGCTCAAGTGCTGAGCAAATTTCCCTCACTGTTTGAACTGGGAATTGGCAGCTTCATGGGAGCCAAGGTGCAGATTCACCCAGGCCCAGACGCAAGGCCCATCCGTCACAAAGCCAGGGCAGTCCCACACATGATGAGAGAAAAGGTCGAGCTCGAATTGGACAGGCTACAATGCGAGGGGGCCATCTCACCGGTCGAATTTAATAAATGGGCCAGTCCCATTGTTCCGATGTTAAAGAGCAACGGCACGGTCAGGAGTTGTGGAGACTACAAGGTCACGATCAACCGAGTTTTGAAACAAGATCAGCACCCGCTACCAAAAGCTGATCACCTGTTTGCAATGCTAGCCAGGGGAAAATCGTTCACCAAATTGGATCTAACGTTTGCCTACATGACACAGGAACTGGTTGAATCATCAAAGAAACTTACGTGCATAACACGCACAAAGGACTGTTTATTTACAACAGGTACCCTTTTGGCATTCATTTGGTGGCAGCCATATTTCAGAGAAACATGGAGAGCCTATTGAAATCCGTCCCCTGGACCATGGTATTCCAAGACCACATCCTAGTCACAGGTCGTGACACCGCCGAGCACCTGCACAATCTGCGATGTCTGGGCAAAGTAGGACTCAGGCTGAAATGTTCGATGTGCATTTTCATGGCACCAGAGATCGAATTCCTTGGACGAAAGATTACTGCAGACAGAATCAGGCCAACAGATACGAAAACAGAGGCCATCAAAAATGCGCCCAGGCCCCAGAATGTGACGGAGCTGTGTTCGTTCCTGGGTCTTCTCAACTACTTCGATAACATCTTACCCAAATTGAGCACAGTATTAGAGCCTTTGCACAAGTTGCTCAGGAAAGGAGATTACTGGGTGTGGGGTGAACTTCAAGACAGAGCCTTTGAGAAGGCTAGAAATCTGTTGTGCTCCCACAAGTTACTGGTACTGTATGACCCATGCAAGCATCTAGTTTTGACCTGTGATGCGTCATCCTATGGGGTCGGCTGCGTACTCCAGCAAGCCAATGAGTTAGGAAAACTACAACCAATTGCATTCGCGTCTCGAAACCTGTCCAAGGCGGAAAGAGCTTACGGCATAGTAGAGAAAGAGGCTTTAGCATGTGTTTATGGGGTAAAAAAAATGCACCAGTACCTGTTTGGGCTTCGCTTCGAGCTGGAAACCGATCACAAGCCGCTTATATTGTTGTTCTCGGAACACAAAGGTATCAATACCAATGGTCGTCCTTCATCCAGAGGTGGGCGCTGACATTATCTGCCTATGATTATGTCATTGGCCATAGACCAGCCACCGTCAACTGCGCTGATGCATTGAGACGGTTACCGTTGCCCACACCGGACGTGGAAACGCCAATGCCCGCAGAGCTACTCATGGTCATGGATGCCTTTGAGAGTGAAGGGTCGCCTATCACTGCTCAACAAGTTAAGACCTGGACCAGCCAGGATCCAACCCTATCGGTTGTAAACCGTTGCGTTCTTAACGGGGACTGGTCCCCAAGAAAATGGGTGATGAAACCAAACCGTACAGCCGTCACAAAGATGAGCTTTCCATCCAGTCCCACTGTTTACTGTGAGGTAATCGTGTTGTAATGCCCAAGAAAGGCAGGGCGAGATTTATATGGGAGTTACACAGTACGCATCCTGGTATTGTTATGATGAAGGCCATCGCCAGGTCCCATGTTTGGTGGCCTGGCATTGATTTGGGCTTAGAGTCATGCGTGCACCAGTGCAGCACTTGCATGCCGTCCCAAAGGAAGCTCCGCTCAGTCTGTGGTCACGGATATCCAAATCGTGGTCTAGAATCCACATCGACTTTGCGGATGTTTTTTGTGGTGGTTGATGCATACTCCAAATGGATAGAATGTGTGATCATGTCATCCAGCACTTCCACTGCCACCATTGAGAACCTGAGAGCCATGTTTGCTACATATGGTCTGCCAGACATCGTTGTCAGCGACAACGGATCATGTTTCACGAGCCTGGAGTTTCAAGAGTTCATGAAACGCAACGACATAAAACACGTGAGGTCAGTCCCGTTCAAACCCGCGTCCAATGGTCAAGCGGAGCGGGCAGTTCAAACCATCATGCAGAGCCTGAAACGTGTAACTCACGGTTCCTTACAGACATGCCTGTCACGCAAAATGCTCAGTTACAGGACAAGGCCACACGCTCACTGGGGTCTCGCCTGCAGAACTATTGATGAAGAGAGGCCTCAAAACCAGGCTCTCTCTAGTCCATCCCGACCTTAACGATCATGTCGAAACCCAACGTCAATGCCAGCAGTGGTATCACGACCGCGCCGCAGTGTCACGCGACATATCTGTAAATGATCCAGTGTATGTACTTAACCATGGTCAAGGGCCCAAGTGGCTCCCGGGCAATGTTACGGATAAGGAGGTTAACCGGGTGTATATAGTTAAGTTCAAGAACGGGCAGATGTGCAGGAAACACATTGATCAAATCAAGCTAAGACACACTACGAACCGGAACAGTTGGAAGAAGACACCGCGAGCTTAGACGACTAACCAACTCACGTCCAGCCATCAGAAGAACCCACTGTGGTCAACGTCCAGCCCCAAGTCGTGAGAGACTCAGAAAGCACTGGGATTGTACTGAGACGGTCAACCAGGGAGCAAAGGGCTTCAGACTGTCTGAACTTAGAATATGGACTTGTGCCAAGAACTGCGGGGTGGGGGGGAATGATGTAATATATGCACATAAGGTCTGCCCACCAACAGGGGGCACTACCATCGGAGGTCCTAGGGTCATAGGTACACTCGTGCTGAGCCCGGTATACAACCTGAACTTCACCTTTGTATCTTCACTTCTGGAAGCCATTAAAGACTCACCAGGTTAAACCTAGTCACTGGCTCACAGTACGGAGTTCATTGTATCATTTCATACACTACGAAAGCCTTCAACACTGTCAACTGTGAGGGATTATGGAGTGTCCTTCTCAGATTCAGCTGCCCTCAAAAGATTGTCACCATCCTCCGCCTGCTCCACAATGACATGCAAGCCGTGATCCTTAAGAACAACAAGATCCTTAACACTAGCTTAAGAACAACAAGGCTGCGGGAGCAGATGGAATCCCTGTTGAGGCACTAAAGTATGATGGAGAGGCACTGTTGGTGCGAATACACGACCTCATCTCTCTCATCTGGAGGGAGGAGAGCATGCCGGGAGATCTCAGAGATGCAGTGATCATGACCATCTTTAAAAAAAGGGACAAGTCCGACTGCGGCAACTACAGAAGAATCTCGCTGCTATCAGCCACTGGGAAAGTTGTCGCTAGAGTCCTCCTCAACTGTCTTCTTCCTGTGGCCGAGGAGCTCCTCCTGGAGTCACAGTGCGGATTTCGGCCCCTACGGGGCACAACTGATATGACTTTTGCAGCGCGACAGCTGCAGAAAAAATGCAGGGAACAGCGGCAGCCCTTATACATGGCCTTCTTCGACCTTACAAAGGCCTTTGACACTGTCAACCGCGAGGGTCTATGGAGCGTCCTCCTCAGTAACATTCGGCAACATCCTCCGCCTGCTCCACGACAACATGCAGGCCGTGATCCTTACCAACGGATCCATTACAGACCCAATCCACGTCCGGATCGGGGTCAAACAGGGCTGCCCCAAACCTCTTCTCAATCTTCCTGCCATGTTCCACCTCACAGTCAACAAGCTCCCCGCTGGAGTGGAACTAAACCTTAGAACCAGTGGGAAGCTGTTCAACCTTCGCCATCTCCAGGCCAGGTCCAAGACCACCCCAACCTCTGTTGTCGAGCTACAGTACGCAGACGACGCCTGTGTCTGCGCACACACAGAGGCTGAACTCCAGGACATAGTCGACGTATTGACTGAGGTGTACGAAAGCATGGACCTTACGCTAAACATCCGTAAGACAAAGGTCCTCCATCAGTCTATTCTCGCCGCACAGTACTGCCCCCCAGTCATCAAGATCCACGGCACGGCCCTGGACAACGTGGACCATTTCTCATACCTCAGGAGCCTCTTATAAACAACAGCAGACATTGATGACGAAAATCAACACCACCTCCAGTGCGCCAGTGCAGCCTTCGGCCGCCTGAGGAAAAGAGTGTTCAAAGACCAGGCCCTCAAATCTATCATCAAGCTCATGGTCTACAAGGCTGTAGTAATATCTGCCCTCCTGTATGGCTCAGAGACATGGACCATGTACAGTAGACACCTCAAGACGCTGGAGAAATACCACCTACGATGTCTCCGCAAGATCTGTAAGTGGGGGGCGGGAGGGGGGTTTGTGGTCTCTATGAGGGGGTCAGGTTCCCTTCTGACCAACTTGAGCGGTTTCGAATTGCTCCCCCTCCCTTGGGTTCTGTACTCTGGATTTATTTGGGGGTGTGACAAAAGTGCAGAGGACGCTGGTTTGATGCAAAGAACTTTGGTTTTATTACAGTCAAAGTAATACAGGCTTATTACTCTCGTAAGAAAATACACGGCCAAACTTACAATCACTCTAATAACGAACAAGACAAGGAAAGGTACAAGGTCAAACTTATAATCACTCTAATAAAGTACCATACACTATGCATTCAAAGGGGGTTGCAGTAAAATTATACCTCCCACCTCCCAATACCTAGTTCTAGTTAGGTTAAACTCCAGGGCGGCAGGGATTTATGCTTACCAATCCTTTGATAGTTAATGGTAGATGGTGATGTTCTTCCTTCCTTCAGGACTTCAAGACTTCGAGGCTGGAGAAATTAGTTTTACAACTGTCACGTTGGTTTCTCTCCTTGTCTCTCTCACCTTGTCTCTTGTCTCTCCCTCTCGTCTAACCTCTGTTGAAAACAGTGGCCAGTTATACGATTTCAGTGTTCTAATCTTGCCACCAAATCTCTTCACAATCTTTTGTATAATTTTGGCGGGCTTGGTTCTTCTTTGTAATATTTTGTCGGGCTCGTTAAAGTTGATATGTCTTGGGTGGATTGATCTTCGAAAACTGTTTCCTGATGGAAAAATTAGTTTGGTAATTGCAATGTCCTTTTGTGCTTAGTCTTTTGCACGCAGGATGGATTGGGCCTCTTTGTGATGTATATGCTGAAAATGGTTTGTCCAGACCCATGTTGATGGGGAGCCACCTCTGGATGATTTTGTGATGGTAATGTCTCTTGTGGAGGAAGATTTCCAAATACTCATTCTTCCAGACAGTTTACCTCATTCCTCACAACCAGACAGTTCCAATAATCAAGTCGGCTTCCTTTGTTCCCTAGGTCCGCCCGCAGGCTTGAATTTGTCTTGTAAAAGTTCATAATTCTATTAAAGTTCGTAGTTTCTTCCATAAGCACTGTAGAGTTCCAAACTTTTCGGTAGATAGTCCCAAATTAAATTTCCTTTCAAATGAGCCTAAACACGGTGGGGGAGGGGGGGTTCTGGTGAATTTTGCTCCCTGCAGTCCCCCCTGTTGATACTCTACACTCCTTGAGTGTCATTCAAAGTAAGCAAAATTCCTGCTCCCGAGAGTCAACCTTCCCTGCATTTATACGAGCTAAACATTATCCTGCATGCCCCGTTGAAATGCAATGCAATATACAGGCGAATACAGTCATTACAGTTTGGTTATAGCATAGAGGGGGTATCATGTCCCTCTTTTACTCGGTTTTCACAGTAAAATGACGGTATACAGTCATACACAACTTTAAGTAAAGTAAAATGAAGCACATAGTCAAAACACATTCTCAAGTAACATCAAAGGTCCATACTCAAACACATTTTAAGTTCAGTAAAATAAAATTACATAGTCAAAACATTTAAGTAACACTCTTACAACACTCGTGATGTTGCGGTTTACAACAGGTAAAATCAAACACAACTTAAACATGGCAGTATGGTGTCACCCTTCCCTGCGCGATTCCCAAGTTCAGCCAAGGAGCGTATAGCACCCTTTGGTGCCAGACCTGATGGCCTCTGCGTTTCACTCGGCAAGTGAGACACCATAAGTAAAGAATAATCGCGAGTTGACAAATAACTAAAGTGTGGGAAGCGATTCGGATCCAGACTGGGACCTCTATATTTCTGAAAAGGTCCCACCAAGGCGGAATGGTGATCTCAAGAATCTTTTTCCCTATCTCAATGGTTTTTTGTTCGAGAGTATAGAAGTATTTTTGTGAGATAATTACAGCTTTTAGCAGAGCGGTAAGATGTTCGGGTAGAGGGGGAATTGCATAGTCAAAATGTACAACATAATCCTGCAGGTTTGTAATGTTTTCCTTCTCAGTGAGGTGGACAGTGGAGGGTTCAGGAATGGGGACAATCCGTTCCTGGGCCACTTGAACTGATGTCTCAGGTTTGAAGCAAAAACTGCTGTCACTCACCGGACACCAGAAGTGTCCATGTTGGTAGTGGGGTGCACTGGTGGTGACACAATATGTCCCAACCCCTGTGTATGTTACCTGTGGAGGGACATGGTCTTGTGCCATTACCTCCATGGTGCAGTTAATAGGCTGTGCACCAGCAGCTTTAAACCCACACTGTGACTTTGAATGGGCACTCAAGTACTGGGGACACAGTATTATGTGTGCACCCCGGCTCCGGCACCCGGAGAGGTCAGTACCCATCACAACGTGTTCCCACTTTATGACATAGGGTGGGACCACTGCGAAACGAATGTGTGCACCTCCCTGAATAACTCCAATGTTCTCTACCCGGTATACCGGTGCGGGTCAGGCTGTCCCACCCATGACCGGCATCCTTAATACTATTCCCATAATAATGTGGTTGGATTTCCCACAGTCTACTGGGACAGGGTAGGCTTCAGAGGCTAGGCGCAGCTGGCACGGGCTTAGTGAATTGCTGTGTTGGTGGAGGGCTGCGAGGTGCTTGTTCCTGATCCAAGAGGGGACTACACCTTGTTGTAAATCCTCCAGGTTGTTGCGGCCCTCGCCCAACAACCATGCCCCATATAGTACGCACACTTCGTTCTGTGCAGCCTGGTCAGAAGCGTTTCTATCCTCCCGTATAAGTACATTCACTGTCTGTGCATGTTTTTCCAGCTCAGCCACTATTTCTTTTAAATGGACAGTCATAGCCTGGTCCTCGTGTAGTTCTGATCCTACTACGTTATTTTCCTGTTTCAGGATTTCCCTCAGTTGGGTCTTTAAACTGTTTATCTGTGTTTGCAGCTCTATATCGTCTAGGCTATTTATTACAGAGGATGCTGTATTGTAGGTAGTGAAAACGTCGTTTATGATTCCCCTTCTAGGTCTCCCTGAGCCCATGGTGTCCCTAGCGTTTAGGGTGTATAGGTCTGCTTTGTCTACTTTTCCAAAGTCTAACTCATAACATTTCTTGAACATATCTCGAAGTAGGGCCTGGTATAGCAGCGCTGTTTCCTTCAGACATCATGCAGGTAGGTGTACCTCGGTAAGGTTTAATATTACTGAAGCTACTGCATAATGTACCCCTGGTATAACACCTTTTCGGTCAGTACCAATACTAATCCGTTCCCAGGTCCCTTGGTGGTGGTAGGACACCTTTCTATTACTGTGTGTATTGGCGGGGTTGTGGGCAGGGGTTTCTTAATGTGTGCTCTTAGTTCGGTGGTGTTAATTGGGAGTGGGGAGTGTGGGACTGTGCACCCGTGTAGGCTAGAATCCCACCGCATCCCTTCCCCTTCATCTTGCCATTGCCTGGCGAAGGTGATCGATATGCCTGTGGGACAAATACTCTCTGATCCCCACATGCAAACATAAATTCCTTGTTCGGATTCCCACCATTTGTCCCAACACACTTTTACTCCTCCCCGTGTCCCCGTGATGGTGCGGTATGTATCATTACCGAGTCTTTCCCAGTCCAATTCCTGGTCCCATGAGTTTTCTGAGCCACCACCATCTTCCCAGGGGAATGTACCCTTTGCAAGTCAAACACACACGCTTTCCCTCTGTAACACTGACTCGGGCAGCGATGATCCGCATCCGGGGGCATGGAAGTGAGGCCTCCCCGTAGGTAAAACTTCCTGGCTGGAGTAGCGGGTAGAGTTAGATCCCAGCCACCCTGGCCATCTTCCCTCGGGGTGTAAACGGCGAGTTCTTCCACGTCTCGGGGGCCACCCCTGGCGGTTACGATCGATGCTGTCCCTCCTGAACACCCGTAAATGAAGGATTCTTCCACGTCTCCTCGGTCGCCGCTGCTCATCCTTATCAGGGCGAGCAGGAACAGGATACTTCTCATGCTGTCCTCTTTCCTGTTGGGGCACATGAAACAGATTGTCTGGCCCTGAGAAAGCTCTCTGGCTTGACAAAGGTGACTGAGTTCCAAGTTGGGCTCATAGTCTTTAATTGACTGGCTGTCTTATTCAGTTCCTTGTGGACTGATTGCTTTTAACTTTATCTCACAGTCATTTTGCTTGTTATCTTACCGGTGCTTCCTTAATAGCCATACCAGTAGATTCCTCTTACTCCCGGGTGTTATCCGGCCTGTGCTTCTTTAACAGCTGCACAGGTAGATTATTTTCCTTACCCCAGTTAACTAATACATATATACTTATCATTACACAGATAAATCTTACACTATTCTAAACTTATTCACTAAACATACTTAAATTCATATTGCTAAACATCCTTAAATTCACATCGCTATATATGTACATCTGCCACCCGTCTCCGGGTGGCCAGGTTAATTCCTGCCTTCTCTTTTTCTTCTTCTCCCGCTGGGTGTCCAGCGATGTAGGTGATAGATCGGTCTGCATCGTCTAACCCTAAGTACCCTGACCGGACGTGAGTTTGAGTCCCACACTATTGGGGGAACGTCCCCTCCGGTGCTGCAGCACACCGCTCCTTTGCGGGTGGCTGCCTCGTTCCTTTCTGCCCCTGGGGGTTCAGCCTGGTAGAGGGCTACGGGCTGGGGAAGCCCACTTGGTGACTGTTCCACCACTATCTCTTGCGATCACTTGTTGCCCAAGGCTACCAGCTGGGTGTCCCTGCTCACAGGCTGGTCTCTGAACTTGGGTGCCCTTTTGCGGCTGGTCCCTTTCCCGGGGCTGAACCATTTAAATTGGAGCGCTGGTGACCATGGTGTCTTTGGCCGTGGTGTGCAGGGAGTCCTTCTTAAGGCTCCGGCTGCTGGGGGTGCGTCCGAGTCCAAAATGATTGGGAGGGGCGGCTCCTCCAGTCACACAGTCCACCGCCCCTCCAGGTGCAGTCTGTGGATCTGCCACGTCCCCTGTGGGATTTCCACAGTCGGGGGCTGTTGGCTAGGGGTCCCTGTCTTTAGCACGGTGTAATGTCTGTAAACTTGTAATGTTTGTAGCTCCATACTGTGGATGTGAACATATTGTGTACTGCAAGTGCAGGGTTAATAATAAACAGCCCAGGCAGATTTCCAGAGACTTCCCAGAGAGCTGCCTGCCATGTTAGGAAGCTGTGTGTGCTTGTGCTCTGTGAAGATATCACATTTGGCTCTGATTTGGGATTTTTCAGATGATTTAAAGCTTAAATTTTGTTGGTGAAGGATTCAGCCAGCCGACAGAGAGACTTTGGAAGTTTCTGTCTTTGGAAAAAAGCTACAAAATCCGAGGTAAAATACAGCACACGGTGTGAACAGCAAGAGATTAAAATGGCAGGTGTATTGGGACATTTGGGGGAATATAGACACAATCGGGAACATTTTAAAGTCAATGTGGATCGGCTAGAAATGTATTTCACTGCAAATAACATAATCGAAGTTCCAGACAATGCAGTCCAAAACCGGGCTGTGTTGGAACGTAAGAAAGCGACCTTCTTATCGGAGGCGGGTCCGGCATTGTACGAAACCCTTGTAAATCTGCTTGTGCCTGACGAGCCAAAGGACACAATGCTTAAAGAGATTTTAACGAAGCTGGAGCAGCACTATAACCCCAAACCGTTAGAAATTGCTGAAAGCTATCATTTTGGGATTCGGAATCAAAAGACTGAATAAAGTATCAGTGATTACATCATAGCATTAAAATGCAATCGAAGCACTCTAATATTGGAAACTTTCAAAACCGAGCATTACAGGATCGTTTTGTTTGTGGGATGAAAAATTATGCGATCAGAAGGAAGTTATTGATGACGGATGACTTGACTTTTGAGATTGCTTGTCAGACAGCGAGGTCGATGGGCATGGCCGAACAATATTCCCGAGAATTAAATAATAATTACGGTCGTCAGTCAACCGAGGTAAATCACCTGCAGGTTCAAAGTAAAATGGCCGAAAGTCTCAGAAACTGAAAATTCTAACAGAGCGTCGAAATCGTGCTATAGGTGCCTGGGACAACACATTGCTCATAGTTGTCCACACATGAAGGCAGAGTGTTTCTTCTGCAGAAAGACTGGGCATCTTGCGAAGGCATGCCGACTGAAGGGTAAACCAGTTTTCAAAGCTATGAGTCCAGCGTTCAAAGCTATGAGTAGAAATTCAAAGAGACTACATAGCATGGAAGAACGACAACAGGATGAGGAGATGTTAGAGTTACACATCATCAGGAGCACGAGGTTAACGGACAGCGATTCAGAAAGCATCAAAATCCACATAGATGTTGCGGGATTCAAGATACCAATGGAAATTGACACGGGTGCATCCATGAGAGTAGTACCGGAGTCACTGTACCTCGACAAATTGCGTAATTTCCAACTGGAGAAATCCAAAATAGAGCTGCGAGACTACTCGGGAGAGAAAATTCCTGTGGTAGGTCGTATCACCGCACCGGTGAAATATAAAGATCAATTTCAGAACTTGCCTCTAATAGTAGTGAAAGGAGACAAGCCTGCCTTACTAGGAAGAAAGTGGTTGAGCTCACTGAAGCTGGATTGGAGTAAGATTTTCTGTGTGGAAGCGAGATTTTCATCAATGGGTGAGGTTATCAAGAAGTATCCGAAGGTGTTCTGCGAAACGGGCAGTCTGATCCAAGGCTTCAAGGCGAGTGTCAGGGTACAGAAGGACGCTAGATCGGTTTACTACAAGCCACGTTCTGTACCAAATGCACTCAAGGAGAAAGTTGAGCAAGAACTCGAAAGACTAGAGACTGAGAACATTATTTGTAAGATAGATCGATGTAATTGGGCTACACCCATTGTTGTTGTATCTAAGTCCGATGGTAAGGTAAGATTGTGTGGTGATTATAAAGTAACCCGAAACCAGGTTCTAGAGGGTAATGTCCCCAATACATTGCCGAATTTTGAAGATTTGTTCACAACACTGACAGGTGGTCAGATCTTCTCAAAACTGGATCTTACAAATGCCTACTTACAACTTGAACTAGATGAGGAGTCCAAGTCATGTTTAACTATAAATACTCATCTAGGCCTATATCAATTTAATAGGCTACTGTTGGAGTGTTTTCCACCCCTGCCATATTCCAAGGGGTGATGAACCAGATTTTGCAAGGTATTGAAGGGGTAGTATGTTATTTGGATGACATATTAATTTCAGCACCAAATAGGCAAATTCATAATGACATATTGAATGAAGTCCTCAAACGGCTAGAGAAGCACAGAGTACGAGTGTTTGCTCGTAAGTGTGAGTTATTTAAAAACTCAGTGGAGTACTTAGGATACAGAGTAGACAAAGATGGTTTACATCCAACCATGGAAAAATTGGATGCAATTAGAAATGCACCCACTCCCAGGAATGTCACTGAACTTCGTTCATTCTTGGGTCTTTTGAACTATGATGCGAAGTTCCTGCCAAATTTAGTTACAGTATTACATCCACTGAATGAACTATTGAAAAAACAAGTCCATTGGAAGTGGTCAAAAGAATGCGATACAGCATTCAAGGAGTGTAAAAGCAAATTGGTAGAGAGCACCATGTTAGTTCACTATAGAAACATAGACATAGAAACATAGAAAATAGGTGCAGGAGTAGGCCATTCGGCCCTTCTAGCCTGCACCGCCATTCAATGAGTTCATGGCTGAACATTCAACTTCAGTACCCCATTCCTGCTTTCTCGCCATACCCCTTGATCCCCCTAGTAGTAAGGACCTCATCTAACTCCTTTTTGAATATATTTAGTGAATTGGCCTCAACAACTTTCTGTGGTAGAGAATTCCACAGGTTCACCACTCTCTGGGTGAAGAAGTTCCTCTGCATCTCGGTCCTAAATGGCTTACCCCTTATCCTTAGACTGTGACCTCTGGTTCTGGACTTCCCCAACATTGGGAACATTCTTCCTGCATCTAACCTGTCTAACCCCGTCAGAATTTTAAATGTTTCTATGAGGTCCCCTCTCATTCTTCTGAACTCCAGTGAATACAAGCCCAGTTGATCCAGTCTTTCTTGATAGGTCAGTCCCACCATCCCGGGAATCAGTCTGGTGAACCTTCACTGTACTCCCTCAATAGCAAGAATGTCCTTCCTCAGGTTAGGAGACCAAAACTGTACACAATACTCCAGGTGTGGCCTCACCAATGCCCTGTACAACTGTAGCAACACCTCCCTGCCCCTGTACTCAAATCCCCTTGCTATGAAGGCCAACATGCCATTTGCTTTCTTAACCGCCTGCTGCACCTGCATGCCAACCTTCAATGACTGATGTACCATGACACCCAGGTCTCTTTGCACCTCCCCTTTTCCTAATCTGTCACCATTCAGATAATAGTCTGTCTCTCTGTTTTTACCACCAAAGTGGATAACCTCACATTTATCCACATTATACTTCATCTGCCATGCATTTGCCCACTCACCTAACCTATCCAAGTCGCTCTGCAGCCTCACAGCATCCTCCTCGCAGCTCACACTGCCACCCAACTTAGTGTCATCCGCAAATCTGGAGATACTACATTTAATCCCCTCATCTAAATCATTAATGTACAGTGTAAACAGCTGGGGCCCCAGCACAGAACCTTGCGGTACCCCACTAGTCAATGCCTGCCATTCTGAAAAGTCCCTATTTACTCCTACTCTTTGCTTCCTGTCTGACAACCAGTTCTCAATCCATGTCAGTACACTACCCCCAATCCCATGTGCTCTAACTTTGCACATCAATCTCTTGTGTGGGACCTTGTCAAACGCCTTCTGAAAGTCCAAATATACCACATCAACTGGTTCTCCCTTATCCACTCTACTGGAAACATCCTCAAAAAATTCCAGAAGATTTGTCAAGCATGATTTCCCTTTCACAAATCCATGCTGACTTGGACCTATCATGTCACCTCTTTCCAAATGCACTGCTATGACATCCTTAATAATTGATTCCATCATTTTACCCACTACCGATGTCAGGCTGACCGGTCTATAATTCCCTGTTTTCTCTCTCCCTCCTTTTTTAAAAAGTGGGGTTACATTGGCTACCCTCCACTCCATAGGAACTGATCCAGAGTCAATGGAATGTTGGAAAATGACTGTCAACGCATCCACTATTTCCAAGGCCACCTCCTTAAGTACTCTGGGATGCAGTCCATCAGGCCCTGGGGATTTATCGGCCTTCAATCCCATCAATTTCCCCAACACAATTTCCCGACTAATAAGGATTTCCCTCAGTTCCTCCTCCTTACTAGACCCCCCGACCCCTTTTATAACCGGAAGGTTGTTCGTGTCCTCCTTCGTGAATACCGAACCAAAGTACTTGTTCAATTGGTCCGCCATTTCTTTGTTCCCCGTTATGACTTCCCCTGATTCTGACTGCAGAGGACCTACGTTTGTCTTTACTAACCTTTTTCTCTTTACATATCTATAGAAACTTTTGCAATCCGTCTTAATGTTCCCTGCAAGCTTCTTCTCATACTCCATTTTCCCTGCCCTAATCAAACCCTTTGTCCTCCTCTGCTGAGTTCTAAATTTCTCCGGGGAGCGTCTTATGACTATGACATATCTAAGGAGATTAAGCTAGCATGTGATGTCTCTCCGTATGGAGTTGTGGCAGTAATCTCTCATGTATTAAGTAGTGGGGAGGAAAGGCCAATTGCTTTTGCTTCACGCACTCTCAGTGCCAGTGAGAGTAATTATGCGCAAATTGAAAGGGAAGCTTTGGCATTAATTTTTGGGGTCAAGAAGTTTCACAAATACTTGTATGGTCGTAAGTTTACCATCGGTACGGACCATAAGCCCCGAACAGCAATCCTCCATCCAAAGTCCCCGGTTTCAACATTAGCTGCAGCCCGAATGCAGAGATGGGCTTTAATTTTGTCAGCATATACATATGATATTGAATATAGATGATCAGCTGATCACAGTAATGCTGATGCAATGTCTAGATTGCCTTCCCCATCAGAAGTTACACCCGATAGATAAGAAGTGTTTTATTTTTCATACATTGATGAGCTGCCAGTCACAGCTGAAGAGTTTGGTAGAGCAACCAAACGTGACCCAGTGATGTCAAAGGTGTATGAGTATATTACAAATGGATGGCCAAACCAGGTAACAGACAAAGATACACATCCATTCTTCATTCATAGGAATGAATTATCAGTCGATAAAGATTGTATCATGTGGGGTGCAAGAGTGGTTATACCAAATAAATTCAGGTCCAAATTATTAGGAGACCTCCATGACCAGCACCTGGGAATGTGCTTGACCAAGAATTTTGCTCGCAGTTATTTATGGTGGCCAGGTCTTGATAAAGATATAGAGTACATCGTGAGTCAGTGTACGACATGTCAATCGGTAAGCAAGCAAGCACCACCAGTACCATTACAGCCATGGAAATGGCCTCCCAGGGTGTGGCAAAGGCTACATATTGATTTTGCTGAGTTAGATGGACAACAATTGTTCATTGTGATTGATAACCATTCGAAGTGGGTTGAGGTGGAAAATAACAACAAGTAAAACATTGGACATTTTACGAAAATTATTTTCTTCATTCGGCCTCCCTGAAGAGATTGTTTTGGATAATGGACCACAATTTCGTTCAGAAGAATTTATACAATTCACAAGCAAAAATGATGTGAAACATACCAAGGTTCCACCATATCATCCTTCTTTGAATGGTGCAGCAGAGCGCACTGTACAAATTGTAAAACGTGCCCTCATAAAACAAATGTTAGATCCAAATCCAAGGAAACGACAGTTGTCATTGGATCACAAATTGGCTAAATTTGTGATTACATATCGAAATACTCCTCATAGCACCAGCAGAGTTGTTTCTCAAACGCCAGCCATGAACCAGATTCTCGTTGTTAAAGCCAAATTTGGCACAGTCCATTGAAGAGACACAATTAAGACAGAAAGAGAATCAGGATAGAGGTAGAGTAAAAAAGAGAAGTATGAAATTAAACCAGAAGGTGAGAGTGAAGAACCATCACCATAAATGGTTAAAGTGGTTATCAGGAAGAGTGGTGAAGATATGTGGTCCTCGCACATATTTGGTAAAGATGTTTGATAATGGACAGGTTAGATTTGTTCATATTGATCATATTTTACCTACAGACATGGAAGGAGTTGAAGGTGGGAACGATTCAATTATTTCTGACTCATCAGATAATTTTGATATACCAGTAGCAAATCCTAAATCCTAAATCCAATGTACTGGAAACAAATCCAGGAGAGAATCAGAATGAAAGTCTGAGTCTGAGTCAGGAAAACAAAGAGCCTGAAGTTAGAGTGAGTTCAAATGAAAATCAGAGAAATTCCATGGTGGAAAACGTTCCTCAGGATGAGCTTCGAATGCGTTTAGATTCGATACATGTTTGGAAGGTTCTGTTCGAGAACGAAGGTATTCTCTTCGAAACAGAAAACAAGTGGTAAAGTTAAATTTGTAAATATGGAAAAAAAAATAAGTTTATATCCTGAGTTATGTATAAACATGAAAGTTATGTGTGATGTTTGTTATGATGGCTTCTTCATTAAGGAGGGAGAAGTGTAATGTCTGTAAACTTGTAATGTTTGTAGCTCCACACTGTGGATGTGGACGTATTGTATACTGCAAGTGTAGGGTTAATAATAAACAGCCCAGGCTGATTTCCGGTGACTTCCGAGAGAGCTGCCTGCCATGTTAGGAAGCTGTGAGTGCTGTACTCTGTGAATATATCACACACAGTTTACAGGTTTTGGCTGTCCCTTACGTTTAGCTGCTGCCCCTAATTTATGTGGAACCACTTTGTTCGGCGGGGCAATTTTATGGCATAGACCATGGGGCTTGCCTTTTCGACAATATGGTACGGTCCCATGTACAGTGCCTCAAAGACCCGTACTCTAGCATAGTTTCTCACCATAACCTGGTCCACTATCTCCCACTCGTGGTGCTTGCTCCGATGCTGTTTTCCCATGTTGTTAGCAGCCTGCCAGTGAATCTGTTTAAGGTGTTCAAACAGATTCTTGACAAAACTGTCCCGGTTCGCTTCCCTAAGCTGACCTTCCATGAGTCCCGGGGCTAACACATGGGTGGGGGTTCTCATGGCTCTGCTGGTCATGAGCGCGTACGGGGAGTACCCGTGCTCTTTGACTGGCTGGCCCGGATCCCCATGATGACTAGCGGTAGGACCTCTACCCACCCTTTGGGTGAGTCCACTGTCTCTTTACGCAGCCTTTTTTGATGGTGCGGTTTAAACGCTCCACAGGTCCGGATGACTGAGGGTTGTGGGCAACATGCCATTTCCCTTTGATGCTGAGTACCTTAAGGGTCTCCTGCATCACCTGCCCGGTGAAGTGACTCACTTGGTCAGACTCCACGTATTGTGGTAGTCCCCATCGAGAGAACACTTCTCTGACCAGGATCCTGGCTGTTCCCAGGGCAGTGGCTGTTCAGCATGGGAAGGCTTCCACCCATTTGGTAAATACATCCACTATTACTAGGCAGTACTTGTAACCTCCCTGGGCAGTGGGTAGGGGCCCGATGTAATCGATTTGGATCGACTATCAGGGTCCCTCTAACCTCCTGATATGTCCCATAGACACCTTTCTTTTCTGGGGGTCGGGGCTGTTGGCCGCGTACACCAGACAGCTAGCACAGAACTCGCGGACATCTTTCCTGAGTCCTGGCCACCACTCTGCCTGTTCCACTCGTTGCCAAGTGGTCTCAGGTCCGGGGTGTCCTGCTCCTGGACCCTCGTGGGCCAGCTGGAGGAATTCTCTCCGCTGTTGTTGCGGTACTACCCATTGCTGCCCCCCTGAACAGCATGTCTTCTTTAATGGCAATTGCTGCGGTGCAGTACAGGCCGTCTACCCTTTCCTCTTTAGCTAGCATGTTCAGGACAGTTTTGAGAAGGGGGTCTTGGGCCTGGACCAATTTTAGGTCCGGGGGCAAAGCTATCCCTGCCTTCCCTGCCGTCCCCATCCTGCCGCTAACTGCTGCTATAGGCCCTGAGTTGTACGGATCCCAGAGCTTGCCTGTACGGGCCCCCTGCTTGGCTAACATGTCAGCCTGCTGCTTTCCCTCGCTACGGGGTTCTGTGGTGGAATCTGCCTCCCCTCCGGCTTTCATGATCTTTTCCAGTAGGGGCTTGATTGCCAGGGGTCTCCCGTCTGTGGATGTGTATCCGCAGCAGGACCAGATAGCCAGGTACTCCGTACACGAATTGCATGTGAACATACTGTCCGTACAAATTGTGTATGGGGTAGGGAATTCTTCAGGGTGTGTGACTACATACACCACCGCAGACAGTTCAGCGTGCTGGGTGCTCATAGTACTGGAGAGTTTAATCGCCAGCGCAATGCCTGCCTCGGGGTCATAAATTCCGCAGCCTGTGAGTCGTTCACCCACAGATATTGTGCTTGAACCGTCCACATAGATCTCTCGGTCTGTGGTGTGTAACCCAGCCCGAAAGCCTATATTAATTTCCCATACCCCTTCTTTGGAACACTGGTGGGCTGTCCCTGGATAAATCATGTTGGCTGTGAGTCTTGCATCGCAGAGACTCTTTACCCGTCGGTCCATTTGAGAGAAGAGCAGGGTCCAGCGAGCAATGCGGGCACTGCTCACTGTCCCATCCTTAATTCTCCCGTCCTGGCGCATTTTGGTGGGCATATGGTGGGGAAGGAGTGTGATAGGGGACCCCGCTGTGAAGATCAGTGAGTGGCTAGGAGGTGCCACTCACATTTGGAGTATCCCTTTTCCACATCCGTGAGTATCCTGGAGGAGTATAATATGTCCTTACTATACAGTATAAATGCACACGAGGCCCATACTTGAGAGAAGATCACTCTGTGACCAGTTACCTTTATTACCAAGACCTCAAGAGCCAGACGGTGGGTGGAGCTTCCCCTTTTATACCGGAAAGTCCAGGCTAGGAGTGTCTCCCACAAGTTCACCCCCTTATGGTCAGTTCTCAAGGTGTACAAATTAGGTCAGCTTATACATGGCTTACAATGATAGTTGAATGCATGACATCACCTCGCCCCCAAAATCTTATTGGGATCACAGGTTGAGTCTCTCTGGTGGTTTACGCTCCCTGGTAGAGCGCCTGAGTTGGGGCTCCGGTTGTTGGGCACTGGCCTGAGTGTCTGCTGTTTGCAGTGCCTCAGGCCTGTCCGGACTGCCCACAGTGACTGGGCTCTCCTCCACTTGGTTCCGGTGTTCGGTTACCTGTGGTAGAGTAAACTCTATGTCGTGTTCTTCCTCTGCTTTTTCTATGGGATTGCTGAACCTCCTTTTAGTTTGATCCACGTGTTTGCGGCAGATTTGTCCATTGGTAAGTTTAACAACCAAAACCCAATTGGCCTCTTTGGCAATCACAGTGCCTGCAAACCATTTGGGCCCTGCAGCGTAATTAAGGACAAAAACAGAGTCATTGACATCAATACATCGCGCCCTCGCATTCCTGTCATGGTAGTCACATTGTGACTGACGCCTGCTCTCAACAATTTCTTTCATAGTCGGGTGTCGAAGGGATAACCTGGTTTAGGGCGTCCTTTTCATTAGCAGCTCTGCGGGTGGAACCCCTGTGAGCGAGTGTGGTCGGGATCTATTGGCCAACAGGAGGTGTGATAAGCGGCTTTGTAGGGAAACTCCTTGGATTCTGAGCATCCCCTGTTTGATTATCTGCACTGCTTGTTCTGCCTGGCCGTTTGAGGCCGGCTTCAACGGTGCCGTTCTGACATGGTTGACTCCATTGCCTGCCATGAAGCCCTGGAATTCAGTGCTTGTGAAGCACAGGCCATTGTCACTGACCAAGACGTCCAGTAGACCATGGGCGGCGAACATTGCCTGTAGACTTTCTACCGTGGCAGAGGATGTGCTTGATTTTAAAATGGCACACTGAATTCATTTGGTGTAGGCGTCTACAACAACCAAAAACATTTTTCCCATGAAAGGACCTGCGTAGTCCACATGGATGCGTGACCATGGCATGGCGGGCCAGGACCAGGGGCTAAGTGGGGCTTCCCTGGGTGTGTTGCCCAGCTGAGCACACGTGTTGCACCTGTGAACACAAAGTTCCAGGTCTGCATCTATCCCTGGCCACCAAACGTGTGACCTGGCAATTGCCTTCATTATGACAATGCGCGGGTGCTCATTGTGAAGTTCTCAGATAAACACCTCTCTGCCCTTCTGGGGCATGACTATTCGGTTTCCCCACAATAGGCAATCGGCCTGAATCGAGAGTTCATCCTTGCGCCTATGAAACGGTTTAAACTCCTCAGGGCAAGTCCCGTACGTGGCTGCCCAGTCCCCATTCAGGACACATTTCTTAACTAAAGACAGTTGCGGGTCTTTATTTGTCCAGACTTTAATCTGACGGGCTGTCACAGGTGAGCCTTCGCTTTCGAAAGCTTCAACAGCCATGACCATCTCAGTATCATGCTCAGCTGCCCCCTCAGTGGTGGCTAGTGGTAGCCTGCTGAGTGCATCGGCACAGTTTTCAGTGCCCGGTCTGTGCCGAATTGTGTAGTCACAGACGGCTAACGTAAATGCCCACCTCTATGCGGGCCGATGCATTCGTATTTATGGCCTTGTTGTCGGCCAAAAGGGAAGTTAGGGGTTTGTGATCTGTCTCCAGCTGAAATTTCCTGCCATACAGGTACTGGTGCATTTTTTTTACTGCATATGCACATGCTAGCGTTTCCTTTTCTACCATCTCGTAGCCCCTTTCTGCCCGGGACAGACTTCTGGAGGCATAAGCTACCGGCTGTAACTGACCATTGGCATTCACATGCTGCAACACACACCCACCCCCATCGGATGATGCATCACACGTTAAAACTAGTTTCTTACACGGGTCATATAATGTTAACAGTTTGTTGGAGCATAACAAATTGCGTGCTCTATCAAAAGCCCTTTCCTGGCTGTCCCCCCAGCCCCAATCGTGACCTTTGCATAGGAGCACGTGTAGCGGCTCTAACAGCGTGCTCAATTTGGGAAGAAAATTGCCAAAATAGTTCAGGAGCCCCAGGAACGACCGCAGCTCCGTCACGTTACGGGGTCTGGGTGCTGTCTGGATCACTTCCGTTTTGGACGCAGTAGGTCTGATCCCGTCTGCTGCTACCCTCCTCCTCAGGAATTCTACCTTTGGAGCTATGAAGACGCACTTTGCCTTTTTCAGTCGCAGCCCAACCCGGTCCAGTCTGCGTAGCACCTCCTCCAGGTTGTGGAGGTGTTCTTCAGTATCGCGACCCATGATGAGGATGTCGTCTTGAAAAACCACCGTACTTGGAGTCGACTTGAGGAGGCTTTCCATATTTCGCTGAAAGATCGCGACGGCCGAACGAATCCCGAACGGACATCTGTTATACTCAAACAACCCCTTGTGTGTCGTGATGGTGGTCAGCTTCTTCGACTCACTCGCCAGCTCCTGGGTCATGTAAGCTGAGGTCAGGTCCAATTTTGAAAAAAGTTTGCCACCGGATAGCGTCGCAAAGAGGTCCTCCACTCTCGGTAGCGGGTACTGGTCTTGGAATGATACGCGATTGATGGTGGTCTTGTAATTGCCACATATCCTGACCGACCCATCCGCCTTGAGCACCGGCACAATCGGGCTCGCCCAGTCACTAAATTCGACTGGCGAGATGATGCCTTCCCTCAACAGGCGGTCCAATTCGCATTCTATCTTTTCCCGCATCACGTACGGCACCGCTCTGGCCTTGTGGTGTACTGGCCTGGCGTCCGGGTTTATGTGAATCACTACCTTGGCCCCCATGGAAGTGCTGATTCCGGGTTGAAATAATGAGTCAAATTTATCCAGGACCTGTGAGCATGATACAACTCCACAAAAGAAATTGCATTGACATCGACCCATTTCCAGTTCATGATAACAAGCCAACTCCTCCCCAGTAGTGCGGCACCGTGCCCCGGGACAATCCAGAGTGGCAATCTGTTCTCCGAATCTTTGTGGGTCACGATTACCGTGGCGCTGCCTAGTACCGGAATGATTTCCTTTGTATATATCTGTAGCAGTGCGTCAATCGGCAATAATTTTGGCCTCCTGGCCTTGGACACCCACAACCTTTCAAACTGTTTGATACTCATCAGGAACTGGCTGGCCCCCGTGTCCAGCTCCATTAATACTGGGATGCCATTGAGGAGCACTTTCATCATTATCAGTGGCGTCCTGGTGTATGACCTCGCTGAACTTCAGCTTCCAGCGATTTCCCCCAGTATTCATTTGGCCTCGTAGGGTTTACATCGGGCCCGCCCTCCTCGTACATCAACCTGGCTGCAGGCTTCCTGCACATACGCACCAAGTGACCGCTGATGTTGCAGTTTCTGTAGGTATATTGCTGATACCTGCAAGCTCTGGCTGGGTGTTTGCCTCCACACCTCCAGCATGAGCCAACATTTTTGCATAAATCATTCTGGTCTCTTCCTCCCCTGAGCTAATTGTCTGGGCTATCATAGCCGCCGTTTCCAAGGTCAAGTCTTTGGTCTCAATCAGTTTCCTGAAAATTCCAGCGTGCCCGATGCCCTCAATAAAAAAGTCTCGCAGCATCTTCGCTTTGCATGCATCTGGGAACTTACATAGGCTCGCCAGTCGCCGGAGATCTGCCACGAAGTCTGGAACGCTTTGCCCTTCTCGCCGCCAGTGCATGTAAAACCAGTGTCCCGCTATATGCATGCTGCTCGCCGGTTTAAGGTGTTCCACAATCAACTTACTGAGCTCTTCGAACTTCTTGTCCGCCGGCTTCTCTGGCGTTAGAAGGTCCTTCATCAGGGAGTACGTTCTGGATTCAGAAACCGTCAGGAGATGAGCCCTGCGTTTGTCGGCCGAATCCTGTCCCAACCATTCCTTAGTGACAAAACTTTGCTGTAGTCTCTCAATAAAGTCACCCCAATCATCACCAACACAGTACCTCTCTTCTGTGCTACTAGTGGCCATGCTCACGTGGTTTAAATCCCAGTTTCTCGTCGCCAATAATATATCCTTACTATACTGTATAAATGCACACGAGGCCCCGTACTTGAAAGAAGATCACTCTGTGACCAGTTACCTTTATTACCAAGACCTCAAGTGCCAGACGGTGGGTTTAGCGTCCCCTTTTGTACTGGAAAGTCCAGGTTAGGGGTGTCTCCCACAAGTTCGCCCCCTGTGGTCAGTGTTCTCAAGGTGTACAACTTAGGTCAACTTATACATGGGTTACAATGACAGTTGAATACATGACAGAGTCGACCACTGGTTTCAGCCGGTCGTGCCACTCTTGGAGCAGTACTGCACTCAGGCTGTCCCCACTGGCTGCTACCTCCAGGAAAAACTCTCTACCCCCATCTATGGCCTCAAGAGCTGGCGCGGTCTGCAGGTCTTTCTTGAGTTGGATAAATGCTGCCTCGCAACCTTTGTCCATTCCCACTCCACTCCCTCGTGTAAGAGTCGAAGCAGAAAGGTTGCTGTGGCTGCATAATCCTCAATGCAATCTCTGCAGTACCCGGTTAGCCCTGGAAAAGATCTTACTCCTGTTACTGTGTTGGGGGTGGGTAACTTCTGCACTGCTTCCCTTCTAGCTTTGTTAATGGCTCTCTCCCCAGCACGCACAGCCAGTCTCAGGAATTTTACTTCCTTCAGGCCGATCTGTGGCTTCTTGGGGTTTACTTTAAATCCTTCTTTCAGCAGCTCCAGCAGCTCAGCCAGCAGTGGGCCATGCTCCTCCCCCTCATCGGTGAACAGGAGCAGGTTATCTACTAATTGCTGGGGTCTGCTGAAACTCTTTAAACAGTTGGCCATACACTGATGGAAAATACTGGGGCTGTTGTGAAAGCCCTGAGGGAGACAGTTCCAAGTATATTGCTGTCCTTTAAAGGTAAAAACAAACTTGTACTGATCTTCCCTTCTTAAAGGTATGGACCAGAACCCGTTGGAAATATCCAGCACCGTGAAGATGGTCGCGGAGGCTGGGATACTTCCAATGAGGTCAGTGACAGCAGCAACAGTGGGTGCACAGGCGGGGATGTTACGGTTGAGTACTCGATAGTCCACCGTGGCTCTCCAGGAGTTTTCCGGTTTCTTAACCGGCCACAATGGAGAGTTCACATGGGTAGCTATTGGTCTCAATACCCCATGTTTAACCAGAGAACCCAAGGCTGTCTCCATGTCTGCCTCTGCCTCCCTGTTTCTGTGGTCGGGTCATGGGTTCCCCATCTATGCTAACCTCGACCCCATTTATTCTCCCACAGTCGTGTTTGTGAGTGGCAAAAGCTGTAAGGTTTTCCCTCACATATTCTTGATATTCTACAGGGGTGTTACTGACAAGTGATTCAAGGTCGTAACCCTCCTTTGGTTTCATGGTGCACACCGTCCCTTTTCCCTGTTGTTCCAGGATAACCATCACCTCACTCTCCTGTCCCATACAGACTGACCCCCAAAGACAGTGGTTTCTTAAATCCACTCAGATCCCGTGGCCTAGGATGAAGTCAGCCCCCAGGATCACGCTCCCTTCCTGCTCCCACTTCATCAGGACACATCCACTTCGTGTGGAGCGTACCTAAATGAATGGAGAGCGGAACGGAGAATGAGCCAGTCTGTTCAGTGCTTGTGAAACCCACCAAGCTGTAGGGGACCCCGTTAGACAGAGGTGAGGCGGCGGGGTTAGCTGCATAGACAAGGGTGCTTGAGGCACCGGTGTCCAGCAGGTAAGTCCCTTTCACCTTTTCCACTTCCATCTGAACTTCGGTCTCCCCCACGCATCGTACTCAAGGGCACACAGGTGGGACAGGCAGCGCCTGTCCTAGTCACGGTTTTGGTTGGGAGGGGCAGATGGGATCTCGGTACCGGTGGCGGTGGCTACCTTCCCAGGGCCATCTAACATGGCTCGGAGCGCAGTTAAAAAGATTTCAAACGAGTGGGGAGGGACTGGTTTATCTGTCCCGGTCTTTTAGGCAGGGGCTGGAGAATTCTTTCCTGCGCTATTCTTCCAAGGATTTTTACAATCCCTTCTCCAGTGCCCACTCTTTCCGCATCCAAAGCAGGTACATTTTGTATCGGAGGTGTTGCCCCTCTCGTGGCACCATTCCCTCTTGTCTTGGTTAGGTTGAGTTTCGTGAACCCTTCTCTTTTGTGGGTGCTCTTCTGTCCCTCTGCCGTTTCTGTAAGTTAGGGTCAGTTGCCTAAGCACTCCCTGTTCTGTGGCTTGGGGATCTCTGGGGTCGAACCAGGCCTCAGCCTTGGTTCTTTTTCTGGGTAAACCGTTAGCTACTTGGCTTCGGAGCCAGTGTGCTAATTCGTCCGGGTTTAAGTGATCTCTGTCTATGTCCCCACTACAGGCGTTTTTGTACACCGGCCACAGTCGGTCTGCGAAAGCCTGTGGGGTTTCCCCTGTGAGCTGCACCATTTTCTCTACACTGGAGAAGGGACTTCCATCATTGCAGCCCATAGCTTCTAAAATGTCTTTCTGGACGACAGCAAGTGTGTCCTCTTTTGCTCTCAGTAGAGAGGGGCTGGTACAGTTTGCTGTCTAGAGATAGATGAAGTATCTTTGCCATTTCTGCATCATTGCACCCATTAATATCCCTTGCCTGTTCCACTTCCACAAAGTGAACCGAGGGGTCTCCCTTTGGAGTTAGCTTTCCCAGATGGCTCGTCATAGCCCTAAGCTGATGGGGAGTGTGGAGGACCAAAAACTGACTTTCCAGGGGCCCTTGACCCCCGTTAAGGGTGGGCGGGCCAAACTTCTGTTGCCGGACCGGGCACATTGGCCCTGGTTCTGGCTCTCCCTGTTTTGGCTCGCCTCCCTCTCTTCCCTGCGGCCAAACCGAGCTGAAACTCGGTGCCACAGGTGGTGGTGGTTCACTATCCCTGTCCGCCCCGCAACTGATTTGCCTCTCCTGTTGCTGCACCGGTGTAGTCACCGGTGCCACAGGTAGTGGCCAGGTAGTTTTTTACTTCTCTTCCAGGTTTACCTGGGACTTATTCGGCATACCATGCCTTTTGCCTTGGACAGAGCAAGGTTTAAACTTTTAATTTGCTGCTGGCAGGGACCATGGTCTCCCAATTCAAACCCATTAGTGCTAATTACTTTATACGCTGTTTGCACATCTTTTAATCGTTCCTGGAGCTCTTTTACTTGTAGGGTGAGGCGAGTGCTTTCCTCCCTCAGTGACTTTACGTTACTTTTGGCCTCAGTAATCAGACATTGAAAATAGTCCTGACTGTTTTTAAACCTTTCCATTATTTGGGTCCTTTCCTGTTTTAGCTTAATGCGTTCTCCTGATAATCTTTCTTCTGACATAACCCTTTCCTGGTAGCTCTCTGCACATTCCCATAACTCTGCCTGCAATGTTTCATTCATTCTGTCTAGCAGTTGGACGTGTCACTGTAGACAGACCAACCAAATTGCTTTCTCTACTGCTTCTTTGTGATCTTTACTTGCTA
Source organism: Pristiophorus japonicus (assembly GCF_044704955.1). NCBI lineage: Eukaryota > Metazoa > Chordata > Chondrichthyes > Pristiophoridae > Pristiophorus > Pristiophorus japonicus. The sequence continues at coordinate 130,352,334 of NC_091977.1, forward strand.
GCTACTGGGCTGCAGCATCAGCTGGACACTCAGTGCGCAAAAGGCTAAGCACCCATTCCTTCGTTACGTTCACTTTCTTATACACATAGGAGGAAATCCTCTCTTCCATTTTGGTTCTTTGCCCCAAACCAGCACTCTCTACATCACACCCCATGTACCAGAGTCCTGCCGCGGTCGCCATTTTGTAAGGGGGGTGTTTTGTGGTCTCTATGAGGGGGTCAGGTTCCCTTCTGACCAACTTGAGCGGTTTCAAATTGCTCCCCCTCCCTTGGGTTCTGTACTCTGGATTTATTTGGGGGTGTGACAAAAGTGCAGAGGACGCTGGTTTGATGCAAAGAACTTTGGTTTTATTACAGTCAAAGTAATACAGGCTTATTACTCTCGTAAGAAAATACACGGCCAAACTTACAATCACTCTAATAAAGAACAAGACAAGGAAAGGTACAAGATCAAACTTATAATCACTCTAATAAAGTACCATACACTGCACATTCAAAGGGGATTGCAGTAAAATTATACCTCCCACCTCCCAATACCTAATTCTAGCTAGGTTAAACTCCAGGGCGGCAGGGATTTATGCTTACCAATCCTTTGATAGTTAATGGTAGATGGTGATGTTCTTCCTTCCTTCAGGACTTCAAGACTTCGAGGCTGGAGAAATTAGTTTTACAACTGTCACGTTGGTTTCTCTCCTTGTCTCTCTCACCTTGTCTCTTGTCTCTCCCTCTCGTCTAACCTCTGTTGAAAACAGTGGCCAGTTATACGATTTCAGTGTTCTAATCTTGCCACCAAATCTCTTCACAATCTTTTGTATAATTTTGGCGGGCTTGGTTCTTCTTTGTAATATTTTGTCAGGCTCGTTAAAGTTGATATGTCTTGGGTGGGTTGATCTTCGAAAACTGTTTCCTGATGGAAATATTAGTTTGGTAATTGCAATGTCCTTTTGTGCTTAGTCTTTTGCATACAGGCTGGATTGGGCCTCTTTGTGATGTATATGCTGAAAATGGTTTGTCCAGACCCATGTTGATGGGGAGCCACCTCTGGGTGATTTGTGATGGTAATGTCTCTTGTGGAGGAAGATTTCCAAATACTCAGTCTTCCAGGTTACTTCATTCCTCACAACCAGACAGTTCCAATAATCAAGTCGGCTTCCTTTGTTCCCTAGGTCCGCCCACAGGCTTGAATTTGTCTTGTAAAAGTTCATAATTCTATTAAAGTTTGTAGTTTCTTCCATAAGCTCTGTAGAGTTCCAAAATTTTCGGTAGATAGTCCTAAATTAAATTTCCTTTCGAATGAGCCCAAACATTTTGCTCTCTGCAGATCCTACAAATCCCCTGGGAGGACAGACGCACCAACATTAGTGCCCTCAACCAGGCCAACATCCCCAGCATTGAAGCACCGGCCACACTTGATCAGTTCAGTTGGGCAGGCCACATTGTCCGCCTGCCAGACATGAGAATCCCAAAGCAAGCGCTCTACTTGGAACTCTTTCACGGCAAATGAGCCAAAGATGGGCAGAGGAAATGTTACAAGGACATACTCAAAGCCTCCCTGATAAAGTGCAACATTCCCACCGAGACCTGGGAGTCCCTGGCGAAAGACCGCCCTAATTGGAGGAAGTGCATCCGGGAGGGCGCTGAGTACCTCGAGTCTCATCGCCGAGAGCATGAGGAAATCAAGCGCAGTCCGTGGAAAAAGCGTACGGCAAATATATCCCACCCTTCCTTACCCTCAATGACTATCTGTCCCACCTGTGACAGGGACTCTGGCTCTCATATTGGATTGTTCAGGAACCTAAGGACTCATTTTTAGAGTGGAAGCAAGTCTTCCTCGATTCCGAGGGACTGCCTATGATGATGATGATGATCCTGACCAACAGACCCACCACAGAACCATTCCCCGTTCGGACTGGGATCAAGCAGGGCTGTGCACCAATGCTCTTCTCGATCTTCCTTGCTGCAATGCTCCATCTCACCCTCAGCAAGCTCCCCACTGGAGTGGATCTAAATTACAGGATAAACGGGAATCTGTTCAAACTCCGCCACCGCTAGACCAAATCCAAGGTCGTCTCATCCTCCGTCATCGAATTACAGTACGCAGATGAAGCTTGCATCTGCGCACACTTGGAGGCCGACCTCCAAGCCATCGTCAACACCTTCACTGAGGCATACGAGAGCATGGGCCTTACACTAAACATCCGTAAGACAAAGGTCCTCTTCCAACCTACCCCTGCCACATGGCACTGATCCTTGATTATCAAAATCCACGATGAGGCCTTGGACAGCGTGCACCATTTTCCATACCTCGGGAGTCTACTGTCAACAAGACGACGAGGTCCAAAACGGCCGTCAGTGTGCCAGTGAAGCCTTCGGTCGCCTGAGGAAAAGAATATTTGAAGTCCAGGACCTCAAACCCGGCATCAAGCTCATGGACTACAGAACAGTGGTGATACCCGTCCTCCTATATGGTTCAGAGATATGGACTATGTACAGCAGGCACCTTATAACACTGGAGAAGTACCACCAATGCTGCCTCCGCAGGATCCTACAAATCCACTGGCAGGATAGGCGCACCAACGTCAGCGTCCTCGCTCAGACCACCTTCGATCAGCCCCACTGGATGGGCCACATTGCCCGCATGCCTGACATGAGACTCCCAAAACAAGCGCTCTACTCCGAGCTCCAACTCGGCAAGCGTGCCGAGGTGGACAGAGGAAATGCTTCAAGGACACCCTCAAAGCCTCCTTGAAGAAATGTAATATCCCTACCGACACCTGGGAATCCCTGGCCCAAGACCACCCAAAGTGGAGGAAAAGCATCCGGGAAGGCGCAGAACACCTCGAGTCTCTTCGCTGAGAGCAAGCTGAAGCCAAGCATCGACAGCGGAAGGAGTGCGCGGCAACCGAGGCACCCCACCCACCCGTTCCTTCAACCACCGTCTGCCCCACCTGTGATAGTGACTGTAGGTCCCACATCGGATTCTTCAGTCACTTGAGAACTCACTTTTAGAGTGGAACCAAGTAATCCACGACTCCAGGGGACTGTCTATGATGATGATGATGATGTGCAAAATACACAGAAAGCTAGCATGTAGGTATAACAAGCAATTAAGGAAGGCAAATGGCATGTTGTCCTTTATTGCCAGTGGGTTAGCATATAAGAGTAAGGAAGTCTTGCTACAATTGTAGAGGGCCTTGGTGAGACCACACCTGGAGTATTGTGTAGAGTTTTGTTCTCCTTATCTAAGGAAGGATATACTTGCCTTGGAGGTGGTGCAATGAAGGTTCACTGGATTGATTCCTGGGATGAGAGGGCTGTCTTATGATGAAAGATTGTGTAAAATGGGCCTATACTCTCTGGAATTTAGAAGAATAAGAGGTGATCTCATTGAAACATACACAATTCTGAAGGAACAAGGTAGATGCTGAGAGGTTGTTTCCCCTGGCTGGAGTGTCTAGAACTAGGGGCACAGTCTCAGGATAAGGGATAGGCCATTTAAGACAGAAATGAGGAGGAATTTCTTCACTCATGTGGTTGTGAATCTTTGGAATTCTCTGCCTCAGAGGGCTATGGATGCTGAGTCTCTAAATATATTCAAATCTGAGATAGATAGATTTTTGGAGTCTAGGAGAATCAAGGGATATGGAGATCAGGCGGGAAAGTGGAGTTGAGGTCAATGATCAGCCATGATCTTATTGAATGGTGGAGCAGGCTCGAAGGGTCGTATGGCCTACTCCTGCTCCTATTTCTTATCTTCATATGTTCTTAACTTCCTCCTGCCCTATGTCTCTCATCCCTAAACATTATAATCCTCTGTCTCTGGCCTGTTGTGCATCCCCCATCCCTATGCTTTACCATTAGTGGCAGGGCCTTTAGCTACTTTCGTCCTCTCTGGAATTCCCAGCTTAAACTGCTCCACCTCTCTTTCTTCCATTAAAACCTCCTGAAAACCCATTTTTAGCCAAGCCTATTGGTCATAGGATGATACATAGGTCCAGAAATTGTGCTACTTCCCACCATGAGTTACCCAACAATGCTGGAAAAAAATGGCGATCGCCATTCTAACGCTCTTCTCTGGCACGTGACTCAGCAGCCGCCATTTTGGTGAGGGCCTTAGCATTGCTGATAGCTGCACTGACCCTGGAGAGGCAAATATGGAGAGCGTTGCATGCTGAATTAACGTCACACTCTACGAATTTGGACCGTAGTGCTGATTTAGCGCTGGGTCCTAAGCTCGCTCTGAAAAGCAAATGTGCAGCAGACTGACAAAGCATTTCCGAAAGGGACACACACATCTTTCAGGTAAGTTTGCTTTTAAATTGTTGGACCTAATTTTTAATATTTTATTGACGTATTGGCTTGGTGCAATACATGTTAAAAGTTTTTCAAGTGTGCAGGGAATGCTGGCTGGATGCTTGCGAGGCCTCGGATGGTAAAGAAAGGCCTCTGAGCAGACAGAAAATGCTGGAAATACTAACAGTTCAGGCAGCATCTGTGGAGAGAGAAACAGAGTTCATGTCTCAGGTCAAGATGCTGCCTGACCTCTGAGTATTTCCAGCATTTTATGCTTTTATTTCAGATTTACAGCATACGCTCGCTGAATGAAATGGAAGACGCAGAAGAGGAGGAAGCAGAAGGAAGGATGCAACCCAGACAGCCTCTTTCTGGTTGTGATATCTGTGATGGAATCATCCGCCTACGGTCCCTGTGACTGTAACCCCAATTCCCCTTTCAACATTTGTCCCACACCTTCCCTTCCCTCTGTTACTGACCATCACAGCGTCCCCTTGGCCACAATGCTGAAATAAAAGCCACCATAAAGCAAACTTTCCAATCCAACTGCATACATCAATCCATCCGATACGACATCAAGAAATCAACTCATCACTCTTATGCATTCCCTTAGTGACTGTCTTGTGTGTGCCTTTTCCCATCCTTCTGATGTCACGCAGTGCTACCCCAGTGGCTGCAGCTTGGCTGGTGGAAGGCTGATGACTTTCAATGGAGGGGACACTGCAAATGGCTATACTGGTTAGCCTTGAGGAGCTTGTGGCTGTGAGTGTAAAATTGAGTGACGGTGTTTCTTTTTCTTCTCCTTCCCCCTCCTCTCCCTCTTCATGGTCAAACCACTGGGTGGGCAGGCTGCATTTTCTGGGTGTGTGAAATGAGGAAAGCGCAAGGGTGGAGTTGTGGTGAGACAAGGGTGGGATAACGTATGAGGATACCAGTATCTTGTATCCTTTCAGGGCGGCCTCTGGCCAAGGGTTCAGTCATGCCCCTGCTCATAATGGCCAGCACCATCTCCTCCAAGGGGGTGATATGAAGCTAGGAATGGGAGGTGTGCCTTGTGTTTGGTTCAGATTGTTGTTAGGTGAGTGATGGGGGGTGGGGAGCCCTGCATTGAGCAGTGTGTAAGGCTGGTGGTGCAGTTGGTAGGAAACGGCTTTTGAAGTGCATTCACTGACCTTCACCACTGGTCTGAAGTCATGAAGCTTCTTTGGGCACTGGAGCCAGGTCCTGGGGGCGACACTGGCAGTGACCACCTCAGTGATCTGGTCCCATATTGAACTTTCTGGCGGGCCTCCTGGCCCCTGTGGGTAGAGATCCTCTCTTCCAGTGTTGATCCCTTGCACAAAGTTGGAGGGCCACGTGTGAGATCCTGGGTGCCCTTTCACTGGCTTGCTGAGCCATTTGTGTTAGTGCTGAAGATCTTTTTCCATTTTTTTAGGGGCAGAAGGCAATTCAGCTTTAAGAGCTGAAGACTTCCATTTGGGATTTATTTTTAATGCAGTTTTTTTGTAGAAGGTAGTTGAGCTGTAAGGGCTAAAAACTACATATTTTAAATTATTTTAATGTTTTTTCAATTTCCCTTTAATGGACTGCACTGCTTTCTGAAATGAAAGCCTTGCTTTAAGAGAAGGCTGTTCTTGCTGCAAAGACCCTGTGGCCACGTTACATTGTGCCGCCTGCAAGGACTAAGGTGAGCTTAGAGCTGGGCTAATGCTTGTCGCAACTAGCACGAATATCCCAATCCTTCCAATGCCATCAATTTCGGCGGCCGTTAATTCTGGCCCACAATGGGCATCAGTGGGTTTTTAGCGATCTTGAATTTCTAGGCCATAGGAACAGGAGTAGGTCATTCATCCCCTCAAATCTGTACCACTATTCAATTAGATCATGGCTGATGTTTATATTAACTCCATCTGCTCCCCTCGGCTCTGTAACCCATAAACTTGCCTAAGAAAAATCTATCGATCTGCATTTTGAAATTTACAATTGATCTAGCCTCAACAGCTTTTTGAGAGAGAGAGTTCCAGATTTCCACTATCCTCTCTGTGAAGAAATTCTTCACCCCTGAACGGTGGACCTCTAATTTTAAGGTTATGCCCCCTTGTTCTGGACTCCCCCACCAGAGGAAATAGTTTCTCTCTATCTACCACTTCAACATCTTTGATCATTTTAAACTCCTCAAACTCCCTTAATCTTCTATAGTCAAGGGAATACAAGCCTAGTCTAGGCAACCCATCCTCATAATTTTACCCTTTAAGCCCCAGTATCATTCTGCTGAATTTGCGCTGCACTTCTGTACCAAGGCTAACATATCCTTCCTGAGGTTTGGTGCTCAGAACTGAACACTGTACTCTAAATGAAATCTAACCAGAGCTCTTTACTGAGGTCACCCCTCTTATTCTCCCCTTTCCTGGCTGCATGTCTGTTTTCTGTATCTTATTCTGTGAAGTACCTTGGGACACTTTTTCCATTAAAAGCTATAGCTAGACTTTCCACTTTGCTGGCCATCGCCCAAAAAGTCCCGATCCAAAAAATGGGCGATGTTCCAGCCTTGGTGATGTGTCAGCCTTCATGTTCACTGGCACATCGCCCATTTTTTGGATCGGGATTTTCAGCTCAACGATAGCCCAGCGATGTGAAACGGGCCCAGCGATAGCCCAGCGATGTGAAACGGGCCCAGCGATAGCCCAGCGATGTGAAACGGGCCCAGCGATAGCCCAGCGATGTGAAACGGGCCCAGCGATAGCCCAGCGATGTGAAACGGGCCCAGCGATAGCCCAGCGATGTGAAACGGGCCCAGCGATAGCCCAGCGATGTGAAACGGGCCCAGCGATAGCCCAGCGATGTGAAACGGGCCCAGCGATAGCCCAGCGATGTGAAACGGGCCCAGCGATAGCCCAGCGATGTGAAACGGGCCCAGCGATAGCCCAGCGATGTGAAACGGGCCCAGCGATAGCCCAGTGAAGCGAAACGGGCCCAGCGATAGCCCAGTGAAGCGAAACGGGCCCAGCGATAGCCCAGCGATGTGAAACGGGCCCAGCGATAGCCCAGCGATGTGAAACGGGCCCAGCGATAGCCCAGCGATGTGAAACGGGCCCAGCGATAGCCCAGCGATGTGAAACGGGCCCAGCGATAGCCCAGCGATGTGAAACGGGCCCAGCGATAGCCCAGCGATGTGAAACGGGCCCAGCGATAGCCCAGCGATGTGAAACGGGCCCAGCGATAGCCCAGTGAAGCGAAACGGGCCCAGCGATAGCCCAGTGAAGCGAAACGGGCCCAGCGATAGCCCAGCGATGTGAAACGGGCCCAGCGATAGCCCAGCGATGTGAAACGGGCCCAGCGATAGCCCAGCGATGTGAAACGGGCCCAGCGATAGCCCAGCGATGTGAAACGGGCCCAGCGATAGCCCAGCGATGTGAAACGGGCCCAGCGATAGCCCAGCGATGTGAAACGGGCCCAGCGATAGCCCAGCGATGTGAAACGGGCCCAGCGATAGCCCAGCGATGTGAAACGGGTCCAGCGATAGCCCAGCGATGTGAAACGGGCCCAGCGATAGCCCAGCGATGTGAAACGGGCCCAGCGATAGCCCAGCGATGTGAAACGGGCCCAGCGATAGCCCAGCGATGTGAAACGGGCCCAGCGATAGCCCAGCGATGTGAAACGGGCCCAGCGATAGCCCAGCGATGTGAAACGGGCCCAGCGATAGCCCAGCGATGTGAAACGGGCCCAGCGATAGCCCAGCGATGTGAAACGGGCCCAGCGATAGCCCAGCGATGTGAAACGGGCCCAGCGATAGCCCAGCGATGTGAAACGGGCCCAGCGATAGCCCAGCGATGTGAAACGGGCCCAGCGATAGCCCAGCGATGTGAAACGGGCCCAGCGATAGCCCAGCGATGTGAAACGGGCCCAGCGATAGCCCAGCGATGTGAAACGGGCCCAGCGATAGCCCAGCGATGTGAAACGGGCCCAGCGATAGCCCAGCGATGTGAAACGGGCCCAGCGATAGCCCAGCGATGTGAAATGGGCCCAGCGATAGCCCAGTGAAGCGAAACGGGCCCAGCGATAGCCCAGCGATGTGGAAGGCAAAGCTTCCCTAGAAACGGCCTTCTGCGCATGCGATTTTTCTTTGTGGTGAATAGGTTTTCCCGTGTTTCGCGAGGTCAGGGATCATCCATACATGCGCAGAAGGCAAAGAGCGGGGGAGAGAGAGAGAGAGAGAGAGAGTGGAAGAAAGCAGGAAAGCAGAGAAGTGAGGTAAAGTGAGGAAAAGAGGGTAAAGTGAGGAAAAGAGATTATAGTTCAAAAACAAATCAAAACTGATAGACAGACAACAGGATTAAATCTGATAAAGAAAATTTATTTACAGTTATAAGAATAATAACCGAATGTCTTCATCCGATGGCAGTGATGTGGAGGGGGGGAGGCGGAGGGCAAGGCCTGTCTCAGATGAGGCAAACTAGGCCCTCGTCCAGGAGGTGCACTCCCGTTGGGCCCTACTAACCCGGGGTAGACATGGGAAACCTCCACCCCAGGTCTACAGAAAGCTCTGGGCTGAGATCACAGATGTCGTCTCCTCGGCATCCCACGATGAGAGGGGGCCCAACCAGTGCCGGAAGCGCTGGAACAGCCTTGTTGTTTCGGCAAGAGTAAGTACAGATTTTATATTGTATTGATGAAGATTGTAATTATAATTATAATAATAAATCTCCTGGATTGAATTAAATTTTGTAAATTCTTACATACATACATACATATATATATATATAATATATATTTTCCTTGCTAAGGTCTGGACAGGGCTATGAACCTGGGCTCTTTTTAAATCTCTCTGGCTGCTGTCACTTACACAGGGACCCAGCATGGACTGGGGGAGAGCTGCCCTTGCTCACTGTCTGCCCTGGGACAATTTTGTACATTAGGTTCTGTCATTGCCGAGTTCAATGGCGACTGTAGTATAGAGAGATGTATGTGTCAAGCTGCAGCTCCTAAACACGCCGATCTTTTTTATAACCGTGCATCAATTGTGGATCCTATTTGCATGTAACGTTTGAAACTGTTGTCTTTTCATGATATTACCTAGTCAATTAGCTTATGCCATGCTCTTTTCACGCTTTCAGAAGAACATATCTAACAACAGATGTGAGCAGAGGCGCACCGGAAGGGGCACTGCCCAGCTTTCTCAGCTGACTGACCTGGAGGAACGAACTGCGGCACAGTCGCTCGGCCACCACCCATGGTGTTGCAGAACCCTCCCATGCGTCACGTGAGTAATGTGTCAAACAGTTTTAAAGTAATGTAATCTAATTTAATTATAATGCAATATACGAATGATGTCATATTATGCATGTAGCCTCTGTGCTACCCTCAGGTTGACAACATAAGAACATAAGTAATAAGAGCAGGGAAGGTCATCTGGACACCGGTCCCCCTTCTCTGTCCGCTCCCCATAAACCCTCACTTCGTTGTTCTGTCTATCTCCAACTGATGCAGTCTCGACAGCTCTCTGGGGCAGTGAAATCCATATGATACATTAATATGTAATGTCTCTCGGTAACATTTATTGTAGTAGTACTGCTCCTCCTACGTATGCTGGCGCAGCGCAATGTGTACCCTTCTGTTCTAATAAACTCAATAAGCTCAATTGTGCTTTGAAGGTCAACCCCAAAAGGCGCAAAGGGAGGCTGCACCTGCACCTGTACCTTTGCAGGTGTCATTCACCATGGGTGTTGAAGAAGAGGAGGGGGATGACACTACAACAAAACCAGCGGAAGAAGTTGTCATGTATGTATGCTTGCGGTTACTAGCCACCAGGTGGCACCATTATTGGAGGCCATTGGGCTGTACGCACGTGTGTGCAGCCCAGGTATAAAAGGCAAGCCATCATATCATGTAATCACTTTGGGTCTTAATAACGCAGAGCCAGGTTTGTACCTGTGTTAGTTTACAGTATTCAGTCTATCGAGTTGTTACATACATAACATTTGGCAACGAGGTAACTTAAAAACCTTCGCATGCAAAAATGAGCACAATTGGAATTCTAGAGAGATTCGTGGAGGGAGAGGACTGGGCAGATTTTGTAGCTCGCCTGGACCAGTACATCGTGGCCAATAAAATGGAGGAACCCACTGACTCAGTTAGGCGCAGGGCGGTCTTCCTCATGGTTTGCGGTCCGAAAATCTAAGGACTCATAAAGAATCTTCTCTTGCCTGCAAGTCCAATGGACAAGGACTATGAGGAATTGTGTACAATGGTATGTGACCATCTCAAGCCAGAAGAAGGCATCATCATCTCACGATATCGATTCTACAAGCACGTTCGTTCTGAGGGCCAGGATGTGTCGGAATTTGTTGCCGACCTAAGACGTCTAGCTGGACCGTGTAAGTTCGAAAACGTGTTGGGGGACATGCTGCGGGACTTCTTTGTAATCGGCATCAACCACGAGGTGATCCTGCGTAAGCTACTGGCGGCGGAGACGCTGGATTTGAGCAAGGCCATCACGATTGCCCAGGCATGCAAGACGACGGACAAAAACTTAAAGCAGATATCATCGAAAAATCGGAACTCAGCAAGTACTGTAAACAAGATTGTATCATCGTTCGGCATATGGCAGGGCCTACCCGACTGTGTTTGTGAAACCTGTGGCTGCCCAAAGTCCGCCAAATCGAATGAATCCGATTTCACTGTGTTGGCATTGTGGGAGAAATCATCGGCATCATCAGTGTCAGTTTAAACAGTACATTTGTAAAGGCTGTTCGAGACTGGGGCATCTCCAGCGCTTGTGTCCGCAACTGAGCAAGCGTGCTGTGACACACATGGAGGATGATGACCAGTATAGCGCGGATCCGGATATGCAATCTGAGATACCAGAGGAGGAAGTGTATGGACTGTATTCATTCCTAACAAAGAGCCAACCGATAATGATTAATGTAAAACTTAATGGTGTGCCGGTACCGATGGAATTGGACACGGGTGCAAGTCAATCAATAATGAGCCAGAGGACATTCGACAAGCTGTGGGATACTACGGCTGTGAGGCCTAAGCTGAGTCCAGTCAATGCCAAGTTGCATACGTACACAAAAGAACTCAACGGTGATTGGAGTGCAGTAGTCAAGGTGTCGTATGATGGTGCAGTTCATGATTTACCATTATGGATTGCTCCAGGCAATGGTCCAATGCTGTTCAGCAGGAATTGGCTAGAAAAAATCAAATGGAATTGGAATGATATCAAAGCGTTGTCGTCGGAGGATGATACTTCATGTGCTCAAGTGCTGAGCAAGTTCCCCTCGCTGTTTGAATCAGGCATCGGCAATTTCACAGTGGCCAAGGTACAGATCCACGTGGACTCGGATGCAAGACCCGTCCATCATAAAGCTTGGGCGGTTCCGTACATGATGAGGGAGAAGGTTGAAATCGAACTGGACAGACTCCAGCTTGAAGGGATCATATCACCGGTCATACTTAACGAATGGGCCAGCCCCATTGTTCCTGTGTTGAAGAGTGATGGCACTGTCAGGATTTGTGGAGACTACAAGGTTACGATCAACCGAGTTTCGAAACAGGATCAATACACGTTACCGAAGGCTGATGATCTGTTTGCAATGCTAGCCGGGGGGAAGTTGTTCACTAAACTGGATCTGACGTTGTCCTACATGATGCAGGAGTTGGTCGAGATGTCGAAGAAACTTACGTGCATCAACACTCATAAAGGACTGTTTATGTATAACAGATGTCCTTTTGGAATTCGCTCGGCTGCAGCCATATTTCAGAAGAACATGGAGCGTCTACTAAAGTCCTTCCCTAGACCCATTGTGTTCCAAGAGGACAACCTGGTTACAGGTAGTGACACTGCCGAACATCTGAACAACCTGGAAGAGGTTCTACATCGAGTGGACAAAGTGGGACTCAGACTGAAACATTTGAAGTGCGTCTTCATGGCACCGGAAGTCGAATTCCTGGGGAGGAAAATTGCTGCTGACAGCATCAAGCCTACGGACTCGAAAACCAAGGCCATCAAAAATGCACCCAAGCCTCAGAATGTGACTGAGCTGTGTTTGTTCCTTGGTCTACTCAACTACTTTGGTAATTTTCTACCTAGATTGAATACTTCATTAGAGCCACTGCACATTACTGCTTAAAAAAAGGCGACAACAGGGTTTGGGGTGCGTCTCAAGATAGAGCTTTTGAGAAAGCTACTAATCTGCTTTGCTCCAACAATTAGCTGGTACATTATGATCTGTGTAAGCATCTAGTATTGGCCTTATATTATGCTTCGTCATATGGAGTTGGTTGCGTGCTCCAAAAAACTAATGAGTCAGGTAAACAACAACCTGTGCGTATGCTTCTAAAAGTTTGCCAAAGGCGGAAAGAGCCTACAGCATGGTAGAAAAAGAAGCATTAACCTGGGGTAAAAAAGATGCATCAGTACCTGTTTGGTCTTTGGTTTGGATTGGAAACAGATCACAAGCCACTCATTTCATTGTTTTTGGAAAACAAAGGTATAAATACCAATGCATCGTCCCGCATCCAGAGGTGGGCGCTGACATTATCTGCCTATGATTATGTAATTCGCCATAGACCTGGCACTGAGAATTGTGCCGATGCACTGAGCCATCTGCCGTTGCACACACCGGAGGTGGAGACACCACAACCGGCAGACCTACTGTTAGTTATGGATGCTTTTGAAAGTGAAGGAACCCCTGTCACAACTCAACAAGTTAAGACCTGGACCAGCCAGGACCAATATTATCGGTTGTGAAACATTGTGTCCTTAGTGGTGATTGGTCTGCCATACCCAAGCAAATGGGTGATGAGACCAAATCTTCCAACCGTCACAAAGATGAACTATCCATTCAGTTAGATTGTTTACTGTGGGGTAATCGTGTTATTATGCCCAAGAAAGGCAGAGAGAAATTTGGACATGATCTACATAGCACTCATCCCGGCATTGTCATGATGAAAGCCATTGCCAGGTCTCATGTATGGTGGTCTGGAATTGACTCTGATCTGGAATCATGTGTGCATCAGTGCAACACTTGCATGCCGCCGGAACCGCCGCTGAGTCTGTGGTCGTGGCCATCTAAACCATGGTCCAGGGTCCACATCGACTTTGCAGGTCCTTTCCTGGGGAAGATGTTTTTAGTTGTGATGGATGCATATTCCAAGTGGATAGAGTGTATAATCATGTCATCCAGTACATCCACAGCTACCATTGAGAGCCTTCGTGTCATGTTTGCCACTCATGGTCTGCCCAACATCGTTGTAAGTGACAACGGACCTTGCTTCACTAGTCTGGAGTTTCAAGAGTTCATGAAACTCAATAGTATCAAACATGTGAGGTCAGCACCATACAAACCCGCATCTAATGATCAAGCAGAGCGTGCTGTCCAAACCATCAAGCAGAGTATGAAACATGTAACTCAAGGTTCACTGCAGACTCGCTTGTCATGCATACTGCTTAGTTACAGAACAAGACCCCACACATTTAACGGGGTCCCCCCTGCTGAACTATTGATGAAGAGAGGTCTCAAGACCAAGCTCTCTCTTGTCCACCCTGAATTGAATGATCATGTTGAATACAGATGTCAAAGTCAGCAGTGGTATCATGATCGCGCTGCTGTGTCATGCAACATTTCTCTTACCGATCCTGTGTATGTAATAAATTATGGTCAAGATCCCAAGTGGATCACCGGTACTATTACGGCCAAGGAGGGTAACAGAGTGTTTATTGTCAAGCTCAAGAATGGGCAAACATCAGGCAACATGTTGATCAGATAAAGCTGCGACACACGGATGAACCGGAACAGTTTGAGGAAGACACAATTAGTGATCAACCTACCCTCAGTCATCAGAGGACTCCGCTGTCATCAATGAATCTGGACTTTCAATCCCTGACATAGTCATTGCCACTCCCATCAGATCGGCTACCCAGGCCCCAGTCATAACAGACTCAGAACGCTCGCCCAAGGCTGGAGTTGAACTGAGACGATCAACTCGGGAGCGGAAATCCCCGGACCGTCTCAATTTGTAAAAAGACTGTTACTAATATCTTAAAGGGGGATATTGTCATGTATGTATGCTTGGGTTTACTAGCCACCAGGTGGCGCCACTGTCGGAGGTCATTGGGCTGTATGCACGTGTGCGGCCCCGGTATAAACGGCAAGCCATCATGTAATGTAATCACTTTGGGCCCTAATAAAGCAGAGCCAGGCTTGTACCTGTGTTAGTTTACAGTATTCAGTCTATCGAGTTATTAGATACATATCAGAAGTTATGATGGAAGAAACAGAGGAGGAGGATGCCCCGTTCATCCCATCGACAGTGGAACCTGCGGCCACTTTGTCGATTGCGACCGAAGAGGTAACGGGACCAAGCGGCGTGCAGCCGGCAGCACCAAGGCGCTTTACAGTGCGCACGCTGACCCCACAGAGGTCGGGGCAGTGAGTTCAGCACTCGCCTCCAATGGCCGATCAGATAGAGGGCTTGATCTCCCTGTGCGAGGAGACTGTCGCAATTAGTCGCGAACATCTCCAAGTGTTTGTGGAGTTTACGCGGGATTTTTCCCGGGTGTCTGCTGTCCACGCGGAGGCAACACAGCAGACACTACTGGAGATGCCTGCACAGACCACCACCACCAATGCCTTGCGGCATGCATTGTTGGCGGGACACGGCGCTGCACCCCAAGGTGCCGTGATCGAACACACCACAAGCTCCAGCACACAAGCGAGTCAGGAGGAAGCACTTCCTTCTGACTCGGAAGACGATGCCCCAGTTTTGTCTTCCCCTCCAACACCCTCCCTCCAACAGGTGATCGCGCCACCATCACCCCAACTATGGCAGGAAGTCTTGATGTTGCCCGCTATACGCCAGCGTCGTCTCGGTACCTGGGAACCAAAACGGGCGTGTGGGGCTAGGATACGAGGGAGACCAGGATCTGGAGGAAAGGTAGCCGCAGATAGGGAGGGGGATGTTATTGCTGTTATTGTTATTGTTGTGTTTTATTATCTTACTGTTGCTATTATTTTTAAATTTATTGTTGGGTTATAGTTGGGGGTTACGGGGAGTGTTGTTCAAGTTAAAGTGTTACATTATTAACATTTTTTATTGAATTTTACAATTGTTGTGCACAGTAACATAGAAAATAGGTGCAGGAGTAGGCCATTCGGCCCTTTGAGCCTGCACCACCATTCAATATCATGGCTGATCATTCCCTCAGTACCCCTTTCCTGCTTTCTCTCCATACCCCTTGATCCGCTTAGCCGTAAGGGCCATATCTAACTCCCTCTTGAATATATCCAATGAACTGGCATCAACAACTCTCTGCGGCAGGGAATTCCACAGGTTAATAACTCTCTGAGTGAAGAAGATTCTCCTCATCTCAGTTCTATATGGCCTACCCCTTATCCTAAGACTATGTCCCCTGGTTCTGGACTTCCCCAACATCGGGAACATTCTTCCCGCATCTAACCTGTCCAGTCCCATCAGAATCTTATACGTTTCTATGAGATCCCCTCATCCTTCTAAACTCCAGTGAATAAAGGCCCAGTTGATCTAGTCTCTCCTCACATGACAGCCCAGCAATCCCTGGAATCAGTCTGGTGAACCTTTGCTGCACTCCCTCAATAGCAAGAACATCCTTCCTCAGATTAGGAGACCAAAACTGAACACAATATTCCAGGTGAGGCCTCAGTAAGGCCCTGTGCAACTGCAGTAAGACCTCCCTGCTCCTATACTCAAATCCCCTAGCTATGAAGGCCAACATACCATTTGCCTTCTTCACCGCCTGTTGTACCTCTATGCCAACTTTTAATGACTGATGAACCATGACACCCAGGTCTCGTTGCACCTCCCCTTTTCCTAATCTTCCGCCATTCAGATAATATTCTGCCTTTGTGTTTTTGCCCCCAAAATGGATAACCTCACATTTATCCACATTATACTGCATCTGCCATGCATTTGCCCACTCACCTAACCTGTCCAAGTCACCCTGCAGCCCCTTAGCGTCCTCCTCACAACTCACACCGACACCTAGTTTAGTGTCATCCACAAACTTGGAGATGTTACACTCAATTCCTTCATCTAAATCGTTAATGTATATTGTAAAGAGCTGAGGTCCCAGCACTGAGCCCTGCGACACTCCACTAGTCACTGCCTGCCATTCTGAAAAGGACCCGTTTATCCCGACTCTCTGCTTCCTGTCTGCCAACCAGTTCTCTATCCATGTCAGTACATTACCCCCATTACCATGCGCTTTGATTTTCCACACCAATCTCTTGTGCGGGACCTTGTCAAAAGCCTTTTGAAAGTCCAAATACACCACATCCACTGGTTCTCTCTTGTCCACTCTACTAGTTACATCCTCAAAAAATTCCAGAAGATTCATCAAGCATGATTTCCCTTTCATAATTCCATGCTGACTTGGTCCAATCCTGTCACTGCTTTCCAAATGCGCTGTTAATTTATTTTTAATGATTGATTCCAGCATTTCCCCCACTATTGATGTCAGGTTAACCGGTCTATAATTACCCATTTTCTCGCTCCCTCCTTTTTTAAAAAGTGGTGTTACATTAGCTACCCTCCAGTCCATAGGAACTGATACAGAATCAATAGACTGTTGGAAAATGATCTCCAATGCATCCACTATTTCTAGGGCTACTTCCTTGAGTAGTCTGGGATGCAGACCATCAGGCCCCGGGGATTTATCGGCTTTCATTCCCATCAATTTCCCTATCACAATTTCCCGCCTAATAAGGATATCCTTCAGTTCCTCCTTCTTACTAGACCTACTGTCCCCTAGTACATTCAGAAGGTTATTTGTGTTTTCCTTCGTGAAGACAGAACCGAAGTATTTGTTCAATTGGTCTGCTATTTCTTTGTTCCCCGTTATAAATTCACCTGACTGCAAGGGACCTACGTTTGTCTTCACTAATCTTTTTCTCTTCACATATTTATAGAAGCTTTTGCAGTCTGTTTTTATGTTCCCTGCAAGCTTCCTTTCATATTCTATTTTTCCCCTTTTAATTAAACTCTTTGTCTTTCTCTGTAGAATTCGAAATTTCTCCCAGTCCTCAGGTTTGTTGCTTTTTCTAGCCAAATTATGTGCCTCTTCCTTGGCTTTAACACTATCCTCAATTTCCCTTGTTAGCCATGGTTGAACCACCTTCCCCGTTTTATTTTTACTCCAGACAGGGAGTCAATTCCCACCTCATACTGTCGAAGTTACCTTTCCTTAAGTTCAGGACCCTAGTCTCTGAATTAACTGTGTCACTCTCCATCTTAATAAAGAATTTTACCATATTATGGTCATTCTTCCCCAAGGAACCTCGCACAACAAGATTGCTAATTAGTCCCTTCTCATTACACATCACCCAGTCTAGGATGGCCAGCTCTCTAGTTGGTTCCTCGACATATTGGTCTCGAAAACCATCCCTAATACACTCCAGGAAATCCTCCTCCACCATATTGCTACCAGTTTCGTTAGCCCAATCAATATGTAGATTAAAGTCACCCATAATAATTGCTGTACCTTTATTGCACGCATCCCTTAGTTCTTGTTTGATGCTGTCCCCAACCTTACTACTACTGTTTGGTGGTCTGTACACGACTCCCACTAGCATTTTCTGCCCTTTGGAATTCCGCAGCTCCACCCATACCGATTCTACATCATCCAGGCTAATGTCCTTCCTTACCATTGCATTAATTTCCTCTTTAACCAGCAATGCCACACCGCCTCTTTTTTTCCTTTCTGTCTATCCTTCCTAAATGCTGAATACCCCTGGATGTTGAGTTCCCAGCCTTGGTCCCCCTGGAACCATGTCTCCGTGATGCCAATTACATCATATCCGTTAACTACTACCTGCGCAGTTAATTCGTCCACCTTATTCCGAATACTCCTCGCATTGAGGCACAGAGCCTTCAGACTTGTTTTTTTAACACACTTTGCCCCTTTAGAATTTTGCTGTAATGTGGCCCTTTTTGTTTTTTGCCTTAGGTTTCTCTGCCCTCCACTTTTACTATTCTCCTTTCTATCTTTTGCTTCTGACTCCATTTTATTTCCCTCTGTCTCTCTGCATAGGTTCCCACCCCCATGCCACATTAGTTTAACTCCTCCCCAACAGCACCAGCAAACACTCCCCCTAAGACATTGGTTCCAGTTCTGCCCAGGTGCAGACCGTCAGGTACAAAAGAGGAAGCTCCACCCATCTTCATCACTTTGAGTGCTAAGGAATAAAGGATAGGTCACAGGCTGACCTTCTCTCAAGCATGGGCCTCGTGTGCATTTATACTGTATAGTAAGGACCTATCAGTATTCATCTGAGCTATCCTGCGATTCCTACTCTGACTAGCACGTGGCACTGGTTGCAATCCTGAGATTATTACTTTTGAGATCCTACTTTTTAATTTAACTCCTATCTCCTTAAATTCGTCTCGTAGGACCTCATCCCATTTTTTACCTATATCGTTGGTATCTGTCTTGTCATATTGCCTTATAATAGCGTAAGTTAAGTTAAAACATTAACGTAACTGATGTACAACAATGGCCAGGCAAGGGCAGAGCAGGCAAGGATAAAATGTAACTCAACGCAAATGCAACTGTTGTCTAACTGTAACTATAGCTGTAACTGTGACTGTCCCCAATGTAAGTTCATGCAAAGCGTTCATTTATGAGCTTTGCAGCAGCGTAACTCCCACGGGGTTTCTCCAGTCTTCCGGTGGGCGGGGCGGGGGGAACCATGGATTCATCACCAGGCTAATTGTCCTCCCCGAGGTCCTCACCAGCCTCCTCCTCCTCCTACTTCTTGTCGTCTGTCTCTTCCACCTCCACTCCTTCCTGAAGTGGACCGGCAGCCCCATCTGGCAATTGTTGTCCTCTCCTTATAGCTAGGTTATGCAACATGCAGCACACCACAATAAACTCAGCGACCTGGTCAGGGTGGTACTGTAGGCTGCCTCCAGAGTGGTCCAGACATCTGAAGCGCTGCTTGAGCACTCCAATTGTCCTTTCGACGATACTGCGTGTAGCTATGTGGCTTTCGTTGTAACGCTTCTCGGCTTCCGTCAGTGGATTACGCAGGGGGTTTATGAGCCAGTTGACAAGGCCATATCCTTTATCCCGCAGCACACAACCATGACCTTCTAGCTGACTGTCAAACAGGTCAAGGATAGCACTCTCATGCAGGATGTGCACATCATTGGATGCTGTCTGAAAATGTAGCATTAACTGCCTTGATGATCAGGTTGTGGTCGACAATGAGCTGCACGTTCAGGGAGTGGAATCCCTTTCGGTTACGAAACATCTCCGCATTCTGTAAAGGGGCTTTCAGGGCAATGTGCGTACAGTCTATTGCCCCCTGCACCTTGGGGAAGTTTGCTATTCGCGAGAAACCCAAAGCCCTCTTGGCCTGTGCCTCCCCGGTCATAGGGAAGCTTACAAAGTCCACGCTGCTCCCAAGGAATCCGCGTTGCTCCTTTTATGGCCCTGACATGGAGGCTCTGGGAGCGGCGTGGAGGCCTCAGGAGCGGCATGGAACCTCGGGAACGGCGTGGAGGGCCCGGGAGCAGTGTGGAGGGCCCAGGAGCAGCGTGGAGGCCTCGGGAGCAGCGTGGAGTCTCAGGAGCGGCGTGGAGGCCTCGGGAGCAGCATGGAGGTCTCGGGAGCAGCATGGAGCCTCGGGAGCGGTGTGGAGGCCTCGGGAGCAGCATGGAGCGCTCGGGAGCAGCATGAAGGCCTCAGGAGCAGCGTGGAAGCCTCGGGAGCAGCATGGAGTGCTCGGGAGCAGCGTGGAGCCTCGGGAGCAGCATGGGGTGCTCGGGAGCAGCGTGGTGGCCTCGGGAGAAGCGTGGAGACTTCGGGAGCAGCGTGGAGGCCTCGGGAGCAGAATGGAGGCCTCGGGAACGGCGTGGAGTCCCCGAGAGCAGCGTGGAGGCCTCGGGAGAAGCGTGGAGCCTCGGGAGCGGCATGGAGGCCTCGGGAGCAGCGTGGAGCCTCGGGAGCGGCGTGGAGGCCTCAGGAGCAGCGTGGAAGCCTCGGGAGCAGCGTGGAAGCCTCGGGAGTGGCATGGAGGCCTCGGGAGCAGTGTGGAGGCCCCAGGAGTGGTGTGGAGGCTTCGGGAGCAGCATGGAGCATACTACTTCAGGAAGCAGCGCGAGCTGGTGCAGGAGGACGATGGCAGTGAAGAGAGACATCATCAAGGTCCAGGTCGGTGATTGGAGAGTGGGCAGATACAGCAGGAGCGACGAGGTCGGGGCGAAGGAGCGGTGAGAGAATGTAGAGGGACGTGATTGGGGCCCAGGAGAGGCGTGAGTTCAGGTCCAGGGGCCCAGGGGCAGCACGGGCCAGCCCACACTGCGATATGTGTGCGCACTGGAGCCGTGCAGCAGAGCAGGTCTCCAGTCATCTTGGTTAACCCTTGCCATTGGAGAAAGACCTAGCTCTGTCAAGCCTGTGTGGTGGTTGGTGTGCAACGGCCACCACACGTTAAAAAAATCCACGCACAGGCTTCTTCCACCCTTCAGGATGTAAGTCGGGACCTGGAATATTAGGTCCTTCATTGAAACATCTGTGAACATATCTTTTTTTGGCGTGGAAGCAAGTCATCCTCGTTTTGAGGGACTGCCTATGATGATGGTATAATTCCATCCTGTGAGCGTAAAGGGCTTCAGTCACCTGTCGAATGGAACAGTGTGTGGCATGCTGAGAGAAACCACAGATATCACTAGCTGAAGCTGAAAGGAGCCAGATGCGTAGAAGGATAGTACAGCAGTAACCTTTACCTCAACAGGCAGTGTGCTCCTGATGGAGCTGGTAGGCTGCAGATCCCTGTTGATGAGCTGGCATATCTCATCGATGACCTCCTTCCGGAAGTGCAGTCTCCTAAGCCACGCATTATCAGCAAGTTGAGGTAAGATTGCTTTTCCCTGTATGTTCGTTGTCTGTACATTCTCCTCCTCTGCCTCCACATTAGTCTGCCACCTCTTCGATCGGCCCCTTCACTTAACTCAACTTCAGACACCAGCATGTGAGCAGTTACAAGTAATGGTCGAGAAGCTACAAGTCCCATCACTATCACTATCACTATTGTTATAAATGCCCTTTGTACCCAAAAAATTTAAAATATAAATAAATATACATACAAATATAAATATAAGTATAAGTGTGAGTCGATCTATCAGTTAAAGGCCCTTAAATAACTCACAAATTATCAGTCCCTTTTTTAAGCTGCCTCCTCACTTCCTCTGATGTTCAAAATGGCGTCCGTAGTGCCGAGTTCTGTGAGGAAGGCCAGGTAAAAGCAGCTTTTCTCCAGCAATCTTTTCAGTGAGCGATCAGCCCGGCGATGTGTGGGTGATTTGCCGAAAGTTGCGTTGGGCGATGTGAGGGCGATCACTTCAGTGATCACCTCGGCGATGTGACCCGAAAGTTTGGCCGGCGATGTTCCAGCCCAATTTTCCACTTTTTCATCAAAATGGGCGATAGTTTGCCGTTTTGGGTGAAAAATGGGCATTAGCCCAGTGATCTGAAGTGGAAAGTCTAGCCCTATGGGGGTGCAGATTGGGTTGAGAGCAGCACCACCTGGAGAGATCAGCAAAGTTGTGACAGCGGAACGAGAGCAACTCCAAGGAAATGACCCGCCATAATTTGCTTTTGCATTATCTCTCCTATATTTATCACATATCTCTTCTTTAACAATCATTTTTGTTCCTACCCACTTACTGTTAGAATGTATTTACCCTGTACATTTATCTACTTCGTATTAAGCAAATCCACTGTTTGATCTGCCGTTTCTTCAGCCAATTTATCTGCACTAAGTCGCAGTTTATGTGCCTTGCCTTTATCGTGAATTTCTTTTTTCCTTTTATCTATTCTCAGTGTGTCACAACAACAACTCCCAATTTATTCTCACCCTCCACTGAAAGCCCAAAAATGGCATCTGATGTGTGTCAGTGCACCTGCTTTGAAAGTGTAGACTCTGTGGATTTAAGAAAGTGCATGCAGGAAGGATAATATTAAATGGAGGATACTTGCTCCTAGTAGTACCATGTGCCCAGGCACTGCATGGAGGAATATTAATTTCTATTTGTATTATGTGCAGCATAGATGTGACAACACAGTCAAATACTTCTTCGTTTATTGCAACTTTTGGTACAAATGACAAATGACATTTGGCTGGATATTAGCTCAGAGATGGGGAGGGTGCTCAAGGGCTGTTTTGAGGTCAGGAAACCCGGAAGTACAGGTTTTCTGAACATCCTGCAGTTTTTAACTGCAGGACGTCTTTAACTTTTTTTCTGTATGTTTCCCGCCCATGACCAGCCTGATTGACAGGCCGGTTGGTTGTCAAGAGGGAAATCCTGCAGCATAAGGCCACTGCCCAGCTGGATTGAGAGCACGTAGGTCTAGTAGGGGTTAGGAGAGACCATTGGGGGAGGGTGGTGTTCGGGGGTTGGGGGGTTCCGATCGCGGGGGTGTCTGATCGCGGGGGACAGATGGTGGTTGTGGGGTCCAATCACAGCGGGATGATGGGGGGGGCGGCGGGGGTTTACCGATAAGCTTGTTGGGCCTGGAGGAAACACTCCTGCTACTCTTGGCCCACAAGCAGTGCCGTAAAGGCATTTACCTCATGGTTTCAGCCCTTCTTGCCTCCTTTTACCTGCTGGGTTTCCCGAGGCCAGGGAATCCAGATGCCTATGGTTAAAAATACTGTTAAAATGAAGGCACGCAGCATCATTAAATTATTTATTTGACCAACCCACGTCTCGTGAGCGGAATGGTTTCCGACCCTTCATCTCACCTCCGTTGAAACCGGAAGTGGACAGTTTCGAGGTGGGTTAGGTTCCTGCTTCAGCCTTTGAGCTTTTTAACTTCCACCTGAGCCAAACCCATCCATATTTGGGGGTTAAAATTACACCCATTATGTTGTTTCACGGACAGTTGTCGATGAAGTAATTCCAGACTGATTAATGTTTGAATAATTGCGGCAGATTTAAATTTAATGCCATTGTCACTCCCAATTCCATGGTACATCAGACCATTTGGTTTCCATTTTCACAGCACCTTCTACGTTGTTTTGTGCTCCTTTGCCTGGACAGCATGCTAAAGCTGAACTGCTTTGTAGTAATACATCCTGATGCTATTGTCAAACTTTATTTCAACATTTTTTTTATCAATTAGAAAGAAATATGCTACATACAAAAAAAATTGAAAACCATTGTATTGGCACTGAAATTCCGGTTGGAGCCTTCTTTCGGACGATCGCCTCCGACTGGAGAATTTTTATGAAAGTACCTGGAGTTTCCGGAGGTGCCTGCGATTCCGGTGGGGAGGCCTTCTCTTCCCGCACTGCGAAGTGCACTCCCGTCCTCCAGGTTCGAACGCAGAAGGTGCCGGCACGTGTGACTGCTCAACCAATCAGGTACAGTATTCTCATTAATTGCAATTAGAACTCTGTATCTACGAGTTCTCATTGCTATTAATGAGAAAAAAAACAAACACATTAAACACCATAATAAAAAATAAAAAACACACCTCACTTAATTAAAATTAATTGAAATTAAAGTTAATAAATGACTTAGAAAATAAAATTCTGATTTTTTTTAAAGTGTTTTTGATTATGATTTAAAACAAACTTACCTTAGTGGACAGGGTTTTTAACAATAAAATGTGGTTTTAAAATTTTATTTTATTATGTTTTTGTGTGTTTTAAAACTCTTACGCCTGTAAACTTTTATCAGGCACAAGAGATTTCAGGACATAAATACCGCAATCTTGCCCTTGCAAATGTCCTTGCTCCCGAGGTGCGGAGGATCTGTCAAGCATGTGCATTGTGCGATGCCTTCCCGGGTCCGTACACACTCCGTACGGACCCGGGGAGGCCAGGATTTCTGCGCAATTATATCACACAGAGTACTTCATCCATATGACATGTTATTTGCAGTTTAGGAGATCAAGTTGGAGAAAGCACTGGTGCTATAAAGCACATCTGGGTCTTTAAATCTTCCATCTAATGCACAAAAGTAATAATTGGCAGTGGACAATTTTAAGACGAGTCGCTTCAAAATCAATTTTTCTTTCAATATTTGGACAATTTTCATAAATTTGTTGCCAGTCACAGGTGCTTTGGTTGTCAGCCATCATCGGTGCTTGGTTGGCGAGTGAGTGGGGGGAGACGGAATGCTGTCATCCGGAGGAAGGCCACCACCTCCCATTTCCCTGGAGCCACCGACAGGGCTGGCCCTTAGCATCCGGAGCACAATGTACAGGACCACCTTGCTGGCCTGCTTTAGGACCGTTACTTCCACATGGGACAGTGGGGAACGCAGTGAGTATGGTGGCAGGCATGGACTGCATCACCTGCGCAAGCTGAAGCAGAGCTTGTGCCTGTGATGTGCCCGAGTCTGCAACGTGCTCAAGGGCACACACCACACTCTCTGGAACCCCACTGACACAGCTGGAGGCCACCAGCCTCTGTGTGAGGGCAATGATGGTCTCGCTGGAGTCACAGGTCGCAGCGACAATCTGCAACCCTACCTCCGTAATGGTCGCAGTGAGCTTGTTGATGCTAGCAGTGATCTGTCCAAATGCATCAAGGAGCTGACCGCTTACTTCTATGTTGTCCCTGGACATTTCCACCAGGTCCAGTTCTTGGTCTGCCTGTCTGCTAGCAGACCGACTTTAACTTAAGAAATAGGAGCAGGAGTAGGCCATTTGCCGCTTGAGCCTGCTCCGGCATTCAATAAGATCAAGGCTTATCTAATCCTGGCCTCAACTCCACTTCCCCGCCCGCTCCCCAAAACCCTTAACATCCTTATCATTCAAATATCTCCACCTTAAATATATTCAATGACCCAGCCACCACAGCTCTCTGGGTTAGAGAATTCCAAAGATTCACAACCCTCTGAGAGAAGAAATTCCTCCTCATATCTGTTTTAAATGGGCGATCCCTTATTCTGAAACTATGCTCCCTAGTTCTAGATTCCCCCACAATGGGAAACATCCTCTCTGCATCTGCCCTGTCAAATCCCCTCAGAAACGTATATGTTTCAATAAGATCACCTCTCATTCTTCTAAACTCCATTGAGTATAGGCCCAACCTGCTTAACTTTTCTTCATAAGACAACCTCTTCATCTCAGGAATCAACCTCGCGAACCTTCTCTGAACTGCTTCCTTCCTTAAATAAGGAGACCAAAACTGTACGCAGTACTCCGGGTGTGGTCTTACCAATGCCCTGTAAAGTTGGAGCAGGACTTCCCTACTCCATCCCCCTTGCAATAAAGGCCAACATTCCATTTGATTTCCTGATTGCTTGCTGTACCTGCATGCTAACTTTTTGCATTTCATGTACAAGAACCCCCAGGTCCCTCTGTACTACAGCAATTTTTAATCGCTCCCCATTTGAATAATAATTTTTTTTTTTACTTTTCCAACCAAAGTTGAGAACCTCACATTTTCCCACATTATAGTCCAGCTGCCAAATCTTTTCCCACTCACTGAACCTATCTCTATCCCTTTGTAGATTCTTTGTGTCCTCCTCACAACTTGTTTTCTTACCTATCTTTGTATCATCAGCAAATTTGGCTGCATTATATCGATCCCTTCATTCAAGTCATTAATATAAATTGGAAATAGTTGAGGCCCCAGCACTGATCCCTGTGGCACCCCACTAGTTACAGTTTGCCAACCTGAAAATAACTCATTTATGCCGACTCTCTGTTTTTTGTTAGTTAGCCAATCCTCTATCCATGTTAATTTATTACCACCAACCCTGTGAGCTCTTATCTTGTGCAGTAACCTTTTATGTGGCACCTTAGCGAATGCTTTCTGGAAATCCAAATACACGACATCAACAGGTTCCCCTTTACCCACTCTGCTCGTTACATCCTCAAAGAACTCCAGCAAATTTGTCAAACATGACTTCTCTTTCATAAAACCATGCTGACTCTGCTTGACTGCATTATGATTTTCTAAATGTCCTGCTACTACTTCCTTAATGATGGACTCCAGCATTTTCCCAATGACAGATGTTAGGCTAACTGGTCTATAGTTTCCTGCTTTCTGTCTTCATCCTTTCTGAAATAGGAGTGTTACATTTGCGGTTTTCAAATCTGCTGAGACCTCTCCAGAATTCAAGGAATTTTGGTAGATCACAACCATTGCATCCACTATCTCTGCAGCCACCTTTCTTAAGATCCTAGGATGCAAGCCATCAGGTCCAGGGGACTTGTCCACCTTTAGTCCCATCACTTTGCCTAGTACTTTATCTCTAGTAATAGTGATTGTTTTAAGTTTCTCCGCCCCCCCCCCAATAGCTCCTTAATTATCAATTATTGGGATGTTTTTAGTGTCATCTACCGTGAAGACCGATACAAAATATTTGTTCAAAGTCTCTGCCATTTCCCTGTTTCTCATTATTAATTCTCCAGTCTCAGCCTCTAAGGGACCAACGTTTACTTTAGCTATTCGCTTCCTTTTTATATACCCTTAAATGCTCTTACTTGCCGACTCACCCTCCGGAGAGCTGGCCTGCGGGATTCCACCCCAGCACTGCGTTGCTGTATGCGACTGGGCCCAGCAGCTCCCACTCTTCAAACTCCGAGATTGGAGCGTCGTCCCCAGAGGAGCTGAGTGCAGGTGGTGGATCAGGTGGCCTTGGATGCTGTGCCGGAGGTGGCTCATCCATGCCCTCCTCCTCCTCTAGATGATAACCTGATGTGGAAGGCTCCCTCGAGGGATCCTGTGCCTGTGGCTGGTCATCTGGATGTAGAAAGCAACAGACAAATGGTTAGCAGCAGGGGAGGGGGCAGGGTGACATGAGGAAGGTCGCATGGTTCAGGCTCATTTGAAGGAGTGCTACTACTCCTGTAGTGTCTTGGGTGGCGTGATCCATTTACTTACCCTCACTAATCAAAGGGGGCTTAGCACCGTCTCCGATAACTGTCCGACCTGTGGCGCCGCTGAGGGCTGCCACTCTCTCCTCAACGTCTGTCATTGGCAGGGTCTGAGGTGGACCCTCGCCTGTCTGCAGCTGCTTGCACTGATTGTGTGACTTCTTGGATTGAAAAGAGGAAAATGGGAATGGTTATAAGAGGGTCCATATGCTCTTGTGGCACAAGGTGGCCACCAAAGCACTTTATGCCATACTGTCTGAATATACTAGGGGTCTCTGTTTAGTGGCCTTGGATGTTGCATGTGCTTCGTCAGGACGTCATCAAAGTGTGGAGCCATCTAAGATGAGGTGTGTATGAAATCTTTCAGAAAGCAATAGGAGCAGTTTCAGTGCATTGCAATGAGTGATCTTAATAATGTGGATAGACCATTCATCACAAATAGGGTGGCGAACTAAGCCTTCCTTTGTGTCGTACATTGTGTGAGGCCACCCACAGGGCCTGAAATTGGTCAACTTGCCACCCACTGCCACTGACATTGCTCTTGCAGATCCACCCAGTGCCACTTTCAAGGTGGGCTGGAACGGGCGGGAGGGGAGAACTGTAGGGAGCCGCACGCTGACGTCAGCGAACGGCCGAGTGGTGCAATGGTGCAACTAAGCTCCTGCCCGCCGAGCTCCCATATTCATGCGGGCGGGAGTTGGCGCCAGAACGGCAATGGACTGCTGGCTGGAGGCTGGTCTGTCCCCGATGGTAAGTCTGAAGATCCTCAAAAAAAGGTTAGTGAATATTTTTTTTTCCAAAGCGACTTATCTGGATGGGGTCCCCTGAAAGTATTCCACTAGTTTTTTAATTTTTTCCTGATGATTTTTATTTTCAGCTGTTCGATCCTCTATGGGCCCGACTTCATCCTCGGCGACACTTGGGCGGCAAGCGCCTTTGCCACCGAGAATGGGAGCTCCCGCCGGCTGCTGCCCAAATTGGCGGCATAAGTCCCTCATTTGCAGGCCGCCGGCCTTCGAGGGACCTTGTTGATGAATATACCGGCCAAAGATGCGTCAGCTACCTCAGCGGCCATCGGCGGTCCTTTGGGCGGCACTTGGGCGGGCGGGGACCTTCACCAATATCGGGCCCACAGAGTGTTGAGAGGCACCAAAAGCATCAGATCAATCACATAGAGTCCCAGATTTATCCTTGAAGTAATGAAGAGTGGATGAATTAAAATGGTACTCCTTCTCCCGACTCTGGTGAGGTCATTAAACTTCTTTCTATACTGGGTGGCAGTTCTGGTCACAGTGTTCGAGGCAGAGACCCCTTCCGCAATCTCCCTCCAGATTTGTTTAAAAATAGAAGGCAGCGGTCTGGATCCCGCCTGAAGATGAAGTTGAGCCCACTTCCTCTCCACCACCCCCACTAACGATTCACTGGCCTCCTGGCTGAAGCGCCTGGCATGCTGCCTTCCCTCCTCCTCCTCCATCTCTGCAGAAATGGCTGAAGTGCGCTGGTTTAAATGCACATGCGTGCAGGAAGTTGCCGCGCCCTGCATTAGCATTTGAAACAGGAACGTAAACCAGGAGGTGGAAGGGGGTAAAAAAGATCATGTGCAAAATGGCCGCCTCCGTCAGCACCGGAAGTTTCACCTCCGGCACACAGAATCTGTCGTGCAATGCCGGACTTAATGCCAACGCTCTTCCGGGGCTTCCTTTCGGTGAAAGTTCCTTACTCTGTCTCTAACTTTATCCCGACGCTAACTTTTGCGCCCCACCATGAAGTGAGCTCGGGAAATCCCGAAAACCCAAAATCCAGCCCATTGTCGACTGGACTTCCCTCGTCCACTAACTTTGTAACTTAAAAAAAAAATACAATTAGATTTGTGAGACACGACCTCTTTTTTATGAAGCCATGTTGGGTGTCCCTAATATGTCCCTTCCTATCCAAGTATTCATATATTGCATCTCTTATGATTCTTTCAAGCATCTTACCTATGACTGATTTTAAACTGATTGGCTTATAGTTACCCGTGTCTGCCTTGTCACCTTTTTAAAAAATGGGGACTACATTAGCCTCCTTCTAATTTGTAGGAACCATTCCAGAGTGCAGTGAGCTATTAAACATACAGGCCAGGGTCTTTCACATCACATGTCCTATCTCCTGGAGGGCCCTTGGGTGGATATTATCCAGCTCGGCTGCTTTACCTATTTTCAAGTTCTTAATACTTTCTAAAACAATAAGTTTATCTATGTTAATGTTACTAACAAAACTAGTATTTTTAAATTCAAATATTCGAGCTTCATCTTCAAGGTTGAAGACTGACGCAAAGTATTCATTTAATATTTCCGCCATACTTAGTGAGTCCTTTGTAACCTGTCCTTGAACACCCTTCAGTGGCCCAATACAGTCTTTGATATTTCTCTGACTCTTCACATAACTAAAAAAGCTCTTCCCATTACTGCCACAGTTGTCTGCAATCCTTTATTCCATTAGCCTTTTTGCTGATCTAATAGCAGCCTTCATTTTCTTTAGTTGTTCCTTGTATTCAACCCTGTTTCTTTGAGTATTAAATGTCTTTAATTTATAGAAACATTTATTTTTACATTTTATTTGTCTTTGTACATGGCTAATCAGCCACCTTGGCTTTTTCTGACCACATTTCCTTCTTTTGATTTTGGGTACATGTTTGTTTTCCACATTTTTAATCTTGTTCTTAAAAACTTTCCATTTATATTTAACATTGATCACATCACCACCGAGGAGGGTTAGCCAATTTACCCATTCCAAGTTATCTGCCATTTTCTGAAATTCGATACGAGCTGCAGGCTCTCAGTACCTTTAGTTCTACTAGCCAATGGGAACTGTATAATGTTGTGATCAGTGTTGCCCAGATGTTCCCCCACATGGAGGCCTGATACAAGGTCAGGCTCAGTACTAAACACCAGATCCAAAATATGATTTTCCCAAGTTACTTAATTTACATGTTGAGTCAGGAAACAGTCTTGTAATATTTTCAATACATTTTTCAGTTGCCTTTCCCACCACTACAGCAGGTAAACCATCGTGCCAATAAATGCCAGGAATATGGAAGACCTCATTACAGCCTTGGTCAAACATGGACAAAAGAGCTGAATTCCAGAGGTGAGTTGAGAGTGACTGCCCTTGACATGACATCAATAGGAATCAAGGGGAAAATTCTCCAATGGCTGTAGTCATACCTAGCACAAACAAAGATGGCAGTGGTTGTTGGAGGCCAATCATCAATTTTTGGAGGCCAAAAAAAGCTGGCCACAACAATGGAGGCAGCGGGATCTTGGAGCAGCTGGAGGGAGTTTGAAAAAAAGCTGCTCTCTGACAACAGAGGCAGCTCGAGCCTGCAGCAGCTGGAGGGAGTTTGAAAAAAAGCTGCTCCCTGACAATGGAGGCAGCTTGAGCCTGGAGCAGCTGGAAGGAGTTTGAAAAAAAGCTGCTCCCTGACAACAGAGGCAGCTCGAGCCTGCAGCAGCTGGAGGGAGTTTTAACTATAAGCGTCTCCCTGACAATGGAGGCAGTTCAAGCTGGGAGCAGCTGGTGGGAGTTTTAAACATAAGTGTCTCCCTGACAATGGAACTCTTTTGAGTTTACCTGAAAATAACCATAAACATTAAAACCATGCCACCCGCCTGGGTGACACAGCAGACATTTTCAAGGCCCCTTTTTTTTTTCCTTTTTTTTGTTTTTTTTTTGGGGCGCTAAAATCAAATTTTTCCAGTGCCCCCTATAAAAGGGGAGGGGGACACTAAAAGCACCGGCAATGAAAACAAATTAAACTTTAAAACGTAAAATCAAATTAAAATTTGGTTGCCGGGCGTGATGATGCACTCCAGTCCCTCCGGTGCCCACCTCTCGTCCCTGACAATGGAGGCAGCTCGAGACTGGAGCAGCTGGAGGGAGTTTTAAATATAAGCGTCTCCCTGACAACGGAGGCAACTCGAGCCTAGAGCTATAACAACAGATGTGCCAAGGAGACTAAACAAGAAATAAAAAGCAATGACATTATGACATCACAAGGATGGAGGATGGTGATTGGTGCTTCCATATTCATTGAATCAATGGACAGGGAATTAATTTTAAAGAAAGCTAAAAACTGATTTAATTTGCTTCAATTGCTGATTTTCTCATTTTAACTTAATTTATAATTAGGGTATTTATTATTTAATTTTGTTTCATTATAATTAATCGTTATTATACTGATTTTACTGTTGCATACTCCTTATTGTATTATTTACATTATAATTTTAATTTCTTTTTTTTTAGTTTTTTTACCTGTGTCTATCTGCATGAACATTTTGACTGCCGCTTCAGACCTGAGCCTTTGACCTCTTTTTACACTTCTTTCTCCCATTTATTTCTCTCTTTCCCTCAATGATCAATATCTAACATGTTGTAAAATTATTGTGAAGCACCTTGGAATGTTTTACTACATTAAAGGCACTATAAAAATAAAAGTTATTATTATTATGATCACAGCCCCAGAACATCGCTGTGGCGAGTGTCTCATCTCCTGACTCCCCAAAGTCTTTCCACCATTTACAAGGCACGTCAGGAGTGTGATGAAATACTCTCCACTTGCCTGGATGAGTGCAGCTCCAACAACACTCAAGAAGCTCGACATCATCCAGGACAAAGCAGCCCGTTTGATTGGCAGCCCATCCACCACCTTCAACATGCACTCCCTCAACCATTGGCACACCATGGCTGCAGTGTGCACTATCTACAAGATGCACTGCAGCAACTCGCCAAGGCTTATTTCGCACCTCACAGACCCGCGACCTCTACCATCTAGAAGGACATGGGCAGCAGGTGCATGCGAGCACCATCATCTGCATGTTCTCCTCCAAGTCACACACCATCCTGACTTGGAACTATATCGGCTGTTCCTTCATCATCGCTGGGTCAACATCCTGGAACTCCCTCCCTAACACTGTGGATGTACCTTCACCAAATGAACTGCAGCGGTTCAAGAAGGCGGCTCACCACCACCTTCTCAAGGACAATTAGGGATGGGCCATAAATGCTGGCCATTAGGTGACGCCCACCATGAATGAATTTTTAAAAAGTGGTAATTCTGTGTATAGAATCTACCTATTCCATGGCACTTTGTGTTGCAGTACCAACATGCTATACCACAATTGAATCCCACTATCTCTGAACTGTCCATGTGACAAAGACTGGTTATGTGAACTTAAACAAGGTTAAGGAAATACTAGTAAAATGCCATGATGAGTTTGAGGTCGCCACTAGCTCCCCTTTATCCCTGTCATTTCACACCAATTCTTGCCACAGACCTGCTTTTTCCTGGATCAGGTTAATAGGTCTCTATCGTATGAGATAGAGAGAGTGAGGAGAAAGATCAGAAATCTGCTTGTGGTCATCATTTGCTTTCACTGAATAACAATGATGTCAGCATTTTACCCAGTTACAATAAGCAGTAAAATCTAGTACAAGGACTCCTCTAGCAGGGTCACAAATGGATATGTGTTCAGACTCTGAATTCTAATTACCATTCATGATGATATGCAAGATGAATTTCATTATAAAATATCCGCCTGCAAACTCTGCTCGGTGAAAGCCTCTGTGCAGCATTTTGCTGCATAAAATGTAGGAACAACAATGCATTGCAGACTTGTCAAGTGTCATTCATTTGGACAGAATCACTCATTTTCATTTAAAAATACCACCCACTTGAATAAAACTCACTCTGAAAAGTAAACACCATCCTTATGTATAAAGGGGCTCAAAATTAATCTTGTGACTTGATGATAAATCTCACTCCTACCATTTCTCCAATGTTGACAGCTCTGCCACTGCCAAACATAACTCCATGTGCACAAAACATTTAGAATCATGTAACAGTTCTAAGCAATTAAAACCCAGAATTTTCGATGACGAATAACAGCAAACGACTAGTGTTCGCTGTCATTACCCCTTTGAAACTGACCGGAACTTCAGGGTGCACCACATCTTGATGTGGAAATCCTGAAGTTGCTGTCAATCATTCCCTGCTCCAACACTGGCTGTGCTGTGCCACCACCAACCCCTGCCTCCCCCCCACTCCACCCCACACAGCCGGCAATCAGTGTAATCTATCAAATCAGGGAAACTGATGAAAATATCAGCTCTTCTGTGGTAATACTGCTATTACAGATGAAGAAAGAATTACTTGTATTTATATAGCGCCTTTCACAACCATCGGACGTCACAAAGTGCTTTTACAGCCAATGAAGTACTCTTGGCATGTAGTCACTGTTGTAATTTAGGAAACACAGCAGCCAATTTGCGCAGAACAAGCTCCCACAAACAGCAATGTGATAATGACCAGATAATCTGTGCTTTATTGTTCTGTTGATTGAGGAATAAATATTGGCCAGGATACCAGGGATAACTCCCCTACTCTTCTTCGAAGTAGTGCCATGGGATCTTTTATGTCCACCTGAGAGAACAGACGGGGCCTCGGTTTAACGTCTCATCCGAAAGACGGTATCTCAGACATGGAGTGGGACACGAGCTCACAACCTCCTGACTGAGAGGTGAGAGTTCTACCCACTGAGCCACAGATGACATTAAATACCCCATTAAAAGTTAATGGGGCCAAAATTGTCCTTTTTATAAGGCCCCTTGCCACCTGCAAGCTGCGGCCACAGGTCGGTGCGGAATGGCCACCGAGTCTCCGCAGAGGGGCGGCCATTTTGAAAATTGCCATTCCTCAGGTTTGGAGCGGTGTAGGGGACCGTTCCATCCCTTTTCCTGCCACGGACTCCTTACCAACTGTCGGGGACCGCTTCCCGAAATTGCCCCTTTCCTGGAATTGCTCCAAGGGAGTGGCTCTGCCGCCATAGGTGCCCCCAACAACTTTTGCTGTCGGTGCCCTGCCTGTGGCTTGGCGATGCGGCCGCCCTTAAAGGGGAGGTGGTGCTGCCGGCAACGCCATGTTATTTTATTTTGTCAGCCGATTGCCAGGTCGGGCCGACAATTATGGCCACAGGTTCAGCCAGGCCACCAACAGGCAGCATGGCATCACCTCTTGGGTGCCAGGCCACCTGCCCATCTGAAACCCTCCCTGGTAGTCCAGTGTTTGCCACTAAAGTGGCTGCAGAGTTCACAGCAGCCCTCCCCTTTAACTGAAGGAGAGAGACGTTGTGACGTGCCAACGCGATGATATCATCAGCGCGGTGCGGATGCCTTACAACGTCGGTCACTCTGCCCCGCACCCCACTTCTGCCCCCATGATGAGGCCACTTCCAACCTGTTCCAAAAAAACCCTGAAGTGCTGAATTTCAACAGTTTGGCCGCCCCATGCATTGGGGCAGCCAGCACACATCAAAAATGGTAGGTGCGACTCATTTTGGGCGGTGGACACTTTTGGCGCAGACTCTTTTAGATTAGGTGTAACTTGGGTTTTAACAGCGTATTGACTGCGAAACAAAAGTTACGGCCCCAAAAAACTCATTTTAATTTTGTGGAGTATTACATTTATCCATTTTAACAAAGATTAACATTTTTAAGAAACTTTAAAATATATATATATTTTTTAAAGTTTGTTCATCTTTATTTCAGGTTTACCTTTTTCCATGTGAGAGCCCCAATCTTTGTTATCTTCATTTTTAAAAAGTTAGACTCAAAGGAGCTTAATCACTTCCTGGTTTGCTGTCCGTGAGAATTCTACATTTTTATTGGCTGCTTAGACAGCTTGTTGACGTCACAGCAGCTCATGTTAGAGATTCCCCATTAAGTTGCGTTGATTTCAATTACCGGAAGGGGAAGGGGCCAGGACTGGGAAAGGCGATCGCAAATGCCAATCTCATGGAAAGTGGTGAAGGATTGTGGCATCAGGGCTAAGTGGCCTGCTAAACGTTGCAAAGGAATTCAACACATTGTCACTGCCCCGAGGGGGCTCGCCCACCACCACTGCACCCACTTGTGCGTCCATCAGGGCCAATACACATTGCTCCACCCCAGTTAGGGGTTGCACCTTAGAGTCCCCTTCTCCGCACTGAATCTGGTGTGTTCTGATCTGTGCGAGCTTGGCCTGCAAGATTAAAGAGAACATCAGAGTTAGTGCCCTTCTATCAGTCTGTCCGAAGTGCCTTACATAGTTCAGAACATGTTAGCGTATGAGAGTCTTTAAAGGTCGATGCAACTTCCGTTAGCTGTGAGTACTTGGTGTGGCAATGCTTGAATGAGGGGCTGAGGACCTAACAGTAACTGCAGATGCATATGAAGACTGAGGAGGTAACAAGATGAGGGGTGGGTCTCCACAACCGAGTAGGAAGGTTAACAGTGCATGCAGGCTTTTGGAGTGTCAATACTGAGGACGACTGCAACAAATTACAAGAAGACATTAATAAACTTGAAGCATGGGCATATAATTGGCAAATGAAATTCAACACAGATAAATGTGAGGTATTACATTTTGGTAAGAAAAATAGGGAGGTCACATATTATTTGGAAAATATGAATCTAAGTGGGGTATGTAGGCGGTGGTGTGTGGGGTCAGGTTCACCTCTGACCTTCTGAGTGGTTCGAATCGCTCCCACTCCCTGGGTTCTAGACTCTGGATTTATTTGGGGGTTGTGATAAAGTGCAAGAGACAACTGGTTTGGTGAAAAAGAACTTCAATTTATTAAAGGCAAGAAAATACAATGTCAAACTTATAATCACTCAAATAAAGAACAGTACATCACACATTCAGAGGGTTTACAGTGAATAATACACCTCCCACCTCCCTATGCCTAACACTGACTAGGTTAAACTCCAGGGCAAACAGGGATTATGCTCACCGATCCTTTACTGGTAGTTGGCGGTGGTTCGTAATTTTGGGGTTCACTGGATTCTGTAGGTTTTGCTTGCCGTACCCCAAACGTCGTAAAAGACTTCTTACTGCGCAATCTTCAGTTGGGTGGTGTCCACTGTTGCAGTAGGGCACGTTTTGGATTTATGGGGTAAGTACCCACTTTCTTTCGTGAGAATTAGGTTCAAAGTCTCTTTAGGTAATGTTTCATCTGCTGGTAGTCAGGCCTAGGTTGTGGAGTGGAAACTTTCAATTCTTCGGTTTCGTCTTTGTGGAGTTTTGTTTCAAAGTTGGTCGATCGCGGTGCTTTTGGTGGTATCACGTTGGCTGTGGTCAGTTGTTGCCGCGATGGTGATGTTCTTCCTTCCTTTTCAATAGCAGGGCAATGTGGCCCCGGTAGTGTCGTTGAGGCTGGAGAGGTTCGTTACAACTGCTGCGGTGATCTCTCTCTCCTCCCTTCTTGATGCTCTATAATGCTAATACTGACCTCTCAAGCAAAAGCATGTTCTGCTCAGCATTGCATACCTTCGTTAAAACAGGGCCCCAGTTATACTTTTGGAGCCATTCTAATCTTCGCGCCAAATCAGCCCTGAGTCTTTGTTTAATTTTTGGCAGGCTTGATATCTCTTTGTCATATTTTGGCAGGCTCATTAAACGTTAACCTGTCTCAGATGTGTCGATCTTCTGAATCCATTTCTTGATGGAAAAATGAGCTTTGGTATTTGCAATGTCTGCCTAGGTTTTGGTTTTCCATGTGGGCTGGATGTGCCATTGTCATTATGCATGTGCTGGAATGGGTTTTCTGCTCACAGTGATGGCTGGCTATCTCTGGGTTGATTGTTGCTATGTTAATGTCTCCTGGGGAGAAGGGTTTTCGAGTTTACACACTTTCCCCAGACAATTTGTTTTAGCTTCAATACTCCAGACAGTGTCAATACTCAAAACTGGTTTCCTTGAAGGATAATTCCTTTAATTCTTAGCCCTTCCCACATGGACTCAATCTGCCTTGTAAAATCCCAAATTCGATTAAAACTCATAGTTTCTCCCATGTGCACTTTAGGATCTCAAACTTTCTGGTAGATAGTTCCGAATTAAATTTCCTTTCCAATGAGTCCAAACACTGGGAAGGTTTTCCCATGAATTTTGCAACTCTACAGGTAGTAGAGCAAAGGGATCACGGCGGACAAATACACAAATCACTGAAAGTTGCGACACAGGGTGCAGAGAAGATTTACAAGGATGATATCAGGAAAGGATGAACAGATTGGATCTCTTTTCTCTTGAAAAGAGAAGGCAGAGGGGTGACCTAATAGATATCTTTAAAATTATGAAAGGTTTTGATAGAGTAAATACAAAGAGAGTGTTTCCACTTGTGGGGAAAAGCAATACTAGAGGCCATCAATATAAGATAGTCACCAAGAAATTAAATAGGGAATTCAGAAGAAACTTCTTTACCCAGAAAATGGTGAGAATGTGGAACTCGCTACCACAGGGAGTGGTTGAAGCGAATAGTATAGATGCATTTAATGGGAGGCTAGATAAGCATATGAGGGAGAAGAGAATGGAGGGTTATGTTGATAGTTAGATGAAGAAAGACAAGAGGAGGTTCAAATGGAGCATAAATGCTGCCATGGACTGGTTAGGCCGAATGGCCTGTTTCTATGCTGTATATCCTATGTAATCGAGGTAAAAACTAAAAGCTGTATGAATGAGCAAACACAGAACTATTAACACTGATGTGCTAGCTTTTTAAAATATTTGTAGCCTTTATCAAACGACCTGATTTTGTTCAATTTTGTGGACTCTGGTTTACAAATATATTTACAAAAATGGCAATTTAGCATCTTTTAAAGAAGATAAAGCATAGTTTGAAAAGAAAGTACGAATCAATGGCGGTGGAATAGAATGATACCCCGTCCAGTTTGTGTCTATCCGGTTTTGTTGGATTTTGTCTTATTTTTGGAGTTTTTTTCTCATCTGTACTGTAGGGTATACAATAAAATATCAAAGCCAGACTGTTCTACACTGTTTCTGAGTCCTATGACAACGGTGACTACACTCCAAAATTTCTTTCTTTCTTTCTTTCTTTCGTTCTTTCATTCTTTCATTCTTTATTTCTTTCTCCTAAAATAAAGTTCAGCACAAAACAGCAAGCAAATGAGCAGCTGAACCTAGGAGTTAACAGTAAAGTATTGGGAGCTGAAGAGTAAGACATTGAACGGCTGAAGTGAGACTCATGGGAGACAACTGTGGTATTGCTTCAGGGAGAAACGCAATGAGTTTATGAGCCGGGACTGCATTCACTGATATGAGAAGATGTGGAACATTCAGCTCCTAGATTAGAGACAGAGAGAATTAATTCAATGCTATGTTAGTTAACATAAGAGCTGGACCAGACTCAGAGAGACAGATAGTATAAAATGGATGCTAGCTATTCAGCTGCCAGTCATACATCTCTCCTAATTTTTGGGAGAGATGTATAGCGGGCGGCTGAGTCAATATCGATATCACATTTCAGGTCACTGATCTTTGGCCAGAACTGGAATAGTTTCGAGGGTAACAGGTTTTAAGCAAGTACAGAGGCAGGGAATGTGGGGAGGGGAGGAAAGAACAAAAGGGAAGGTCTGTGATAAGGTGAAAGGCAGGAGAGATCAAAAGACAAAAGGGACGATGGTCTGAAAGGTCATTGACCTGAAACGTTAACTCTGTTTCTCACTCCACGAATGCACTCCCTCTATGACAAGTACATCCCTCCTTAGGTAAGGAGACCAAAACTGTACACAATACTCCAGGTGTGGTCTCATCAGGGCCCTATATAATTGCTGTAAGACATCTTCACTCTTATACTCAAATCCTCTTGTAATAAAGGCCAACATACCATTTGCTTTCTTAATTGCTTGCTGTACCTGCATGTTAATTTTCAGTGATTTGTGTAGAAGGACACCCAGGTCCCTCTGAACACCAACATTTCCCAATCTCTCACTATTTAAAAAATACTCTGCTTTTCTATTTTTCCTACCAAAGTGGAAACTTCACATTTATCCACATTATATTCCATTTGCCATTTTCTTGCCCATTCACTTAGCCTGTCTATATCCTCTTGAAGCCTCTTTGCATCCTCCTCACAACTTGCATTCCAACCAGGCTTTGCATCATCAGCAAACTTGGATATATTACATTTGGTCCCCTCAGACCTTTCAGGAGTGAAATTATGAAACACTTCTACACACAAAGGGTGGTAGAAGTTTGGAATTCTCTTCCACAAACAACAATTAATGCTAGATCAATTGTTAATTTTAAATCTCACTCCAGTAAATTCTAGGCCTAGATTAGAAACAGAGGGAATTAATTCAATGTTATGTTAGTTAACATAAGAGCTGGGCCAGCTGAGACAGATAGTGTAAAATGGGTGCTACCTATTCAGCTGCCAGTCATACATCTCTCCTAACTTTTGGGAGAGATGAATAGTGGGCGGATGAGTCGATATCGATATGACATTTCAGGTCATTGACCTTTGGCCAGAGCTGGAATAGTTTAGAGTTTTGTTAAATTAATTAATTTTGTTAACAAAAAGAAAAGGTAGCACCATTGGTAAATATATTTAGGGGCCAAAATTGCCCTCTGCCCCAAACGGGGTGTACTTACCGTTTTGTAAATGTTCTGTCCGCCAGAATAATCTGGGAAAATTCAGTACTTTATTTTTTTTTGAAGTGGGGTGGATGTGAGGTTGTCAGCGGGGCAGATGTGCGGGCGGGTCGGAACGGCCGTCCCTCCAAGTCATCAGCGCCGCGCTGACGCATCACAACGTCCCTTCCCTTCAGTTAAAGGGGAGGGCCACTGCAAACTCTGCAACCACTTTAGTGGCAAACACTGGATCACCAGGGAGGGTTTTGGCTGGGCCAGCAGCCCGGTACCCAAGAGGGGGTGCTGCGCTGCATGTTGGCAGCCCAGCCAAACCCGTGGCCATCATTGTCGGGCAGTTGGCCAACAATTAATATAAAATGGCAGTGACGGCAGTGCGCCCTCCTCTTTAAGGGTGGGCGCGCCGCCCAGCCACAAGAAGCTAGCTGTCGGAGAGAATGAGCGGCGGCCGATCCACCCCCACAGCGCAGTTTCCCACACAGGGCGGAAAGGGAGTCGCCGCCGGTTGGTAAGGGGTCAGCGTGTGCCTGATGGGGCGGGAAGACGGCCAGGGTCGTCCTGTACACTGCTCTAAAAATAAAGAAGGGCAATTTTCAAAATGGCGGCCCCTTCACGCTGACCGAGCGGTGAGTCCTTACCGACCTGTGATCGCCTCTTTGAGACGGTCACGGCTCTTATAGAAAGGGGCAATTTCAGCCCCTTACTGTGTAAAAATGAGTAAATTTAAATGTTCTACAAATTGGTACAAATGAACCTGAGTTCCACTGGTGGGTAAAGAGGGATTTTCCATCATCACATTGCCCTCCACACTCCCACCAGCATGCCACTGAAATATAATAAAGTAAAATTTTACTTGCTAAAGCTGGACAATTACTATTTATTGCAAGTAAAGTACAGAGATTTATGAGGCTTTTTAAAAAGTAGAGCAACAATCTGTTGATACATATTCAGATTTGATACTAATACCTGAATATGCAATGTTCTTGCCTTCTGTTGTTGGGCTATGTTTGTAAGACTAACTTGGGTTAATCAAACATATATCCATGAATAGATGTATTTTATGCAAACTTATGTAGTCACAAACACAGCAATTTCAAATGAAAAGAAAAAATGATCAATAACAGTGAACACTTCAAAGACAAACAATAATGAAAAGAAAAGAAATCGCATGCAAAGCAGAGATCTCTTCCTATGTCTTAAAACAGGTTATCTTTAATTTATGTAAAAATTCTCAAATGCTAAGAACCAC
Source organism: Pristiophorus japonicus (assembly GCF_044704955.1). Classification (NCBI taxonomy): domain Eukaryota; kingdom Metazoa; phylum Chordata; class Chondrichthyes; family Pristiophoridae; genus Pristiophorus; species Pristiophorus japonicus. The sequence continues at coordinate 130,393,214 of NC_091977.1, forward strand.
AGCTACTCACACCATGCCACGAATCCCAGTATGCATCAGTACAGAAAACGGCTAACGCTGATTCTGTACACACGAACAATTTAATCAAAAAGACAAACATACACTTCCGAAAGATGTATAGACTATGGTGACGAAATTGGGTTATGCCCTGTTTGGGGTGTTAACTGAGTCAAGATAGGACGTCCACGAAATTCAGGTTATTGGCCCTTGCAGGAAGTGGAGCACAATGTTGGCACTCCACTTTCAATATCCCTCCCCTTCCGTTAAAGGGTGGGGAGGGGGGGTCACTGTGAACTCTGCAGGCCCTTTCATGGCCTCCACTGGGCCACCAGGGCTGCGTGGTGCTGTAGCCACAGCCCTGCACAGAAACAGAGTGCTGGGCTACACGATCGTGGCCCAGACCACGCGACATTGATGAAGCACAGCCCGACCGGTGAGTCGGCCGAAGAAAAACAAATGGCCGCGGTGCACCTGCCCTTTTACTTCCATCCCGGGCTAAATATAGGCCAGGACACCGGGGATAAATCCCCTGCTCTTCTTCAAAATAGTGCCATGGGATCTTTTACATCCACCTAAGAGATCAGACAGGGCCTCGGTTTAACGTCTCATCTGAAATACAGAACATCTGACAGTGCAGCACTCCCTCAGCACTGCACTGGGGTGTCGGCCTAGAATTTTGTGCTCATGTTCCTGGAGTGGGACTTGAACCCACAACCTTCCGACTCAGAGGCACAGCGTAAGGCTTGTATTTATCAGCGTAAGACTTTTAAAGTACAGAAAAATATATTTTGTTAAATAATTTAAACATTTAAAATCCTGTTAAATAAGGTAAGTTTAGTCTTAGACTCTTTAAAATACGTAAATTTATTTTTCAAAAAATAAAATTTTATTTTAAATAATTAATTGAATTCTATTTTAAAAATTATTTTCAGTGTTTCTGTGTTTTGGGGGGTATTCCCATTCATACTTATAAGAACATAAGAAATAGAAGCAGGAGTAAGCCATGGCTGATCTGATCATGGACTCAGCTCCACTTCCCTGCCTGCTCCCCAAACCCCTTATCCCCTTATCGTTTAAAAACTATCTATTTCCGTCTTAAATTTATTCAATGTCCCAGTTTCAAAAGCACTCTGAGGCAGCGAATTCCACAGATTTACAACCCTCGGAGAGAAGAAATTTCTCCTCATCTCTGTTTTAAATGGCCGGCCCCTTATTCTCAGATCATGCCCTCTAGTTCTAGTCTCCCCCATCAATGGAAACATCCTCTCTGCATCCACCTTGTCAAGCCCTCTCATAATCTTATACCTTTCATTAAGATCACCTCTCATTCTTCTGAATTCCAATGAGTAGAGGCCCAACCTACTCAACCTTTCCTCATAAGTCAACCTCCTCATCCCCGGAATCAACCTAGTGAACCTTCTCTGAACTGCCTCCTAAGCAAGTATATCCTTTCGTAAATATGGAAATCAAAACTGGACGCAGTATTCCAGGTGTGGCCTCACTAAGCAAGACTTTCCTGCTTTTATACTCCATCCCCTTTGCAATAAAGACCAAGATACCATTGGCCTTCCTGATCACTTGCTGTACCTGCATACTATCCTTTTGTGTTTCATGCACAAGTACCCCCAGGTCCCGCTGTACTGCGGTACTTTGCAATCTTTCACCATTTAAATAATAACTTGCTCTTTGATTTTTTCTGCAAAATTGCATGACCTCACACGTTCCAACATCATACTCCATCTGCCAAATTTTTGCCCACTCACTTAGCCTGTCTATGTCCTTTTGCAGATTTTTTGTGTCCTCCTCACACATTGCTTTTTCTCCCATCTTTGTATCATCAGCAAACTTGACTATGTTACACTCAGTCCCTTCTTCTAAGTCATTAAAATAGATTGTAAATAGTTGGGATCCCAGCACTGATCCCTGCGGCCCACTAATTACTGGTTGCCAACCAGAGAATGAACCATTTATCCCAACTCTCTGTTTTCTGTTAGTTAGACAATCCTCTATCCATGCTAATATATTACCCCCAACCCCATGAACTTTTATCTTGTGCAGTAACCTTTTATGTGGCATCTTGTCAAATGCCTTCTGGAAGTCCAAATACACCACATCCACTGGTTCCCCTTTATCCACCCTGTTCATTACATCCTCAAAGAATTCCAGCAAATTTGTCAAACATGACTTCCCCTTCATAAATCCATGCTGGCTATGCCTGTCGGATTTTGCTTTTACAAATGACCTGCTACTGCTTCTTTAATAATGGACATCAACATTTTCCCAACCACAGATATTAGGCTAACTGGTCTATAGTTTCCTGCTTTTTGTCTGCCTCCTTTTTTAAATAAGGGCGTTACATTTGCAGTTTTCCAATCTACTGGGACCTTCCCAGAATCCAGGGAATTTTGGTAAATTACAACCAATGCATCCACTATCCCTGCCGCTACTTCTATTAAGACCCTAGGATGCAAGCCATCAGGTCCAGGGGATTTATCTGCGTTGAGCCCCATTATCTTACTGAGTACCGCCTCCTTTGTGATTGTGTTAAGTTCCTTCCCCCTGATAGCCCCTAGACTATCCACTGTTGGAATATTGTTAGTGTCATGTATCCGCACCAACAGCGCCTCTCCGCCATACATTAGTGACTCAGCAGGGATTCCATCCGCACCCATAGCCTTGTTATTCTTGAGCTGTTTTATGGCTTTGCCCACCTCGTGCAACGTTGGGGTTTTACTAAATTGGTGGCAGGTGGCATGCTGCGGGATGGAGTCGAGAACACTCAAGTCAAATGCAGAACGTTGATTGAGGAGATCTTCAAAGTGCTCCTTCCATCGTGCCCTGACAGCCTCAGTGTCCTTGATGAGTGTTTCCCCATTCTTAGCCAGGAGTGGGCCTTCGGAGTTTGGACCGTAGGTGGCCTTGACTGCAATGAAGAATCCTTGCATATCATGGCTTTCGGCCAGTTGTTATATCTCAAGTGCTGTCTCCATCCACCACCTGTTCTTTAGGTCCCGGGTTTTTTGTTGGACCTGAGCCTTGAGCCGTCTATAATGTTGTTTTGCAGCTCCCGAGTTCGGTTGTTGCTTGAGGCTCAGAAATGATTTGCACTTGCGATCTATTAGTTCTTCAATCTCCTGATCATTTTCATCAAACCAGTCCTGATGTTTTCTGGTTGAGTGACCAAGTTATAAGTTATAAAGGCCTGGAGGGTAGACCAAGCGCTGTGGGTATTCAGCATCTCAGGGTCATCAAGGCACGCCAGATTGGCTGTGAGGCACTGGCAGTATAGGGCTCTCTTAGCTGGGTCTTTAAGTGCCCCGGCATTAACTTTTTTGCGGCACTGCTTCTGCTGTCCCCTCTGCTTTGGGGCTATGTTAATGTTGATTATGGATAGGATTAGACAGTGATCCGTCCAGCAGTCATCAGCTCCTGTCATGGCGCGGGTGATGCGCACGTCCTTGCGATCCCTGGCTCGGACGATGACATAGTCAAGCAGATGCCAGTGTTTGGAGCGAGGGTGTTGCCACGATGCCTTGTATTTGTCCCTCTGGCGGAACAGGGTGTTGGTGATGAGGAGTTCGTGTTCTAGACATATTGTCAGGAATAGGGTACCACTGGAGTTGACTTTCCCTACCCCCTCTCTGCCAATCACACCTCCCCAGAGGGCTGTGTCTTTGCCAAACCTGGCATTAAAGTCACCCAGGAGGATCAATTTTTCACCCATGGGGACGTGGGATAAGGATGTCCCGCCACAGAGCACTGCCCTTCAATCATCAAGAATCACGGCGCGGTCCTCGATAACGTGGATCATTTCCCATATCTCGGGAGCCTCTTATCAACAAAGGCAGACATTGATGCGGAGATTCAACATCACCTCCAGTGCGCCAGTGCAGCCTTCGGCCATCTGAGGAAAAGACTGTTTGAAGACCTGACCCACAAATCTACCACCAAGCACTTGCTCTACAGGGCTGTAGTAATACCCGCCCTCCTGTATGGTTCTGAGGCATGGACGTTGTATAGTAGGTGTTGTGTATCTGTAAAACATGCACTCCCATGTTCCACCCACAGGGAGCGCATCCCCTGAAGTCCCTAGGGATCCCAGCATCCCTTGCGAGTACTGTATATAAGCCGGCCCCTAAGGCCTGTTGCTCAATCTGGAGTGTCTTAATAAAGACTGATGTCACTGTTACTTTAACCTCCCTGTGTGCAGTCTCATCTGTGTTCGGAACACAACAACTGGCGACGAGTACACGAATCCAACGCAAAGATGCAGAAAATTGTGGGCATCCTGGAGAAGTTCTCGGAGGGTGAGGACTAGGAAGCCTATGTCGAATGGTTAGATCAGTACTTTCTAGCCAATGAGCTGGACGGAGAAGGAAGTGCTGCAAAAAGGAGAGCAGTCCTCCTCACGGTCTGTGGGACACCGACCTACAGCCTCATGAAGAATCTTCTAGCTCCGGTGAAACCCACAGATAAGTCATATGAGGAGCTGTGTACACTGGTTCGGGAGCATCTTAATCCAAGGGACAGCATGCTGATGGCGAGGTATTGGTTCTATACATACCAGCAATCTGAAGGTCAGGAAGTGGCAAGCTACGTCGCCGAGCTAAGGCGACTTGCAGGACAATGTGAGTTTGATAGCTATCTGGAGCAAATGCTCAGAGACTTTTTTGTATTGGACATTGGCCATGAGACCATCCTACGAAAACTTTTGACTGTAGAGACACCGACCCTCAGTAAGGCCACTACGATAGCACAGGCATTAATGTCCACCAATGATAACACCAAACAAATCTCTCAGCACACAAGTGCTCGCAATGTTCATAAATGAACTGGAACTGTGTTTGCGAGCAGAAATGTACAGGGCAGAAACCACGAGTCAGTAACTGCCAGCAGGCCTCAGCTGACCCAGATGACTCAGAATCCCCACCAAAGGATGAATGCAAAGCAATTCACATTTTGTTGGCGTTGTGGAGGCTTGCATTCAGCCTATTCATGATGCTTCAAAGGGTATGTTTGCAAGAGCTGTGGAACAATGGGGCACCTCCAACGAGCTTGTAGTCGAGCTGCAAGCTCTACAAAACCTGCTAACCACCACGTGGCAGAGGAAGATCGGTTCATGGTGGACCAAAGCAATTTCGAGCCTCAGAGAGAGGAGGCAGATGCTGAAGTACATGGGGTGCACACATTTTCGATGAAATGGCCACCTATAATGCTAAACGTAAAATTGAATGGCTTACCCATAGCCATGGAACTGGACACTGGCGCTAGCCAATCCACCATGAGTAAAAAGATGTTTGAGAGACTGTGGTGCAACAAGGCACTCAGACCAGCCCTGAACCCCATCCACACGAAATTGAGAACGTACACCAAAGAGCCCATCACTGTCCTGGGCAGCGCCATGGTCAAGGTCACCTACGAGGACACGGTGCACGAACTGTCACTCTGGATTGTCCTGGGTGATGGCCTCACACTGCTTGGAAGGAGCTGGCTGGGCAAAATCCGTTGGAACTGGGATGACATCCGAGCGCTATCACATGTCGATGAGGCCTCATATACCCAGGTTCTGAACAAATTTCCTTCCGTTTTTGAGCCAGGCATTGAAAACTTTGCAAAGGTGTGGATCCACTTGGTCCCAGAGGCACGACCCATTCACCACAAGGCGCAAGCGGTACCTCACATGATGAGGGAGAGAGTGGAAATCGAGCTGGACAGGCTGCAATGCGAGGGCGTCATCTCCCCAGTGGAATTCAGCAAGTGGGCCAGCCCGATTGTTCCAGTACTCAAAAGTGATGGCACGGTCAGGAAGTGACTATTAATCGTTTCTCGCTACAGGACCAATACCCGCTACCTAAGGCAGACGACCTATTTGCGATGCTGGCAGGAGGCAAGACGTTCACCAAGCTCGACCTGACTTTGGCCTACATGACGCAGGAGCTGGAGGAGTCTTTGAAGGGCCTCACCTGCATCAAAACGCACAAGGGACTGTTCATCTACAACAGATGCCCATTTGGAATTCGGTCAGCTGCAGCGATCTTCCAGAGAAACATGGGGAGCCTACTCAATTCGGTACCACACACGGTGGTTTTTCAGGACGACATATTGGTTACGGGTTGGGACACCGTCGAGCACCTACAAAACCTGGAGGAGGTCCTCCAGCAACTGGACCGCGTAGGGCTGCGGCTGAAGATGTCAAAATGCATCTTCATGGCAACAGAAGTGGAGTTTTTGGGGAGAAAGATCGCGGCGGACAGCATTCAGCCCACAGACGCCAAGACAGAGGCTATCAGAAACGCGCCCAGGCCACAGAATGTCACGGAGCTGGGACTCCTCAACTATTTTGGTAACTTCCTACCGGGGTTAAGCACCCTCTTAGAGCCCCTACATGTGTTATTGCGTAAAGGTGAGAACTGGGTATGGGAAAAAAAACAAGTTATTGCTTTTGAGAAAACCAGAAACATTTTATGCTCCAACAAGCTGCTTGTATTATATAACACGTGTAAAAGACTCGTGCTAGCATGTGATGCAGCGTCATACGGAGTTGGGTGTGTATTATAACAAGCTAACATTGTGGGGAAGTTGCAACCTGTTGCCTATGCCTCCAGGAGCTTGTCTAAGGCTGAGAGGGCCAACAGCATGATTGAGAAAGAGGCATTAGCGTGTGTGTTCGGGGTAAAGAAAATGCATCAGTACCTGCTTGGCCTCAAATTTGAGCTGGAAACAAATCACAAGCCCCTTATATCCCTGTTTGCTGTAAACAAGGGGATGAATACTAATGCCTCAGCCCGCATACAAAGGTGGGCACTCGTGCTATCAGCGTATAACCATACCATCCGGCACAGGCCAGGCACAGAGAACTGTGCAGATGCTCTCAGTCGGCTACCATTGCCCACCACGGAGGTGGAAATGGCGCAGCCTGCAAACTTGTTGGTGGTGGCACAGCCCGCAGACTTGTTGATGGTCATGGAAGCGTTTGAAAATGATAAATCACCTGTCATGGCCCACCAGATTAGGACTTGGGCCAGTCAAGATCCGCTGCTGTCCCTAGAAAAAAACTGTTTACCGCATGGGAGCTGGGCCAGCATCTCCGTTGAAATGCAAGAGCTAATCAAACCGTTCCAGCAGCGAACGGACGAGCTGTCCATTCAGGCAGACTGCCTGTTGTGGGGTAACCGCGTAGTGCTACCCAAAAAGGGCAGGGAGACGTTCATCTCGGATCTCCACAGCACACACCCGAGTATAGTAATGATGAAAGCGATAGCCAGATCCCACGTGTTGTGGCCCAGTATCGACTCTGACTTAGAGTCCTGTGTACGGCAATGCAGCATGTGTGCTCAGTTGAGCAACGCGCCCAGAGAGGCACCACTAAGTTTGTGGTCCTGGCCCTCCAGACCATGGTTGAGGATCCATGTCGACTATGCGGGCCCGTTTCTCGGTAAAATGTTCCTGGTGGGGGTGGATGCTTTTTCAAAATGGATTGAATGTGAAATAAAGTCGGGAAGCACCGCCACCGGCACCATTGAAAGCCTGAGGGCCATGTTTGCCTCCCACGGCCTGCCTGACATACTGGTCAGTGACAACGGGCCATGTTTCACCAGTGCCGAATTTAAAGAATTCATGACACGCAATGGGATCAAACATGTCACCTCGGTCCCGTTTAAACCAGCCTCCAATGGGCAGGCAGAGCGGGCAGTACAAACAATCAAACAGAGCCTTAAACGAATCACAGAAGGCTCACTCCAAACCCTCCTGTCCCGAGTACTGCTCAGCTACCGCACGACTCCCCACTCACTCACAGGGGTGCCTCCGGTTGAGCTACTCATGAAAAGGACACGTAAAACCAGACTCTCACTGGTTCACCCCAACCTGCATGATCAGGTGGAGAGCAGGCGGCAGTAACAAAATGTAAACAATGGTCGCGCCACTGTGTCATGGAAAATTGATCTGAATGACCCTGTGTATGTGCTAAACTATGGACATGGTCCCAAGTGGATCGCGGGCATGGTGATAGCTAAAGAAGGGAATCGGGTGTTTGTAGTCAAACTAGACAATGGACAAATTTGCAGAAAGCACCTGGACCAAACAAGACTGCAGTTCACAGAATGCCATGAACAACCCAAAGCAGACAGCACATTTTTCGAGCCCACAACACACAACCAAAGGATCAACGACACCACGCCGGACCAGGAAATCGAACACATCATGCCCAACAGCCCAGCAAGGCCAGGCTCACCCAGCAGCCCTGCAGGGCCAACAACACGCCAGCCCAGCGAGGGCACAGCCAACACACCAGAACAGACATTTGTACCGAGGTGGTCCACCAGGGAAAGAAAGGCTCCTGACTGCCTCACCTTGTAAACAGTTTTCACTTTGACTTTGGGGGGGAGTGATGTTGTGTATCTGTAAAGCATGCACTCCCATGTTCCACCACCAGGGAGCGCATCCCCTGAAGTCCCAAGGGATACCAGCATCCCTTGGGAGCACTGTATATAAGCCGGCCCCTAAGGCCTGTTACTCACTCTGGAGTGTCTTAATAAAGACTGAGGTTACTGTTACTTTAACCTCCCTGTGTGCAGTCTCATCTGTAGGCACCTCAAGTCGCTGGAGATACATCACTAAAAATGTCTCTGTAAGATCCTGCAAATCCGCTGGAAGGACAGGCGCACCAATGTCAGTGTCCTTGTCCAGGCTAACATCTCCAATATTGAAGCACTGAGCATAGTCGATCAGCTTCGCTGGGCAGGCCACATAGTTTGCATGCCAGATACGAGACTCCCTAAGCAAATGCTTTATGCGGAGTTCCTTCATGGTAAACGAGCCAAAGGTTGGCAGCAGAAGTATTACAAGGACACCCTCAAACCCTCCCTGGTAAAGTGCGACATCACCACTGACACCTGGGAGACCCTGGTCGAAGATCGCCCGAGGTGGAGAAAGTGCATCCGGGAGGGCGTTGAGTTCTTCGAGTCTCAACGCAAAGAGCTTGAAGAGGTCAAGCGCAGACAGCGGAAGCAGCATGGGGCAAACCAGCCCCACCCACCCCTTCCCTCGACGAATGTCTGTCCCACCTGTGACAGGGTCTGTGGCTCTCATATTGAACTGTTTAGCCACCAGAGAACTCACTTTGGGAATAGAAGCAAGTCTTCCTTGATTCCGAGGGACTGCCTATGATGATGATGATTGTTAGTGTCCTCTACCGTAAAGACTGATACAAAATATTTGTTCAGAGTTTCTGCTATCCAGGTTCCCCATTGCTAATTCCCCAGTCTCGTCCTCTAAGGAACTCTTTTCCTTTTTATGTACCTATCAAAACTCTTGCTATCTGTTTTTATATTTTGTGCTAGTTTACTTTCATAGTCTATCTTCCCTTTCTTAATCATTTTTTTGTTTGTTCTTTGCTGGCTTTTAAAAGCTTCCCAGTCTTCTGTCCTCCCACTAGTTTTGGCCACTTTGTATGCGCTTGTTTTTAATTGGATACCATCCTTTATTTCTTTAGTTAGCCACGGATGGCTCTCTTTTCTCTTACACCCTTTCCACCTCAATGGAATATATTTTTCTTGAGAGTTGTGAAATAGCTCCTTAAATGTACACCACTGTTCGTCAACCATCCTACACTTTAATCTATTTCCCCAGTCCACTTTAGCCAACTCTGCCCTCATGCCTTCATAGTCTCCTTTATTTAATCTTCATACGCTGGTTAGAGATCCAACTTTCTCACCCTCCATCTGAATTTGAAATTCAATCATGCTATGATCACTCATTCCAAGGGGATCCTTTACTAGGAGATTGTTTATTAATCCTGTCTCATTACACAGGACCAGATCTAAGATAGCCTGCCTCCTGCTTGGTTCCGTTACATACTGATCAAGGAACCCATCCCTTATGCACTTTATGAACTTCTCCTCAAGGCTACCCTGACCAATTTGATTTGTCCAATCATTATGGAGGTTAAAATCACCCATGATTATTGCTGTGCCCTTTTTACAAGCCCCCACTATTTCCTGGTTTATGCTCCGACCAACAGAATTGCTACTGTTAGGGGGCCGATAGATTACGCCTACCAGTGACTTTTTTCCCTTATTATTCCTTATCTCCGCCCAAATTGTTTCAACACCCTTATCATTTGAACCAATATCGTTTCTTACTATTGCAGTGATTCCATCCTTTATCAATAGAGCTACCCCACCTCCTTTTCCTTTCTGTCTGACCTTCTGGATTTAATTCCCAGTCCTGGTCACCTTGCAACCACGTCTCTGTAATGGCTATCAGATCATATCCATTTGTCTCAATTTTTGCCATCAACTCATTTATTTTGTTACAAATGCTACGTGCATTTAGACAAAGTGCCTTTATGTTTGTTTTTTTAAAATCTTTTTCCTGCTTGTTTCCTCTCTCCTTCAAACTCACTTTCTTTATTTTTGCTTTCAAATTCCAGCTTTACTCCCTTCCCTACTGAATCTATTTTGAGGTTCCCATCCTCCTGCCAAGCTAGTTTAAACCCGCCCCAACAGCACTAGCAACCCCTCCTGCGAGGATATTGGTCCTGGCTTTGTTGAGGTGCAACCCGTCCGGCTTGTACAGGTCTCACCTCCCCCAGAAGCGGTCCCAATACCTCAAGAAACTAAAGCCCTTCCTCCTGCACCATCTCTCCAATCACGTAGTCATCTGCTCTATCTTCCTATTTCTGTCCTCACTAGCTCGTGGCACTGGGAGTAACCTGGAGATTACTACCTTTGAGGTCCGGCTGCACTCACCAGAGCCACCATCACCCCATCGGTACTCTGGTTGGAGAACGAGGTGGATTAAGGGGACTGCTGCATTAGCTACCTAGTCCTCCTCTTCTGTCTGGCAATCACCCACTCCCTCTCTGCCTGCACACTCTTAAGCTGTGGGGTGACCGCCTCTAGAAACGTGCTATCCACGTTGCTCTCAGTCTCACGGATATACTGCAGCGACCCCAGCTGTCGCTCAAGCTCCAAAACACGGAGCTCAAGTTGGTGCAGCTGGAGACACCACCTGCACACATGGTCGCCCAGGCTGCGCGAAGCACCAGGACTTCCCACAGGATATGCAATCCACGGGACTAAGCTGCCCTGCCATCCGTCAAGTTACACTCGCAACTATTGAGTAGAACTAAACTCTAAGACTTAGCACAACACACCCAGCAAACAGCCAATTTAATTATCTAGCTCTCCTGAGATAATAAAGATCACATATATTTACGGGCAGTTCCTACTTACAGCAATACCAAAGGTTTCCTACTGAAAAGAAAAAGATAAAGGAAAATACTCACCAATCCACCAGCCAATCACTTACCTGCTTGGCTGTGACGTCACACTTCTATTTCGATTTTTTTAAACTTTTAGTTCCGGTACCAGCTGGCACCTCCCGACTCTTGGGCCCTTTTATCTAGGACTGGAACTCCCGCTCCCGCTCCTGTGGCTCCTCCCGACTCTTGGGCCCCTTTATAGAAGCATAGAAACATAGAAAATAGATGCAGGAGTAGGCCATTTGGCCCTCCGAACCTGCACCACCATTCAATATGATCATGGCTGATCATGCAACTTCAGTACCCCATTCCTGCTTTATCTCCATACCCTTTGATCCCTTTAGCTGTAAGGGCCACTTCTAACTCCCTTTTGAATATATCTAACGAACTGGCCTCAACAACTTTCTGTGGTAGAGAATTCCACATGTTCACAATTCTCTGAGTGAAGAAGTTTCTCCTCATTTCGGTCCTAAATGGCTTACCACTTATCCTTAGACTGTGACCCCTGGTTCTGGACTTCCCCAACATCGGGAACATTCTTCTTGCATCTAACCTGTCCAATCCTGTCAGAATTTTATATGTTTCTGTGAGATCCCCTCTCATTCTTCTAAATTCCAGTGAATATAAGCCTAGTTGATCCAGTCTTTCTTCATGTGTCAGTCCTGCCATCCCAGGAATCAGTCTGGTGAACCTTCGCTGCACTCCCTCAATAGCAAGAATGTCCTTCCTCAGATTAGGAGACCAAAACTGTACACAATATTCAAGGTGTGGCGTCACCAAGGCCCTGTACAATTGCAGTAAGACCTCCCTGCTCCTATACTCAATTTCTCTCGCTATGAAGGCCAACATGCCATTTGCCTTCTTCACTGCCTGCTGTACCTGCATGCCAACTTTTAATGACTGATGTACCATGACACCCAGGTCTCGTTGCGCCTCCCCTTTTCCTAATCCAGTGGTTATCAACGTCTTTGTGTTCGCGGCACACTTTCGAATATTATAATTTTTGGCGGCACACTTGAAGGGATTAAAAGGTGAACACAGATTTTAAAAAAAGCAAGTTTCAGAAAATGTTAAAAACATTTTATTAATCACAGTATATGAAGATGTACAACATTGTACACATGTATGTTATTAATTATTTTTTAATCTGAAAGTAACAATAAAATAATAAACTATAATAATAATTCCTCACATTAATTATAGATTAATTAGTATTTTAATGTGATACTTGAGCCTGACGTTTATTAGTTATGTCATTAATATTAGGGCGTATAACCGATAAGGCGACTCTCATTTCTTGTTCAAGTTCGGTAAGTTTTTCCCGTTTTTTGCATTTGATGTTCGTAAGAGTTGAAAATCCTAATTCACAGAGATATGATGTTGAAAACTGCATCAGAATTTTTTGATATTGCAGGATATTCTTCTTTAATAGAAATCCAGAATGCATCAAGAGACATATCTGAATGTTTCATTTTAAGACTGCGGTCTATAGAAATAGAAGTCAATTCTTCTTCTTTTTGCAATGTAAAATCAAAATCTGACGTACTAATTGGAGAAAATGGATTTCTTACCCAATCATACTTCTCTGCATTCAAGGATGGAAAATATTTTTTGATGTTGTCTTCCAATGATGCCAAATGCTCTATCACGATAGGAGCAACCTTTTTAATACTGTGATTTGGTATCAAAGGGAACATTTCAAGATTTTTTTCTGTTGCTCCCTTTTTCCAGATAGAATTTTTTTTCTGAAAAGCTAATAGCTTGTCTGTAGAGGTGAGAATGTTTTCATTTCGCCCTTGCACACTGGTATTAACGCTGTTGAGACAATTAAATGTACCTGCCAAATATGCTAACTTAGCACACCACATTTCACTCTTAAGGTATTTGCAAAAGGTATTGTTTCCTTCTCATTCAAAAAAATACTGACAATTCTTCTTTAAGTTCAAATACACGACATAAGCCTTTTCCCCTTGAAAGCCATCTTACCTCTGTATGCAAAAGTAAACATTCGTGCTGTGCATCCATAGCTTTGCAGAGCTGTTTAAACAAGGAAGTATTTAAAGGTCTTGATTTTATATAATTTGCAATATTAACAACTTGATCTAACACAGATTTTAATTCTAGCGGTAATGTCTTTGCAACAAATGCTTCTCTATGCAAAAAGCACTGGGTGAATAATATATTTGGATTATGTTTTTTTGCGAGCGTAATGAATCCTTTGAAACATCCCACCATAGATGGAGCACCGTCCGTGCAGATTCCAACACATGAGTCCCATGAAATTTTCAAGTCTTCTAAATATGAATTCACAGAATCAAATCTTGACTTCTAGTATTTTCTGGAAGTTCTCTACAGCACAGAAATTGGTTCAATATCTTGTTTTCATGAATGAAGTGAATAAATGCTAATAATTTTGCTTTACCACTAATGTCGGTGGCCTCGTCGATTTGCAAAGCAAAATTCGAGTTTGTAAGTTTCTCGGCTACATTTTCTTCAATGTTAGATGGCACATCATTTATCCTTCTCCGAATTGTATCATCAGACAGCGGAATTTTTGCAATTTCTTGTTCCGCTTCATCACCAAGCATTATTCTGACAATTTTACAACACCCAGGCAAAATAAATGACTCAGCTATAGTATGAGGCTTCATTTTCTGCGCTATTAATTCAGCAACTTCATAAGAAGCAATTTGAACCTTATCTGACATCTTAAAATTTTTTTCAAAATATTTCACTTGTTTTGATTGCGTTGCCATCAAGCTCCTAAAATAACTCTGATCTTTTATTGCAAGATGTGCATGTTTTGTAGTAAAATGACGTTTTAATTTACTGGGAACCATTGCACTGTTCGACAGTTTTTCACCGCACACAACACACAATGGAATGGGGCATTCTTCTTCTCCTGTCCATGAAAAACTGAACCTCAAATAATCCTCCATATATTGACGATGAATTTTGGATTTTTTAGGAAATTATTTCGGCACCGCTTGTACTGGCATTGGTTGCAGGCCTACTCGCGTCACTTGTAGTGGCACTGTCATTGATAGCTCCTTGCTCATTTTTACGTTTTCTTATGATGAATTTATCCATTGCGAGGGACAAACTTTATTCGTCTGAGTGATCTAAACTCCAGAGAGTCCAGACAGAAACAAACCTAGAGTTGAACAGGAAGTTTTGATTTTGACTATGGTCAAAATATGCAAAAGCCAACCCTCAAAAATCAAAGGAACCACAAGGGCGGCTAGGCCAGGTCAAATTGGATGCCGCATACATCAAAGGAGCCGCTAATTGGCGCTATATCAAGTCAAAGCATCAAAGATGCCGCCAGTCCTGGCCACACATCAAGCTGCAGATCAATAAACAAAAATAACAAAATATAAATAAGAATGTGGTTAAATGTAATTAAATAGTTTTTGACATTTTATTATAAAAACTACACTTTTTACTGCATATGTGTGAGACTCATCTTTCATTTCTTTCATCCAAATTAATAATCAAATTTTAAGCTTTTCACATGAACAATTAATACTATTATTTTGGATTGGGGATGGTCATGGTTCAAGTGCCCCCACTGGCTACGCCCTTGGTACAGACGCACATACACACACAAACGTAAATATACATACACACGCTTATACACACACACACACACACACACACACACAATCTCATTTGATAGTAGGCACTCGCACTTCTCTATCAGTAATGAGAGGGAGTAAGGGAGTGGTGGGGGTGTGGGGGGGGTGTGAGGGGGGGATGTTGAATACTCAAAGGAAACAAATTTTGCCAAAGGATTTTGTTCTGAGTATGGACATTTGTCTCTTGTCATTATTACTTGTACAACTCGAGAAGATAGTTTTTTTGATAATAGTAGAGATAAATAGATAGTTATGTGTCAATATTGACAATGTTTACCACAGCAGTGGTGTCATACATATAGGTAGATGACATATGTGTCTGTCTGTCTCTCTCTCTGCCCCTCCCCTTAATGGCTTGTGTTCATTGTGAAATCAACTAAAGTCCACCATACATTTACACAATTTGGCGGCACACCTGTGAATGGTTCACAGCACACCAATGTGCCGCGGAACACCGGTTGAGAACCATTGTCCAAATCTGTCACCATTCAGATAATATTCTGCTTTCCTGCTTTTGCCATCAAAGTGGATAACCTCACATTTATCTACATTATACTGCATCTGCCATGCATTTGCCCACTCACCTAACGTGTCCAAGTCACCCTGCAGCGTCTTAGCATCCTCCTCATAGCTCACTCTGTCATGTATTCAATTATCATTGTAACCCATGTATAAGCTGACCTAAGTTGTACACCTTGAGAACATTGGCCACAAGGGGGTGAACTTGTGGGAGACACTCCTAACCTGGACTTTCAGCTATAAAAGGGGAAACTCCACCCACCTTCATCACTTGACGTCTTGGTAATAAAGGTAACTGGTCACAGAGTGACCTTCTGTCAAGAATGGGCCTCGTGTGCATTTATACTGCATAGTAAGGACATATCATTAGCGACGAGAAACTGGGATTTAAACCACGCGAGTATGACCACTAGCAGCACAGAAGAGAGGTACTGTGTTGGTGATGATTGGGGCGACTTTATTGAGACACTACAGCAAAGTTTTGTCACTAAGGAATGGTTGGGACAGGATTCAGCTGACAAACGCAGGGCTCATCTCCTGATGGTTTGTGGGTCCAGAACGTGCTCCCTGATGAAGGACCTTCTAGCGCCAGAGAAGCCGGTGGACAAGACGTTCGAAGAGCTCAGTAAATTGATCGGAGAACACCTTAAACTGGCGAGCATCATGCACATGGTGAGACACCGGTTTTTCACGCACCGGCGGTGAGAAGGGCAAAGCGTTCCAGACTTTGTGGCAGATCTCCGGCGACTGGCGAGCCTATGTAAGTTCCCAGATGCATGCAGAGCAGAGATGCTGCGAGACTTTTTTATTGAGGGCTGGGGTTTTCAGGAAACTGATTGAGACCAAAGACTTGACCTTGGAAGCAGCAGCTCAGATAGCCCAGACATTTATCTCAGGGGAGGAAGAGACCAGAATGATGTATGACAAAAATCTTGGCTCAAATACGGCAAACGACCGGGGAGTCAACATTGTTAAAGCAGCACACAGTTCTCTAGGCAGACAAGGGCAATCAGACATGCCCCAGCATGTAATCGAACCCAAAGGGGGAATTCAACAGAGACAATGGCTAGCTGAACGGTGATTCATGCCATCGCAATGGACAATTCGGCCAGTAATGGGGCCATTAACACCTGTTAATGGTGCGCTTAAGGACAGTTACAGAGACAGTCAGAGACGATCGACTGGTAATGGACCTTTTGTTTCCAACAACGGGGCCTCCAGCTCATGCTGGAGGTGTGGAGGCAAACACACAGCCAGAGCTGGTAGATACCAGCAATATACCTGCAGAAACTGGAACATCAGTGGTCACTTGGCGCATATGTGCAGGAAGCCTGCAGCCAGGTTGATGTACGAGGAGGACGGGCTCGATATAAGCCCTACGAGGCCAAATGGGCACTGGGGGAAATCACTGGAAGCTGAAGTTCAACGAGTTCATGTGGAGCACATATACAGTTCATATACCAGGACGCCACCGATAATGATGAAAGTGCTCCTCAATGGCATCCCAGTATCAATGGAGCTAGTCATAGGGGCCAGCCAGTCCCTGATGAGTATCAAACAGTTTGAAAGTTGTGGGTGTCCAAGACCAGGAGGCCAAAATTATTGCCGATTGACGCACTGCTACGGACATATACAAAGGAGATAATTCCGGTGCTAGGCAGTGCCATGGTAGCCGTGACCCACAAAGATTCGGAGAACAGGTTGCCACTCTGGATTGCCCCGGGGGACGGTCCCGCAGTACTGGGGAAGAGTTGGCTTGCTGTCATGAACCGGAAATGGGGCGATGTCAATGCAATTTCTTCTGTGGAGCGAGTATCATGCTCACAGATCCTGGACAAATTTGACTCATTATTTAAACCCGGCATCGGCACTTTCATGGGGGCCAAGGTAGTAATTCACAGAAACCCGGATGCCAGGCCAGTACACCACAAGGCCAGAGCGGTGCCGTACGTGATGCGGGAAAAGATAGAATGCGAATTGGACCGCCTGCTAAGGGAAGGCATCATCTCGCTAATCGAATTCAATGACTGGGCGAGCCCGATCGTGCCGGTGCTCAAGGTGGATGGGTCGGTCAGGATATGTGGCGATTACAAGGCCACCATCAATTGGGTGTCACTCCAAGACCAGTACCCGCTACCGAGAGCGGAGGACCTCTTTGCGACGCTGTCCGGTGGCAAACTTTTTTCAAAATTGGACCTGACCTCAGCTTACATGACCCAGGAGCTGGCGAGTGAGTCAAAGAAGCTGACCACCATCACGACACACAAGGGGTTGTTTGAGTATAACAGATGTCCATTTGGAATTCGTTCGGCCGCCGCGATCTTTCAGTGAAATATGGAAAGCCTCCTCAAGTCGATTCCAAGGACGGTGGTTTTTCAAGACAACATCCTCATCATGGGTCGCGATACTGAAGAACACCTCCACAACCTGGAGGAGGTGCTAAGCAGACTGGACCGGGTAGGTCTGTGACTGAAAAAGGCGAAGTACGTCTTCTTAGCTCCAGAGGTAGAATTCCTGGGGAGCGGGGTAGCAGCAGACGGGATCAGACCTACTCCGCCCAAAATGGAAGCAATCCAGAGAGCACCCAGACCCCATAACACAACGGAGCGGCGTTCGTTCCTGGGGCTCCTGAACTATTTTGGTACCTTTCTTCCCAAATTGAGCACGCTGCTAGAGCCACTGCACATGCTCCTATGCAAAGGTCACGATTGGGTCTGGGGGGACAGCCAGGAAAGGGCTTTTTATAGAGCACGCAATTTGTTATGCTCCAACAAACTGTTAACATTATATGACCCGTGTAAGAAACTTGTTTTAACGTGCGATGCGTCATCCTATGGGGTCGGGTGTGTGTTGCAGCATGTGAATGCCAATGGTCAGTTACAACTGGTAGCTTATGCCTGCAGAAGTCTGTCCCAGGCAGAAAAGGGCTACGGGATGGTTGAAAAGGAAGCGCTAGCATGTGTATATGCAGTAAAAAAAATGCACCAGTACCTGTTTGGCAGGAAATTTGAGCTGGAGACAGATCACAAACCCCTAACGTCCCTTTTGGCTGACAACAAGGCCATAAATGCGAATACATCGGCCCGCATACAGAAGTGGGCACTCACGATAGCCGCCTATGACTACACAATTTGGCACAGACCGGGCACTGAAAACTGCGCCGATGCACTCAGCAGGCTCCCACTAGCCACCACTGAGGGGGCAACTGAGCATGATGCTGAGATGGTCATGGCTGTTGAAGCTTTTGAAAGCGAAGGCTCACCAGTGACAGCCTGTCAGATTAAAGTCTGGACAAATAAAGACCCGCAACTGTCTTTAGTTAAGAAATGTATCCTGAATGGAGACTGGTCAGCCACGTACGGGGCATGCCTGAGGAATTTAAACCATTTCATAGGCACAAGGATGAACTCTCGATTCAGGCCAATTGCCTACTGTGGGAAAACTGAGTAGTCATGCCCCAGATGGGCAGAGAGGTGTTTATCAGAGAACTTCACAATGAGCACCCGGTCATTGTCATGGTGAAGGCAATTGCCAGGTCACACATTTGGTGGCCAGAGATAGATGCAGACCTGGAACTTTTTGTTCACAGGTGCAACATGTGTGCTCAGCTGGGCAATGCACCCAGGGAAGCCGCCCTTAGCCCCTGGTCCTGGCCCGCCAAGCCATGGTCACGCATCCATGTGGACTACGCAGGTCCTTTCATGGGAAAAATGTTTTTGGTTGTAGTAGACGCCTACTCCAATGGATTGAGTGTGCCATTTTAAATTCAAGCACATCCTCTGCCATGGTAGAAAGTCGACAGGCAATGTTTGCCGCCCATGGTCGACTGGATGTCTTGGTCAGCGATAATGGCCCATGCTTCACAAGCACTGAATTCTAGGACTTCATGGCAGGCAATGAAATCAACCATGTCAGAACGGCACCGTTCAAGCCAGCCTCAAATGGCCAGGTGGAACAAGCAGTGTGGATAATCAAACAGGGGATGCTCAGAATCCAAGGGGGTTGCCTACAAAGCCGCTTATCACGCCTCCTGTTGGCCAATAGATCCCGACCACACTGGCTCACAGAGGTTCCACCCGCAGAGCTGCTGATGTAAAGGACGCTCAAAACCAGGTTATCCCTTATATACCCCACTATGAAATAAATTGTTGGGAGCAGGCATCAGTCACAATGTGACTACCATGACAGGAATGTGAGGGCACGATGTATTGATGTCAATTACTCTGTTTTTGTCCTTAATTACGCTGCAGGGCCCAAATGACTCACAGGCACTTTGATTGCCAAAGAGGTGAATAGGGTTTTGGTAGTAAAACTTACCAATGGACAAATCTGCCGCAAACACGTGGATCAAACTAAAAGGAGATTCAGCAATGCCATAGAAGAAGCAGAGGAAGAATACAACGTAGAGTTTACTCCACCACAGGTGACCGAACACCGGAACCAAGTGGAGGAGAGCCCAGTCACTGTGGGCAGACCGGACAGGCCTGAGGCACTGCAAACAGCAGACACTCAGGCCAGCGCCCAACAACCAGAGCCCCAGGCACTCTGCAAGGGAGCGTAAACCACCAGAGAGACTTAACCTGTGATCCCAATAAGACTTTGTGGTGGAGGTGAAATCATGCATTCAACTATCATTGTAACCCATGTATAAACTGGCCTAAGTTGTGTACCTTGAGAACATTGACCACAAGGGGGTGAACTTGTGGGAGACACTCCAAACCTGGACTTTCAGCTTTTAAAGGGGAAGCTCCACCCACCTTCATCACTTGAGGTCTTGGTAATAAAGGTAACTGGTCACAGAGTGACCTTCTCTCAAGTATGGACCTCGTGTGCATTTATACTCAGTAGTGGGTGGTCAGCCTGACCTCAGTAGTGGGTAAAATTATGGAATCAATTATTAAGGATGTCATAGCAGTGCATTTGGAAAATGGTGACATGATAGGTCCAAGTCAGCATGGATTTGTGAAAGGGAAATCATGCTTGACAAACCTTCTGGAATTTTTTGAGGATGTTTCCAGTAAAGTGGACAAGGGAGAACCAGTTGATGTGGTATATTTGGACTTTCAGAAGGCTTTCGACAAGGTCCCACACAAGAGATTAATGTGCAAAGTTAAAGCACATGGGATTGGGGGTAGTGTGCTGACGTGGATTGAGAACTGGTTGTCAGACAGGAAGCAAAGAGTAGGAGTAAATGGGTACTTTTCAGAATGGCAGGCAGTGACTAGTGGGATACCGCAAGGTTCTGTGCTGGGGCCCCAGCTGTTTACATTGTACATTAATGATTTAAATGAGAGGATTAAATGTAGTATCTCCAAATTTGCGGATGACACTAAGTTGGGTGGCAGTGTGAGCTGCGAGGAGGATGCTATGAGGCTGCAGAGTGACTTGGATAGGTTAGGTAAGTGGGCAAATGCATGGCAGATGAAGTATAATGTGGATAAATGTGAGGTTATCCACTTTGGTGGTAAAAACAGAGAGACTATTATCTGAATGGTGACAGATTAGGAAAAGGGGAGGTGCAACGAGACCTGGGTGTCATGGTACATCAGTCATTGAAGGTTGGCATGCAGGTACAGCAGGCGGTTAAGAAAGCAAATGGCATGTTGGCCTTCATAGCGAGGGGATTTGAGTACAGGGGCAGGGAGGTGTTGCTACAGTTGTACAGGGCCTTGGTGAGGCCACACCTGGAGTATTGTGTACAGTTTTGGTCTCCTAACTTGAGGAAGGACATTCTTGCTATTGAGGGAGTGCAGCGAAGATTCACCAGACTGATTCCCGGGATGGTGGGACTGACCTATCAAGAAAGACTGGATCAACTGGGCTTGTATTCACTGGAGTTCAGAAGAATGAGAGGGGACCTCATAGAAACGTTTAAAATTCTGACGGGTTTCGACAGGTTAGATGCAGGAAGAATGTTTCCGATGTTGGGGAAGTCCAGAACCAGGGGTCACAGTCTAAGGATAAGGGGTAAGCCATTTAGGACCGGGATGAGGAGAAACTTCTTCACCCAGAGAGTGGTGAACCTGTGGAATTCTCTACTACAGAAAGTAGTTGAGGCCAATTCACTAAATATATTCAAAAGGGCGCTAGATGTAGTCCTTACTACTCGGGGGATCAAGGGGTATGGCGAGAAAGCAGGAAGGGGGTACTGAAGTTGCATGTTCAGCCATGAACTCATTGAGTGGCGGTGCAGGCTGGAGGGGCTGAATGGCCTACTCCTGCACCTATTTTCTATGTTTCTATACTGCATAATAAGGACATATCACACACTACAACCCAGCTTAGAGTCATCTGCAAACTTGGAGATATTACATTCATTTCCTTCGTCTAAATCATTAATATATATTGTAAATAGCTGGGGTCCCAGCACTGAACCTTGCAGCACGCCACTAGTCACTGCCTGCCATTCTGAAAATGACCCGTTTATTCCTACTCTTTGCTTCCTGTCTGCCAACCAGTTCTCTATCCACGTCAGTACATTACCCCCAATACCATGTGCTTTAATTTTGCACACTAATCTCTTGTGTGGGACCTTGTCAAAAGCCTTTTGAAAGTCCAAATACACCACACCCATTGGTTCTACCTTGTCCACTCTACTAGTTACATCCTCAAAAAATTCTAGGAGATTTGTCAAGCATGATTTCCCTTTCATAAATCCATGCTGACTTGGACCGATTCTGTCACTGCTTTCCAAATGCACTGCTATTACATCTTTAATAATTGATTCCAACATTTTCCCCACTACCGATGTCAGGCTAACCGGTCTATAATTCCCTGTTTTCTCTCTCCCTCCTTTTTTTGAAAAGTAGGCCTGGAACTCCCGCTCTCGTTCCTGTGGCTCTTCCCGACTCTTGGGCCCCTTTATCTGGGCCTGGAACACCCGCTCCCGCCATAAGTATGAATGGGGATCCCCCAACTCTATTAAGTTGGGCCGACCCACGTGATCCCATTAATGCATACAAAACCCTTACGATCCTGGGATACGTATGCATCTACAAAGGCTTTCGTAGCGAGGGCCAGGACCAGAAGTCTCCGAACCTCCAGGACCACCAGGTAGATTCGTCGAAATGTTTCATATCGGAGGCATCCGCCCGTGGGATGCATCCGACCACAATTTCTGCCATGTATTTTTGTGACATTTTGATGCAGGCAAACAGACTACATAATGAGGTGGTAATAATGGACTACAATAGAATATTATTTCATCTCATGTCAAAGTATTTCAATGCAAACAAGAAGATAAGACTGAATTGAATTCGGTGGGGTTGAAATTCGATATTGCCGATTTTGAGGAGGTGACATTGGCTGAGTGCAGATTTTAACTCCATGTGGCATTTTCCGCCTGGAACCATGAAATTCAGTTTTGCCACCTGAAAAGTGGATTGCAACGTTAAATCCAGTCTTTGCATGCTAATCTGGGGACTATAAACAACGTTAAGTTGCCCATTAAGTGGGACAGCAACAGCAACATTTTTACAAAATTGCCATGTTTACCACTTTTTTCGGTTGATAATTTGCCACTTTTGGCCAATGCATTGAGCAGCACTTGAAGCTGCACCACCTGCATTCAATTGAGGTGGTGATTGGGCGACTCATTGCCTCGTGGTTTTTTTTCGCTTCCTACGTACTCAGTCAGATGGTGAGCAGCACGCTCACTGCTTCTCGACATCGCCATCAATGCACTCCTTCAGGCTCTGGAGAGGTGGCAGGAACTACTGAGGACAGAGGCTGGGAGGAGGCCACAGTCACAGGTCATTCAACACCTATGGAGGGAAGTGGCTGAAAGAGTGTCAGCGAGTGACACGGTGCAAAGGACCGCCACTCAATGCTGCAAGAAATAGAACAACATGATGTGGCTGCTGAGGGTGAGTATCTTTCACATTAACCTGACCATGCTATGCTGTCAGCTCAATGTGCAGTCTGTCCTCAATGTGAATGTGTCGGGCTCCATGCTCTATGTGGGTGGGACGAGATGCAAGGTTCACATTTGCAGCCTCACCCATTCCAAGGGTCTGCAAGCACTGGTAATCTTCCTCATTCGTTCTTCACACCCACCCCTCATCTTATTACCTCCTCACTCTTCGTATGCGTGTAGCCTCACCATTACTGTTAAGTCCTGGCCCCCTCATTCAAGCATTGGCAAACCAAGGACACACAGCTAATCTAAGTTTCCTCGACCTGTGAAGACTCTCATACAGTAACAGGTACTCAACTATGTAAAGCACTTCAGACAGACTGATAGAAGGACACTAACTCTGACGTTTTCTTTAATCTTGCAGGCTAAACTCACCCACAATCGAAGGGAGCAGATGAGGACCGGAGGAGGGGACCCTGACCTCCAGCCCATTATTGCGTTGGAGAAACACATCACGGTCCTGATGGGCATTCAAGTTGGTGCGATGGCAGTGGGTGAGGCCGAACCCGCTTGGGACAGTGACGGTATGTTGCGTTCCTTTTGCATCGTTCAGCAGGCCATTTAGCCTTGACATCACACTCCTTCAGCTCTTTCCATGAGACTGGTATTCCCAAATGCCTTTCCCGCTCCTGGCTCTCTGCCCTGTAAGTAACCACTCTTCTCTGGCTTTGAGCTTTTAGATGATCAACCAGATGGACTGGAGCCTGAACGTCAGCCTTCGACAGCGGGAGATGTTGCACAGGAAGAGGAGGACACTTCTATGGTCGTCAATAGGAGACAGTGGGCAGCAGCTTTTGGGAGGAAGGCATGGTCAGGGAGGTGGAGGTGGATGGTGCTCCAGGAGTTAGTGGCCTGCAGCAATGCCACAGGGGAGGGGAAGCCCGGGGCCAGCTCCCCAAAGGGTGAGTGCATGCCTGAATGATGCTCAGCAGCACTCTGATGATTAGACCGAATTATGGGTTGTTGCCAGACAATCATTGCAGTTGCACTGTGATCAGCTGGGTGCACTGGCAAGGGAGCCCGAGAGTCTCCGTGCACTAGCTGTGAGGATGGAGGAGTCCGCCTCAAGGTTTGCACCTGCCTCTCAGCAGCCCACCGAGCCCATCCTTGGTAGAGACCAATGGATGTCGGATGCAACAAGTGACCATGGGGTCTCAGACATGGTGGCATGGGCTATGGCTGACGTTCCAGTAGCCATTGAGCACCAGGCCGATGCTATTGGAGGGCTGCAAAATGTAATGTTGTCAGTGCGTGGTGGCATGAATTAACTCTGGTGTGCTGCAGTCTTTATTAATGCAGAGGCAAATTGATGCCACAGATGCACTGACTGCTGCCATCCTGTTTGGGGCCCCATCAGTTCAATGGGGACCTAACGTTGCTGAAGTAGGGCAGCAATCTGTGGTCACCCAGATTGCTCCAGATGCTGAGGCTCTGCCCCTGGAGAGCAGCAGCGTGTCAGGCCTGTTGGAACCTGATGTCCTCTCTCAGGATGACAGAATTCCACCTTTGTGTAAAGTCCTGTCCCCTCAGTACAGAGTCACACGAGGCACATACTGAAGTCAATGTCACTCAGGACCTGCACCTTGATTACACAGCTCTCGAATGCCACACTTTCCTGAGACCTGTCCTTGTATACCTGTCTGGGACAGGTATCCAGTGTCTCCTGCAAGTGCACCCCTGATGGTAAGGTAAGCTTGTGGTTACAGGTCATCTCTGGTTACAGTCATGTATAGCATGGTAAGATACAGTTATGTACAGTAGTGTGAGATACATAACACTTTGCACCTGCCGCTCTCTGCAACCCATCCACACCTGAGTGCTGCCGCCCATGCTGAGGTGATGCAATCTGCAGCTGGGCCTTCCGGGGTATGAGCTTGTCCGGGACGTCCTGCTAGGCCATCATATGTGGCAGCGGCTCAAAGTGAACAACTGACTACCAGCCTTGCTGCAGGCCCTGAGACCCCCAAATGAGGAGGAGCAGTAGGCATGAGAGGGTGGAGAAGGGAAGGGCTGGAAAAAAAACACTAAGCAAAACCCATTAAACTACTGGGGAATGGTGGCCACAGATGTTGGCCTTGTTAAATCTTGTTTAAATCTTAACTCGTGCAAATAGCTTCACTTGGATGAACCAGCAAACAATTGTTTGATAGTCGCCAAAGATGGCTACCTTGTTGGAAAATGAACTCATGTAAATCGTTGCACTTGGATGTCGCTGGGAATGTTTGAAGGGGTCTTGTGGGTTTGATTATTTGCTGAGAATTATGGTGTTATGTTGTATTATTTTACAGCATACTATGGTTTTTCTGTTAAATAAATAATTTTTTGATTTTTGAAGTCTTCGCTGCAGGATGATGTGGTGTGCCATCACTGCCCCCATTGAGTTGCAGAAGCAACAGTGAGAAACGAGTTGCCAATGTCAACGACCTGAAGCCCACCAATATTTGGGAAGTCCTGGTATTCAAGCTGAGTAGTCAGCAGACACAGCACGCCAACACCTATGCACTGTGTGAGGACCAAATGCTGCATTGACCGCGACCTCTGTGCCCTGGCTGCAACTCCATTTAAACCCCGCCCCAGAATCCTAACCCGCCTTGTGAACACCAACTTTTTGTGGCATGTTGGCCACGAGCCAGTAAGTGAGGCAGCAAAAGTGAATTTGGCGAGACGTCATGATTTCCATGGTGGAAGTCGGCAGGGCGGCAAATCTATATGCCCTTGAAAAACCAGAACCGAATTTCTCACCAGGTGTCAATGCCACCATGAAGCTGCTATTGCCCAGTCAATGCCTACCGCTGGTGTTATCAGCTGGTGCTAACAACCGAATTTCAGCCCTAGTGAGTCTCAAACCAGTTCCTGTTGAACAATAGTTATTAGGTGATCGAGGCTTATAAGATCATTTATGCATTGAACAATGTGGACTGCAGTTCTGGTGACCAAAGTAGACAATTACATTTCTTTTTTCAAAAAAAGCCATGGCAGCAAGCAAGAAAATGAGTAAGACTTCAGTACACACAATAGGAAATTATTCTTCAAATATCACAACAAAAGAGTTCTTAGAGAAGTTAAACTATTTGGGATTAAAATTTGGTTATGCCCTGTTTGGGGGTGGTAACTGAGGTGAGATGGGACTTCCTGCGCCCGGCGCGGAAATCCAACCCCGACCACGAAATTCCGTTTTCCGCCCCTCACAGGAAGTGAAGCACAATGTCACATGCTCCACTTCCCTTTGGGGCGGGTTCGGGGGCGCCCATTGGGTGGGTTCGGGAGCGCTACATGGCCTCTCCGCGTAGCGCTGATGTGTTTCAATGCCCCTCTCCTTCCGTTAAAGGGAAGGGACGCTGCAAACTCTGCAGGCCGTTTGATGGTCTCCAATGAGCCACCAGGGCTAAGGGGTGTTGTGGCCGCAGCCCGGCACTGAGACGGAGTGCCCAGCTACATGATCGTGGCCCAGACCCCGCTAAAGGAGTAGTGAACAGCCCGGGAGATATGGGAGGACAGGAAAAACAAAGATGGCGATGCGCGGTGCAGTGCACCTCCGCTTTAAGGCATGCCCCACGATGGGTGACTGGCCCCATTCATGACCCACTGGCTGGCACATGGGTGCAGGGTGTCATCGACTGCACACATTTGGCCATCAGGGCATCCCATCCTCACCCAGGATTGTTTGTGAACTGTAAGGACTTCCACTCCCTCAATGTGCAGCTGGTCTGCAATCATAGTATGATCATCATGCATGTGTGTGCCAGATTCTTTCAACCTGCGCCAGTCCATCCTCCCTTAGCTCCACTCCTCCAAACAGCAATTTTGTGGGAGTGCGCAGGGCCCCCCCCTCCTTCCCCCCCCACCCCCCCAACATCCCCCTGGACGAAAACAGTTTTGCCCCCGTTAGCACACTTCTGAGGAGCTAATGGGAGGCACAGAACAGGGGAATTTTGGCCCCTTAGAATATTAAAATGGAGGTGAAGTTGAGGAAGAAGAGAAGAAAGAAATCGGCAGAGATGAATAAAGGACAGCTGATCCGATAATGCTTGTTTTACACTATCACAAAAAGTCAAAATGACCTTCTTTCTATGCACAAATTGTCTAACATTTTCACTTGCTTTTTCCTGATATGTTTTGGGAATGTTGATTGAGTGAAATGGTGCTCCTGTAGTCAAAGTACAGAAACTAGAGCCATTCTGAAAATTCCCTGCTCAATCTTCTATGTCATTTAGAAAAATACAAAACCCAGTTGATTTCATAAAGTACCTTGCAACTGACATAATTATTTTCACATAGAACATACCTTAATTCCTCTTGAGGGTATTCTGAAACATATTTTAATTATAAAATCAATTTATTAGAGATTTAAGATAGCACACAAAACTGCTCTTGCCTCTCTCCATGGTATCTCTGGGTTAGATTAGAGTAATTAAGTGTATATTGTCCTTCATTTGCTAAATTTAGTGGAAAAGTAGAAATGAATGTAAAATGGTATTTCCAAATTTATGCATTGTGGCCCAGAAACTAGGAGCAGCAACACATGCCAAGCAATGTTCCCCTTAATTTTGTTTGGCCCTGTGTGGCCCCTTCCACTGTTAGTAGAACAAAGAGGTGCTGCCATTCTTTATAACAGAGCTGCTTTAAAATATATTATTTTTTCTTTATGGGTCCAGGCGATCGTTCCCACCTGGACTCCAAGTGGGCTCCACTTCTCCCGATGGCTGGTGAGACATGCCTGGTATGACCAAGCATATATCCGCCAATCCTATACTAGAGCTCTCTGAGGGATGGGGAAGCAGGAATTCCCATTGCAGGAGTCCCAATCCCCATTCTAGCCCTCCTCTTCCGTTACAGAAATTACCTTGTTTTAGGTGGGCAGAGGTTCCACCATCGCAAATCCATCCCGGAAATTGCACAGAAAGGCTGAGACTCGGTGTATCCAGATCCTGGTCCTTTCGGTGGACTCTGGCAAAGGACTACATTTTTGGACCTTATTTTTCCAAAACCAGTGAATGGAGAAAAATATAGACCTAGAAACTGGATATGGCCCGAAATCGGCCTTGCACTATTTTGCTGTGTTGGATTGTTGCCATCATGACTGGGTTTACCAGTGTCGAACAGGGCTTGAAGGGTTTTGCAACAGCCCAGCAATCTATCCTCCAAAAGATTGCTAGGACTCCTGAGGCACTGCCCTGGGGAAGTGGCAGTGAGTCTGTGGAGCAGGAACCTGCTGTCTTTTCTCTGGATGACAGCATTCCTATTCCTAGCACTGCCACTCCGTCATTGGTCTGTCGGCCAACCAGCCCAGACTCCTGCCGCCCATGCCAAGGTGGTGCAGTCTACAGCTGGTCCTTCAAGGTCCAGAGCTGGTCAAGGTTGTCCTGCAAGGCCATATGAAGTCTCCCCCATAGAAGCCTTTCACCAGCCATGCTGCAGCCATTGGGGGAGCACCGCCCATTACAACAGTGACTACACTCCAAATGTACTTCACGGGCTGTAAAGCGCTTTGAGTCATCCAGTGGTCGTGAAAGGCACTATATAAATGTAAGTCTTTCTTTCTTTAGAATCACCAGAGCAGGAAAGGGCAGCTGAATGATAGGCTGTAAGGGGTTGCGCTAGGGTGAATTGTAGATATTGTATTCGTGAATTGAATAGTGATAAATTAATTAATTTTGTTTGGAAAATGTGTGTCTTGTGGTAACTTTCATTTCAATGTTGTGCCAGGAGGATGCTGTGACATTCTGTGATGGAGGGATGGGGATGTGGGGAATTAATAACAGGAAGCAAGGAAATGGCAGAGACTTTGAACAAATATTTTGTAAAAATCTTCATGGTAGACGACACTAAAAGCATCCCAATAATTGATAATCAAGGGGCTATTGGGAGGGGGAATCTTAAACAATCACTATCACGAGAGAAAAAGTACTAGGCAAACTAATGGGACTAAAGGTGGACAAGTCCCCTGGACCTGATGGCCTGCATCCTAGGGTCTTAAATGAAGTGGCTGCAGAGATAGTGGATGCATTCGTTGGAATCTACCAAAATCCTTGGATTCTGGAGTAGTCCCAGCCGATTGGAAAACTGCAAATGTAACACCCCTATTTAAAAAAGGAGGGAGACAGAAAGCAGAAAACTATAGACCAGTTAGCCTAACATCTGTCATTGGGAAAATGCTGGAGTCCGTTATTAAGGAAGTAGTCGCAAGACATTTAGAAAATCAAAATACAGTCAAGTAGAGTCAGCATTGTTTTACGAAAAGGAAATCATGTTTGACATGAGTTCTTTGAGGATGTAATGAGCAGGGTGGATAAAGGGGAAGCAGTAGATGTTGTGTATTTTGATTTCCAGAAGGCATTTGATAAGGTGACACGTAAAAGGTTACTGCACAAGATAAAAGCTCGCAGGGTTGGGGGTAATGGGCCCAAATTTCCCCATGAGTTGCACCTTTATTTTTGGTGTAACTTGATTTTTCTGGTGTATCTTTTTAGTTGCAAATATGGCCATTTAATTTGCGCCAGTGTAAATGAGTTAGTTAGGTTTTTTGTTAGGTCGTTTTTTTTCCAAAAGGGGGCGTTCCCAGCCACTTACACCATTTATGCCAATTTGGCCAGAAAAAAGTTGTACTAAACTAACTTAGGGCAGCGTACGTGTCCACTTTTGTTCGCACAGAAAGACCTAACTTGCAGTTAAGGAATCGGCGCGAGTAACCACATTTAAAGCACCATCAAGCACCAAATAAAGCACAAAAAGTAATAAGCAATTAATTAACAAATAAAATAGAAAGAACCCTGCCCCTAAAGCACCAAGACCAAAGTAATAAGCAATCAATAAATAACAAATAAAAAAATAGAAGGAACCCTGCACCTAAAGCACCAAAATCAATCAGTAAATAACAAATAAAAAATAGAAGTCCTACCTTAGGGAATGCAGCGGGCCACCGATGAGGGAGCCCATTCGGCCAGAGCTAGGGACGGCGTGCTTTGGGCCCCTCCCACACAGCCTACAGCGTGTACTCACAGATTCGGCGTGCGTCGGGCCCCTCCCACACAACCTGCAGCGCCGTTTGCAGAAACGGCCTGCCAGGAGCTACTGCACATGATGCAGACTTTAATGTGCATGTGTAGAGGTCCCGGCACTGTTTTCAGCGCCGGGACCTGGCTCCACTCCCAATCAATTGGGCCACGATGCGCCACAACTGAAGAGAGGCTAGGGAGCAGCCAGAATACCACGTCTTTTTTCGGAGCGCTTGAAGGTGGACAAAAATGGCGCACCTTGGGTGAAGGCACCAGAAAAACAGGTTAGGGAAATTCTAGCCCAATATATTAGCATTAGATTGGCTAACTAACAGAAAACAGAGAGTTGGGATAAATGGATCATTTTCAGGTTGGGTAACTAGTGGGGTGCCACATGGATCAATGCTGGGACCTCAAATACTTACAATCTATATTAATGACTTGGGTGAAGGGACTGAGTGTAATGTAGCCAAATTTTCTGATGATACAAAGATAGGTGGGAAAGCAAGTTGTGAGGAGAACGCAAGGAATCTGCAAAATGGTATAGGTAACATTTGGCAGATGGAGTATAATGTGGGAAAATATGAGGTTATCCACTTTGATAGGAAAAATAAAAAAGCAAATTATTATTTATATGGGGAGAGATTACAAAATGCTGTGGTACAAAGGGATCTGGGGATCTTTGCACATGAAACACAAAAAGTGTATAGCAAGTAATTAGGAAGGCAAATGGAATGTTGGCCTTTATTGCAAGGTGGATGGAGTATAAATGTAGGGAAGTCCTGCTCCAAATGTACAGGGCATTGGTGAGACCACAGCTGGAGTACTGTGTACCGTTTTGGTCTCCTTATTTAAGGAGGAATATACTTGCATTGGAGGCTGTTCAGAGAAGCTTCATGAGGTTGATTCCTGAGATGAAGGGCTTGTCTTATGAAGAACGTTGAGCAGGTTCAGCCTATACTCATTGGAATTCAGAAGGATGAGAGTGATCTTATTGAAATGTATAAGATTCTGAAGGGGCTTGACAGGGTACATGCAGCGAGGATGTTTCCCCTCGTGGGGAAATCTAGAACTAGGGGTCGTAGTTTCAGAATAAGGGGTCACCATTTTAAAATGGAGATGAGGAGATATTTCTTCTCTCAGAGGGTCATGAATCTTTGGAATTCTCTACCCCAAAGAGCTGTGGAGGCTGGGTCATTGAATATATTTAAGATGGAGATAGATAGATTTTTGAACGATAAGGGAGTCAAGGGTTATGGGGAGCGGGCAGGGAAGTGGAGTTGTGGCAAAAATCAGATCAGCCATGATCTTATTGAATGGTGGAGCAGTTTCGAGGGGCCATATGGCCTACTTCTGCTCCTATTTAATGGCCCGAAAATGCCGGCCTCGCCGGGTCCCTACGAAGTGCGCACGGATCTGGTGAGGCCTTGCAAAAGCTGGTTTTCGGATGCTTGTGCGCCAAGAACCGGCTTTTCTGATCTGTCAAGATTTCTAAAGAGAGATCCTCCATGTCTCCAGGAGAAGGGCATCCGCGCGGGTAAGATTTGGCTATTTGCCCAACACATGGCCAACGAATGTCCTTCAAACTTTTACTTTTACTAGCGTAACACTTTTAAAACATGTAAAAATTTAATTTAAACACTCATTTTTATATTAAAAACCCTGTCCCTTAGGTAAGCTTATTTTTAACCATATTAAAACATTTTTTTTTAAATTCCAAAAAATATATTTTTTTTCTAAAACATTTAATTAAATTTAATTTCAATTAATTTTAAATATGTAAGGTGTTTTATTTATTATCTTGTGGTTTCGGTGTTTTAAGGTGTTATTCTCATTGATAGTAATGGAAACCCATACAAATGGATTTCCCATTTTTATCAATAAGAATACTGCATAGTGATTGGTGGTCCAGGCCCACTTGATTCCAGCATGTACATACGTACCTGAAACATATCTTCCCATGCGCTGTTATGACCGGAATCGTAAGTTGCTCCAGGACCACTCGATACTTTCGTAGATTTTTTCGGGTCGGAGGCGTTCATCTGAAGGAAGCCTCCGACCGCAATTTTGCCCCAAAATTTATGTTCTTATGGTGAGCAATGAGGATTTGGAGTTTCATTCACTCGAATTGGTGGCATTCACAGAAAGTCTGTGCTGAAGGAGAATTTACTGCCTGCCTCCTCCTTTTCTCCTCGTCCTCCTCCTCTTCATCCTCGCCCTCCTCCTCTTCATCCACATCCTCCTCCTCTTCGTCTTCATCCTCATCCTCATCCTCCTCCTCTTCCTCCTCGTCTTCCTCCTCCTCTTCCACTCCCTCTTCCTCGTCCTCTCCCTTGTCCTCTTTTTGAGGTGGTCCCGCAATCCCTGCTGGTAAGGGCTACATAATAGTAAAGTTGTGTACTGGAGGGCTCCTCCCGAGCAGTCAAGGAAATGGAGCCTTTGCTTCAGCAACCCAATGGTCTGCTCAATGATGTTCCTGGTGGCAGCATGGCTCTCACTATATGAGTGCTGACCACGAGTGTTGGGATTGCAGAGGGGAGTCATGAGCTAGGTGCAGAGTGGATCGCCCTTATCTTTGAGCAGCTACACTCAAGTTTGATGTGGCTGGAAGATTGCTGGCACATCAGACTGATGCAGGATGAAGGCATCATGACAGCTGCCAGGATAGCGGGCATTCACCACATTAAGTGAGTGGTAGCCTTTGAGGTTACGGAAGATTTCAGGATTGTTATGCAATGCCCGCTATTGTGTTCCTAACACAGATGGGACTGCACACAGGGAGGTTAAAGTAACAGTGACCTCAGTCTTTATTAAGATACTCCAGAGTGAGGAACAGGCCTTAGGGGCTGGCTTATATACAGTGCTCCCAAGGGATGCTGAGATCCCTTGGGACTTCAGGGGATGCACTCCCTGGTGGCGGAACATGGGAGTGCATGCTTTACAGATACACAATACCCGCAATGCCACATGTGTGCAGTCGATTGTGCCCTGTACCATGGGGAAGCCTTCAATCCTGGCAAAGC
Organism: Pristiophorus japonicus; assembly: GCF_044704955.1. Taxonomy (NCBI): domain Eukaryota; kingdom Metazoa; phylum Chordata; class Chondrichthyes; family Pristiophoridae; genus Pristiophorus; species Pristiophorus japonicus. The sequence continues at coordinate 130,426,570 of NC_091977.1, forward strand.
CACATGCACAATCCTCTTGCTGCTCTCTGCTTGGAGAGAAGAAAAGATAGTCCCTTCTCCTGGTGTAGAGAGCCTTTGTGACCACCCAGATGCAGCAATGGATGGCACACAGGGCAATGTTATCTACGTCTCCCGCTACAGACTGGAAGGATCCGCTGATGAAGAAATTGAGGGCGATGGTGATCTTGAGTCCTGCTCTGAGGCTACAGGTCTTGTTCCAGGAGGTGGCAGGGTTCCTTGACCACCTCCTTGCTGAAGCAGAGCCTCCAAATACACTGCTCCTCGCTTAAGTAGATATTGTGATATATTCTTTACAACATCACAAACAAACTACACACAAGATGGCTCTACAGGAACTTGTCATCATGTGACCTTATGAACCTTTATTGTATTTACCTCAGCAGTTGCATTACCACAGTAGTCCACGAGGTGAAACAGTAGTCCATTAGGGGCAGCTCTATATTACACTTCTCCCTCCGTTATGAAGATGTAATCATAACAAAATAATCATCATACATAACTTGCATGGTTATACACATCAAAAATATGAAGGTAGAAATTGCCCGCTGCCGGAAACGGGGCGCACTTACCATTTTTGAGGTGTCCTGGCCATCGCAATGGGCAGGGGCGGCCTATCCAGCGAAATTCAGCTCCTCTGGGCTTTTTATCCAGTGGTGCGGAAGCGGATCACCATGGGGGCGGAAGTGCAAGCGGAGCGCAGTGACCGTCACGAGCGGGGCAGAAGTGAGGGCAGGATGGATCGTCCACAGCTGTCAAACATCAGTGCCGTGCTGATGATGTCATTGCACTGGTGCGTCACAACATGCCTCCCCTTCAGTCAAAGGGGAGGGCCGCTGCAAACTCGGCATTCATTTTAGTTAGGTCCACTGGGCCACCTGGGAGAGTGTCTGCTAGACCAGTGGCCTAGCACCCAAGAGGGGGTGGCAGGCTGCCTGTTGGTGGCCCGGCCGAACTCTGGGGCATATCTGTTGAGCCGACATGGCAGTTGGCTGCCATAAAAAAGCATGGCGGCAGCGGCAGTGCATCATCCCCTTTAAGGGAAGCCGCACCGCCAAAGGCCGCAGCCTCACTGGACCACCGGGTAAAAGCTTGTTTTGGCACCGGCAGGTGGGACGAAGATTTTCGGAGGGGCATGTCACCGTCGGGGGGTTAGATCAGCAGTGCGCACGTTGATCGAGACATCACCAGGGGGATCGGGGCACCGCCGGGAAAACCCAGGAGGGCAATTAGGCTGGCAGCGGCCGTTCCAGGAAAAGTCGGTGGCCACTTCATTTTGTAGCGTAGCCGCCGATTTGTGGTGGTAACAGGCCTTAAGAAGAGGAGCAATTTCGTCCCCTTTGTCTGGCTGACTCGGACTCAGATTTCAATGCTGACATTCTCTTGGACTTCTTTCTAGTACATCTAATGTAGGATTTGCTACTGGTACTCTACTTGTAGCAAGGCTATCTGACGCATCAGAAATAACCAAATCATTCCAACTTTCAATTCTTTCCACATCTGTTGGTAAAACATGATAAATGTGAATAAACCTAACCTTTCCATGATCAAACATCTTGACCAACTATGTGTGAGGGTCACATATCTTCATTACTTCCTGGTAACCACTTTAACCATTTATGGTGATGGTTTTTCACTCTAACCTTTTGATTCAATTTCCCACTTCTCTCATTTACTCTGCCTCTATCATGATTCTCTTTCTGTCTTAATTGTTACTCTTCTACTGACTGGGCCAGGTTTGGCTTTAATAAACAAGAACCTGGTTCATGGCTGTCATTTATGAAACAATTCTGCTGGTGTTCTACCAGTAGTTGTATGAGGAGTATTATGATAAGTAATTAGAAAATTTGCCAGTCTGTGGTCCAACGATAACTGCCATTTGGATCTGTGATATCTTCACAGAGCACAAACACACACAGCTTCCAACATGGAAGCCTCCGGAATCTGCCTGGTTCTGTTTATTATTAACTCTGCAGTTGCAGTATACAACACGTCCACATCCGCAGTGTGGAGCTACAAACATTACAAGCTGACAGACATTACACTTCTCCCTCTTTAATGAAGAAGTTATTATAACAAACATCATACATAACTGTCATGCTTACACATAACACAGGATATAAACTTATTTTTTTTTCCATATTTACAAATTTAACTTTACCACTTGTTTTCTGTTTCGAAGAGGATACCTTCGCTCTCGAACAGAACCTTCCAAACATGGTGTCGATTTCACACTCATTCGAGGCTCATCCTGAGGAACGTTTTCCTCCACGGAATTTCCTTAATTTTCATTTGAACTCACTCTAACTTCAGACTCTTTGTTTTCCTGACTCGGACTCAGACTTTCATTCTGATTCTCTCCTGGATTTGTTTCCCGTACATTGGATTTAGGATTTACTACTGGTGTATCAAAACTATCTGATGAGTCAGAAATAATTGAATCATTCCCACCTTCAACTCCTTCCATATCTGTTGGTAAAATATGATCAATATGAACAAACCTAACCTATCCATTATCAAACATCTTTAACAAATATGTGCGAGGACCAAATATCTTCACCACTCTTCCTAGTAACCATTTTAAACATTTATGGTGATGGTTCTTCACTCTCACCTTCTGGTTTAATTTCACACTTCTCTCTTTTACTCTACCTCTATCATGATTCTCTTTCTGTCTTAATTGTGTCTCTTCTACGAACTGTGCCAAATTTGGCTTGAACAACGAGAATCTGGTTCGTGGCTGTCGTTTGAGAAACAACTCTGCTGGAGTTCTACCAGTTGTTGTATGAGGAGTATTTCGATATGTAATCCAAGAATTAGCCAATTTGTGATCCAATGACAACTATCGTTTCCTGGATTTGGATCTAACATTTGTTTTATGAGGGCACGTTTTACAATTTGTACAGTGCGCTCTGCTGCACCATTCGAAGCAGGATGGTATGGTGGAACCTTGGTATGTTTCACACCATTTTTGCTCATGAATTGTGCAGATTCTTCTGAATGAAATTGTGGTCCATTATCCGAAACAATTTCTTCAGGGAGGCCAAATGAAGAAAATAATTTTTGCAAAATGTCCAATGTTTTACTTGTTGTTATTTTCCACATTGGAAACACCTCAACCCACTTTGAATGGCTATCAATCACAATGAACAATTGTTGTCCTTCTAACTCAGCAAAATCAAAATGTAGCCTTTGCCACACCCTGGGAGGCCATTTCCGTGATTGTAATGGTACTGGTGGTGGTTGCTTGCTTACCGATTGACATGTCGTACACTGACTCACGATGTACTCTATATCTTTATCAAGACCTGGCCACCATAAATAACTGCGTGCAAAACTCTTGGTCAAGCGCATTCCCAGGTGCTGGTCATGGAGGTCTTCTAATAATTTGGACCTGAACTTATTTGGTATAACCACTCTTGCACCCCACATGACACAATCTTTATCGACTGATAATTCATTCCTACGAATGAAGAATGGATGTGTATCTTTGTCTGTTACTTGGTTTGGCCATCCATTTGCAATATACTCATACACCTTTGACATCACTGGGTCATGTTTAGTTGCTCTACCAATCTCTTCAGCTGTGACTGGCAGTTCATCAATGTATGAAAAATAAAACATTTCTTCCCTATCGGGTGTAACTTGTGATGGGGAAGGCAATCTAGACATTGCATCAGCATTACTGTGATCAGCTGATCATCTGTATTCAATATCATATGTATATGCTGACAAAATCAAGGCCCATCTCTGCATTCGGGCTGCAGCTAATGTTGGAACTGGGGACTTTGGATGGAGGATTGCTGTTCGGGGCTTATGGTCCGTAACGATGGTAAACTAACGACCACACGAGTATTTGTGAAACTTCTTGACCCCAAAAATTAATGCCAAAGCTTCCCTTTCAATTTGCGCATAATTACTCTCACTGGCACTGAGAGTGCATGAAGCAAAAACATTTGGTCTCTCCTCCCCACTACGTGATACATGAGAGATCACTGCCCCAACTCCATACGAAGAGGCATCACATGCTAGCTTAATCTCCTTAGATATGTCACAGTGAACTAACATGGTGCTCTCTATCAATTTGCTTTTACACTCCTTGAATGCTGTATTGCATTCTTTTGACCACTTCCAATGAACCTGTTTTTTCAAAAGTTCATTCAGTGGATGTAATACTGTAGCCAAATTTGGTAGGAACTTCGCATAATAGTTCAAAAGACCCAAGAATGAACGAAGTTCAGTGACGTTCCTGGGAGTGGGTGCATTTCTAATTGCATCCAATTTTTCCCTGGTTGGATGTATACCATCTTTGTCTACTCTGTACCCTAAGTACTCCACTGAGTTTTTAAATAACTCACACTTACAAGCAAACACTCGTACTCTGTGCTTCTCTAGCCGTTTGAGGACTTCATTCAATATGTTATTATGAATTTGCCTATTTGGTACTGAAATTAGTATGTCATCCAAATAACATACTACCCCTTCAATACCTTGCAAAATCTGGTTCATCACCCCTTGGAATATGGCAGGGGCAGACGACACTCCAAACGATAGCCTATTAAATTGATATAGGCCTAGATGAGTATTTATAGTCAAACATGACTTGGACTCCTCATCTAGTTCAAGTTGTAAGTAGGCATTCGTAAGATCCAGTTTTGAGAAGATCTGACCACCTGTCAGTGTTGTGAACAAATCTTCTATATTCGGCAATGTATTGGGGACATTACCCTCTAGAACCTGGTTTATGGCTACTTTATAATCACCACACAATCTTACCTTACCATCGGAATTAGGTACAACAACAATGGGTGAAGCCCAATTACTTCGATCAATCTTACAAATAATGTTCTCAGTCTCTAGCCTTTTGAGTTCTTGCTCAACTTTCTCCTTGAGTGCATATGGTACGGAACGTGGCTTGTAGTAAACCGATCAAGCATCCTTCTATACCCTGACACTTGCCTTGATACCTTGGATCGGACTGCCTGTTTCGCAGAACACATTCAGATACTTCTTGATAACCTCATCCGTTGATGAAAATCTCGCTTCCACACAGAAAATCTTACTCCAATCCCGCTTCAGTGAGCTCAACCAATTTCTTCCTCGTCAGGCAAACTTGTCTCCTTTCACTACTATTAGAGGCAAGTTCTGAAATTGATCTTTATATTTCACCGGTACGGTGATACGACCTACCACAGGAATTTTCTCTCCCGAGTAGCCTCGCAGCTCTATCTTGGATTTCTCCAGTTGGAAATTACGCAATTTGTCGAGGTATAGCGACTCCGGTACTACACTCATGAATGCACCCATGTCAATTTCCATTGGTATCTTGAATCCCACAACATCTATGTGGATTTTGATGCTTTCCGAATCACTGTCCGTTAACCTCGTGCTCCTGATGACGTATAACTCTAACATCTCCTCGTCCTGTTGTTGTTCTTCCATGCTATGTAGTCTCTTGGGATTTCTACTCATAACTTTGAACGCTGGACTCATAGCTTTAAAAGCTGGTTTACCCTTCAGTCGGCATGCCTTTGCAAGATGCCCAGTCTTCCTGCAGAAAAAACACTCTGCCTTCACATATGGACAACTTTGAGCAATGTGTTGTCCCAGGCACCTATAGCATGACTTCGACGCTCTGTTAATATTTCCAGTGTCTGAGACTTTGGGCCCACACCATCTTTAACTTTGAACCTGCAGGTAATTTACCTCGGTTGACTGACGACCGTAATCATTATTTAATTCTCGGGAATATTGTTCGGCTATGCCCATCGACCTCGCTGTCTGACAAGCAATCTCAAAAGTCAAGTCATCCGTCATCAATAACTTCCTTCTGATCACATCATTTTTCATCCCACAAACAAAACGATCCCGTAATGCTCGGTTTTGAAAGTTTCCAATATTAGAGTGCTTCGATTGCTTTTTTAATGCTACGATGTAATCACTGATACTTTATTCAGTCTTTTGATTCCGAATCCCAAAATGATAGCTTTCAGCAATTTCTAACGGTTTGGGGTTATAGTGCTGCTCCAGCTTCGTTAAAATCTCTTTAAGCATTGTGTCAGGCACAATTAGATTTACAAGGGTTTCGTGCAATGCCGGACCCGCCTCTGATAAGAAGGTCGCTTTCTTACGTTTCAACACAGCCCGGTTTTGGACTGCATTGTCTGGAACTTTGATTATGTTATTTGCAGTGAAATACATTTCTAGCCGATCCACATTGACTTTAAAACGTTCCCGGCTATGTCTATATTCCCCCAAATGTCCGAATACACCTGCCATTTTAATCTCTAGTTGTTCACACTGTGTGCTGTATTTTACCTCGGATTTTGTAGCTTTTTTCCAAAGACAGAAACTTCCAAAGTCTCTCTGTCAGCTGGCTGAATCCTTCACCAACAAAATTTAAGCTTTAAATCATCTGAAAAATCCCAAATCAGAGCTAAATGTGATATCTTCACAGAGCACAAACACACACAGTTTCCAACATGGCAGGCAGCTCTCTCTCGGAAGTTTCCGGAATCTGCCTGGTTCTGTTTATTATTAACTCTGCAGTTGCAGAACACAATACGTCCACATCCACAGTGTGGAGCTACAAACATTGCAAGCTTACAGACATTATAGGATCCAACATTTGCTTGATGAGGGTACAGTTTACAATTTGTCATCATCATCATAGGCAGTCCCTCGGAATCGAGGAGGACTTGCTTCCACTCCCAAAGTGAATTCTTTGATGGCTGAACAATCCGATACGAGAGCCACAGACCCTGTTACAGGTGGGACAGACATTCGTCGGGGGAAGAGGTCAGTGAGGCTGGTTTGCTGCACGCTCCTTCCGCTGCCTGCACCTGGCCTCTTCATGCTCCTTGAGTCGAGCCTCAAAGAGCTCAACACCCTCCCGGATGGACTTTCTCCACCTCGGGCGGTCTGTAGCCAGGGTCTCCCAGGTGTCAATAGTGATGTCGCACTTTACCAGTGAGGCTTTGAGGGTGTTCTTATAACATTTCCGCTGTCCTCCTTTGGCTCCTTTACCATGAAGGAGCTCCGCATAAAGCATTTGCTTAGGCAGTCTCAAATCTGGCATGCGTACTATGCGGCCTGCCCAGCGAAGCTGATCGAGTGTGGTCAGTGTTTCAATACTGGGGATGTTAGCCTGGTCGAGGACACTGATGTTGGTGTACCTGTCCTCCCAGGAGATTTGCAGGATCTTGCGGAGACATCGTTGGTGATATATCTCCAGCGTCTTGAGGTGCCTTCTGTACATCGTTCATGTCTCAGACCCCTATAGGAAGGCGGGTATTACTACAGCCCTGTAGACCATGAGCTTGGTAGTAAATTTGAGGGCCTGGTCTTCAAGCACTCTTTTCTGCAGGCGGCCAAAGGCTGCGCTGACACACTGGAGGCGATGCTGAATCTCCGCATCAATGTCTGCCTTTGTTGATAAGAGGCTCCCGAGATATGGGAAATGGTCCACGTTGTCCAGGGCCGAACCGTGGATCTTGATGATTGGAGGGCCATGCTGTGCAGCGATGATAGACTGGTGAAGGACCTTGGTTTTACGGATGTTAAGTGTAAGTCCCATGCTTTCATATGCCTCTGTGAATACATTGACTATATCCTGGAGTTCAGCCTCTGAATGTGCGCAGACGCAGGCATCGTCCGCATACTGCAGCTCAATGACACAGGTTGGGGTGATCTTGGATCTGCCTGGAGGCGGCGTAGTTTAAACAGCTTCCCACTGGTTCTGTAGTTTAATTCCACTCCAGCGGGGAGCTTGTTGATTGTGAGGTGGAGCATGGCAGCGAGGAAGATTGAGAAGAGTGGGTTGGAGCGATACCGCAGCCCTGTTTGACCCTGGTCCAGACGTGGATTGGGTCTGTAATGGATCCGTTGGTAAGGATCACGGCCTGCATGTCATTGTGAAGGAGGCGAAGGATGTTGACAAACTTTTGAGGGCATCCGAAATGGAGGAGGACGCTCCATAGACCCTCACGGTTGACAGTGTCAAAGCCTTTGTAAGATCGAAAAAGGCCATGTATAAGGGCTGGCGCTGCTCCCTGCATTTTTCCTGCAACTGGTGCGCTGCAAAGATCATGTCTGTGGTGCCCCGTAGGGGAAAAATCCGCATTGTGATTCTGGGAGGAGCTCCTCGGTCACAGGGAGAAGACGATTGAGGAGAACTCGAGCGACAACTTTCCCAGTGGCTGAAAGCAGGGAGATTTCCCTGTAGTTGCCGCAGTCGGACTTCTCCCCCTTTTTCAAAACGGTCACAATCACTGTGTTATGTATTATCCATGTTCATTAAATGTATAGTTACAATGGTGCGCCACAAGGGGCACTGTGGTGGGAGACCCGAAAGTACCTGCGAGACAGAGTATAAAAGGCTGATCACCACACCTGAGAGGCACTCTGGAGTTACACAATAAAGGACCAAGGTCACAGCAGTTACTACAACAGCAGACTGTATGGAGTCAGTGATTTGAGTGCTACATACAGTACAAATTGGCGACAAGGACACGGACGAGCTCTTCACACAACCATGGCTACTTTAGGCAAGCTAAAGGATTTCACAGAGGGTAATGACTGGGATGCCTTTACGGAAAGGCTCAAGTACTATTTTATAGCAACTGACCTGACAGGTGACACGAACGCACTGATAGGGAAGCGTAAGGCGATATTGCTGTCCAGTTGTGGCGATGAGGTTTACCGTCTGTCAGGGATTTGCTGGCACCCGCAAGCGCCAAGGACAAGTCATATGAGCAGCTGATTGAACTCATTTGTAACCAACTGAAACTGAAAGAGAGCATCCTCACGGCCAGGCACAAATTCTACCACCACTGCAGACCTGAGGGCCAGGATGTCACAAAATATGCTGCGGACATCAGGAGACTTGCGGCGCTGTGCAATTTTGGCACACACCTTAACGAGGCATTGCGAGACGTCTTTGTTATGGGGATTGGCCATGAGGGTCTCCTTCACAAGCTGCTATCTACTGAACCTACAGTCAGCCTGCAGCAAGCCATCGACATCAGCCGGCCATTTATGACCTTGACTTGCAGCACCAAGCAGATGATCCACACGATCTCGAACCCGGCAGGTACTATTCACAGGATAGCGCCCGTCACGGACAAAACTGCAGAACGTGGCTCTGCCCAGGGCAGAGAGCACGGACCTCAGGGTCCTGGAACTCAGAGACCGCCGAGGGGGGCTAATCGAGTAGCACCCTGGTGGCGCTGCGGAAGAAGCCATGGGGCTCACCGGTGCAGGTTTGCGGAGTATACGTGCAATACCTGCCACACGAAAGGCCACCTTCAGCGTATGTGCAAAAGAAACATGACTTACCGTGTGGCTGAGGAGATGGTAGATGATCTGCTATCCAGCGAGGAGCATTGTGGTTTGGCTTGACGGCATCCCAGCCCCAGGTAGAAGAAGATGATGCGTTTGCACTGTATACATGTACCAACGATTCGGCCCCAGTGATTATGGAAGTCAAGATTAACGGAGTCCCAGTGAGTATGGAAGTGGACACGGGGTCGGGTCAGTCGCTGATGAGTCAGGAAACTTTTGATAAACTGTTGATCAACCCAGCTGCACGACCCAAGCTGGTCCCGGTCACGGCGAAGCTGCGCACCTACACCAAGGAACTGATACCTGTTCTTAGCAGAGCGGATGTGCAGATATCTCACGGGGGCGAGACGCACGGTTTACCTTTGTGGATCATTGCAGGCAATGGACCGCGCTACTCGGCAGGAGATGGATGGGGAAGGTCCGTAGGAGCTGGGAAGATTTCATCCCTCCACAGACCGCTGTCCCCCCTGTCCCCCGTGGGTAGCCAATGTAATCCCACTTTTTAAAAAAGGAGGGAGAGAGAAAACAGGGAATTAGAGACCGGTCAGCCTGACATCGGTAGTGGGTAAAATGATGGAATCAATTATTAAGGATGTCACAGCAGCGCATTTGGAAAGAGGTGACATGATAGGTCCAAGTCAGCATGGATTTGTGAAAGGGAAATCATGCTTGACAAATCTTCTGGAATTTTTTGAGGATGTTTCCAGTAGAGTGGACAAGGGAGAACCAGTTGATGTGGTATATTTGGACTTTCAGAAGGCTTTCGACAAGGTCCCACACAAGAGATTAATGTGCAAAGTTAAAGCATATGGGATTGGGGGTAGTGTGCTGACATGGATTGAGAACTGGTTGTCAGACAGGAAGCAAAGAGTAGGAGTAAATGAGTACTTTTCAGAATGGCAGGCAGTGACTAGTGGGGTACCGCAAGGTTCTGTGCTGGGGCCCCAGCTGTTTACACTGTACATTAATGATTTAGACGAGGGGATTAAATGTAGTATCTCCAAATTTGCGGATGACACTAAGTTGGGTGACAGTGTGAGCTGCGAGGAGGATGCTATGAGGCTGCAGAGTGACTTGGAGAGGTTAGATGAGTGGGCAAATGCATGGCAGATGAAGTATAATGTGGATAAATGTGAGGTTATCCACTTTGGTGGTAAAAACAGAGAGACAGATTATTATCTGAATGGTGACAGATTAGGAAAAGGGGAGGTGCAACGAGACCTGGGTGTCATGGTACATCAGTCATTGAAGGTTGGCATGCAGGTGCAGCAGGCGGTTAAAAAAGCAAATGGCATGTTGGCCTTCATAGCGAGGGGATTTGAGTACAGGAGCAGGGAGGTGTTGCTACAGTTGTACAGGGCCTTGGTGAGGCCACACCTGGAGTATTGTGTACAGTTTTGGTCTCCTAACTTGAGGAAGGACATTCTTGCTATTGAGGGCGTGCAGCGGAGGTTCACCAGACTGATTCCCGGGATGGCGGGACTAACCTATCAAGAAAGACTGGATCAATTGGGCTTGTATTCACTGGAGTTCAGAAGAATGAGAGGGGACCTCATAGAAACGTTTAAAATTCTGATGGGTTCAGACAGGTTAGATGCAGGAAGAATGTTCCCAATGTTGGGGAAGTCCAGAACCAGGGGTCACAGTCTAAGGATAAGGAGTAAGCCATTTAGGACTGAGATGAGGAGAAACTTCTTCACCCAGAGAGTGGTGAACCTGTGGAATTCTCTACCACAGAAAGTTGTTGAGGCCAATTCACTAAATATATTCAAAAAGGAGTTAGATGAAGTCCTTACTACTAGGGGGATCAAGGGGTATGGCGAGAAAGCAGGAATGGGGTACTGAAGTTGCATGTTCAGCCATGAACTCATTGAATGGCGGTGCAGGCTAGAAGGGCCAAATGGCCTAGTCCTGCACCTATTTTCTATGTTTCTATGTTTCACAGGCAGAGCAGGCATCGGATGGCAGCGAAGGAAGAGTGTGTGGGGTTGGGCAGAGCAGCAGCGGCCATCAAATCTCCTCTGCAAAGTCTGAGAGTGGGAAAGAGGCGCTGGAATGAGCAGCAGCGCCGACCGAGCTGGAGAAGAGAGAAGGGCTTCGACGGGCAGCTCCAGCAGGCACCGTTGGCCTGCAGGCAGAAGCAGCCGTTCGTGGGGCTTGCAGAAGGAGGAGCGGTGAATCGGCAGTTTGCAGAGTTCTGCAGAGAGAGGCAGGCAGGCACCAGCAGAACACCTAAAATGGCGCCGCCCAGTAGAAACCTCTTGGGAAAAACAAAATGCCGTCTCAAAAAGGAAATGTACCCGGGAGTCTTCAAGGGGTCTTACACCATTGGCGGTCCCCACAAAGAGACTTTTGTAAGGGCAAGAGTGAGTCAAAATGATTACTGTGATTTGTATGATGACGTGATTTATGACAAGAGTTAATATTTTGATGCTAAAATGATTACTGTGATTGAAATGATTGATATGATTCGTGAAAAGAGTTAATATCACAATGCACAGTTAAAAGGGTTAATGGATCTGTGACTAACATGATTAATGGATTAATGCGATTTCTGATTTTATGTGATTTATGCAATTGTTCAGCGGCTGCAGACAAGCCACAAAGGCAACTATTTTCTGAGAACAGAGGCAACGCACCAGTTGCCATACCCTGTCTCAGCGCAGCCCATTACCTCGGGCAAAAAGGGGCAGTATGTCGCCACCATACCTCACCCAGTGGAGCTGGGATTTAATAACTGTTCAGTGTACCTGCAACCTTTTGAAAGAACTCTTCAACGCATCTATATGTATCATACAAATGTACTGTCTATGCGTACCTGCTTTCTACTGGAGATTATGTTTGTGTACTTGTACCACCCATGTAAGGACTGCAAATACCACAAGCTTGCACCAGATCGCAAGCGTAATCTCTACATGGGGGGGAAGAGGGAAGTGGATGGTCATGGACTCACACTCACAAATCAACCAGGACGAACAAGGCTGAGGTTACCGGCAATTTGCTTTTGGGACTGCGGGGGCGGGGGGGGGGTGGAGAGGGAGAGTGAGATGTTATGTATTGTCCATGTACATTAAATGTATAGTTACAATGGTGCGCCACAAGGGGCACTGTGGTGGGAGACCTGAAAGTACCTGCGAGACAGAGTATAAAAGACTGCCCACCACACCTGCGAGGCACTCTGCAGTTACACAATAAAGGACCACGGCCACAGCAGTTACTACAACACCAGACTGTGTGGAGTCAGTGATTTGAGTGCTACATCTCTAAGATCTCCCGGCATGCTCTCCTCTCTCCAGATGAGAGAGATGAGGTCATGTATCCGCGCCAACAGCGCCTCACTGCCTCACCGCCATATTTTAGCGCCTCATCAGGAATTCCATCCGTACCCGTAGCCTTGTTATTCTTAAGCTGTTTTATAGCTTTGCCTACCTCGTGCAACATTGGAGTTTCACTGAGTTGGTGGCAGGTGGCATGCTGTGGGATGGAATCGAGAACACTCGAGTCAAAGGCAGAGTCTTGATTGAGGAGATCTTCAAAGTGCTCCTTCCATCGGGCCCTGATAGCCTTGGTGTACTTGATGAGTGTTTCCCCGTCCTTGGCCAGGAGTGGGGTGGGACCTTGGGAGTTTGGAATGTAGGTGGCCTTGACTGTAGTGAAGAATCCTTGCATATCGTGGCTGTCGGACAGTTGTTGTATCTCCTGTGCTTTCTCCATCCACCACCTGTTCTTTAGGCGCTGAGTTTTTTGTTGGACCTGAGCTTTGAGCCATCTGTAACATTGTTTTGCAGCGTTGAGTTGGGCTGTTGCTTGAGGCTCAGAAATGCTTTGCGCTTGCGATCTATTAGTTCTTCGATCTCCTGATCATTTTCATCAAACCAGTCCTGATGTTTTCTGGTTGAGTGACTAAGTGTCTCTTCACAGGCATGGGTTATAGAGGCCTGGAGGGCAGACCAAGCGCTGTGGGCATTCAGCATCTCAGGGTCATCAAGGCACGCCAGATTGGCTGTGAGGCACTGGCTGTATTGCGTTCTCTTAGCTGGATCTCTAAGTGCCCCGGCATTAACTTTTTTGCGGAACTGCTTCTGCTGTCCCCTCTGCTTTGGGGCAATGTTAATGTTGATGATAGATCGGATTCGGCAGTGATCCGTCCAGCAGTCGTCAGCTCCTGTCATAGCGCGGGTGATGCGCACGTCCTTGCAATCCCTGGCTCGGACGATGACATAGTCAAGCAGGTGCCAGTGTTTGGAGCGAGGTTGTTGCCACGATGCCTTGTATTTGTCCCTTTCGCGGAACAGGGTGTTGGTAATGAGGAGTTCATGTTCTAGACATTTTGTCAGGAGTAGGGTACCGCTGGAATTGGCTTTCCCTACCCCCTCTTTGCCAATCACGCCTCCCCAGAGGGCTGTGTCTTTGCCAATCCCGGCATTAAAATCACCCAGGAGGATCAATTTGTCGCCCATGGGGACACGGGACAAGGATGTCTCGAGGTTGGAATTAAAACCCTCTTTAGCCTCATCCGTTGCATCGAGTGTAGGGGCGTGATGTGGAATCGATATGGGTAGAGCTGCAGAACACCAAAGGGCAAAAAACGTTAGTGGGAGTTGTGTACAGACCTCCAAGCAGGAGTAGTGATGTTGGGGAGGGCATCAAAGAGGAAATTAGGGGTGCATGCAATAAAGGTGCAGCAGTTATCATGGGTGACTTTAATATGCATATAGATTGGGCTAACCAAACTGAAAGCAATACGGTGGAGGAGGATTTCCTGGAGTGCATAAGGGATGGTTTTCTAGACCAATATGTTGAGGAACCAACTAGGGGGGAGGCCATCTTAGACTGGATGTTGTGTAATGAGAGAGGATTAATTAACAATCTCGTTGTGTGAGGCCCCTTGGGGAAGAGTGACCATACTATGGTGGAATTCTACATTAGGATGGAGAATGAAACAGTTAATTCAGATACCATGGTCCAGAACTTAAAGAAGGGTAACTTTGAAGGTATGAGGCGTGAATTGGCTAGGATAGATTGGCGAATGATACTTAAGGGATTGACTGTGGATGGGCAATGGCAGACATTTAGAGACTGCATGGATGAACTACAACAATTGTACATCCCTGTCTGCGTAAAAATAAAAAAGGGAAGGTGGCTCAACCGTGGCTATCAAGGGAAATCAGGGATAGTATTAAAGCCAAGGAAGTGGCATACAAATTGGCCAGAAATAGCAGAGAACCCGGGGACTGGGAGAAATTTAGAACTCAGCAGAGGAGGACAAAGGGTTTGATTAGGGCAGGGAAAATAGAGTACGAGAGGAAGCTTGCAGGGAACATTAAGACGGACTGCAAAAGCTTCTATAGATATGTAAAGAGAAAAAGGTTAGTAAAGACAAATGTAGGTCCCCTGCAGTTAGAATCAGGGGAAGTCATAACGGGGAACAAAGAAATGGCAGACCAATCGAACAAGTACTTTGGTTCGGTATTCACTAAGGATGACACAACAACCTTCCGGATATAAAAGGGGTCAGAGGGTCTAGTAAGAAGGAGGAACTGAGGGAAATCCTTATTAGTCGGGAAATTGTGTTGGGGAAATTGATGGGATTGAAGGCCGATAAATCCCCAGGGCCTGATGGACTGCATCCCAGAGTACTTAAGGAGGTGGCCTTGGAAATAGCGGATGCATTAACAGTCATTTTCCAACATTCCATAGACTCTGGATCAGTTCCTATGAAGTGGAGGGTAGCCAATGTTACCCCACTTTTTAAAAAAGGAGGGAGAGAGAAAACAGGGAATTAGAGACCGGTCAGCCTGACATCGGTAGTGGGTAAAATGATGGAATCAATTATTAAGAATGTCATAGCAGCGCATTTGGAAAGAGGTGACATGATAGGTCCAAGTCAGCATGGATTTGTGAAAGGGAAATCATGCTTGACAAATCTTCTGGAATTTTTTGAGGATGTTTCCAGTAGAGTGAACAAGGTAGAACCAGTTGATGTGGTGTAGTTGGACTTTCAGAAGGCTTTCGACAAGGTCCCACACAAGAGATTAATGTGCAAAGTTAAAGCACATGGGATTGGGGGTAGTGTGCTGACATGGATTGAGACCTGGTTGGCAGACAGGAAGCAAAGAGTAGGAGTAAATGGGGACTTTTCAGAATGGCAGGCAGTGACTAGTGGGGTGCCGTAAGGTTCTGTGCTGGGGCCCCAGCTGTTTACATTGTACATTAATGATTTAGATGAGGGGATTAAATGTAGTTTCTCCAAGTTTGCGGATGACACTAAGTTGGGTGGCAGTGTGAGCTGCGAGGAGGATGCTATGAGGCTGCAGAGTGACTTGGATCGGTTAGGTGAGTGGGCAAATGCATGGCAGATGAAGTATAATGTGGATAAATGTGAGGTTATCCACTTTGGTGGTAAAAACAGAGAGACAGACTATTATCTGAATGGTGACAGATTAGAAAAGGGGAGGTGCAACGAGACCTGGGTGTCATGGTACATCAGTCATTGAAGGTTGGCATGCAGGTACAGCAGGCGGTTAAAAAAGCAAATGGCATGTTGGCCTTCATAGCGAGGGGATTTGAGTACAGGAGCAGGGAGGTGTTGCTACAGTTGTACAGGGCCTTGGTGAGGCCACACCTGGAGTATTGTGTACAGTTTTGGTCTCCTAACTTGAGGAAGGACATTCTTGCTATTGAGGGCGTGCAACGAAGATTCACCAGACTGATTCCCGGGATTGCGGGACTAACCTATCAAGAAAGACTGGATCAACTGGGCTTGTATTCACTGGAGTTCAGAAGAATGAGAGTGGATCTCATAGAAACGTTTAAAATTGTGATGGGTTTAGATAGGTTAGATGCAGGAAGAATGTTCCCAATGTTGAGGAAGTCCAGAACCAGGGGTCACAGTCTAAGGATAATGGGGAAGCCATTTAGGACCGAGATGAGGAGAAACTTCTTCAGCCAGCGAATGGTGAACCTGTGGAATTCTCTACCACAGAAAGTTGTTGAGGCCAATTCACTAAATATATTCAAAAAGGAGTTAGATGTAGTCCTTACTACTCGGGGAATCAAGGGATATGGTGAGAAACCAGGAATGGGGAACTGAAGTTGCATGTTCAGCCATGAACTCATTGAATGGCGGTGCAGGCTAGAAGGGCCGAATGGCCTACTGCTGCACCTATTTTCTATGTTTCTATGTTTCTATGTTTCTATGTATACACTGATGACTGTGGCAAATTGGTTCCGAGATAGGGTGATACGGAGAGTCATGAGACATTCGTTGACCCCACAGGGGGAGTCTTTGAAGCGGTCGACCAGCTCATTCTTGACTGCAAAGCTGACTCCATGAAGGCGGCATTCGGCCTCTGGTTTCCCTTTCCAGAAGAAGGTGTAACCTCCACCATGTTCCTTCAACTGGCCTTTCCCTGCTCGCCGGGTCTCGCTTCGGGTGGCGATGTCAATGTCAAAATGTCTGAGTTCCCGGGCAACTATGCCAGTGCGGCATTCCGGCCTGTTGCTGTTGTGATTGTCCATGAGGGTCCTGACATTCCAAGTCCCGAACTTCATACTGACGGAGTGGAAGATGCCTGTGCGTGAGTTCTTTTAACGTGGGTTGGCCGCTGCACACCGGCAACCGCACGGGCTTAGCTGAGCAAGGTCTTGGTCCAGTGGCAAGGGGGTCCAAGATGACTGGAGACCAGGCACAGCTCGATAAGCCTAATTGCCTACGGCGAAGTGTTGGCCGCAAGCTCGGCGCCGGGTGGTACCATTGATGGTAGATGGCCCGAGGCTGGGTTGGGGGGCAGGCATTAGGAAGGTGACTTCCAAAGTTATTTTAAAAGATTAAAAGTTGATAATGGTTCCTAATTTATTTCAAAAGTTTCTCAAGAGTTGTTAAAATGTTTTAAGAAGTTTCTAAGAGTTGTTAAAAATCTAAGATATAAATCAGTAATAGATTATAAAAGGTTCCCCAGTTTAAAAAGTTTCTAAAAGTTGTTAAAAGTCAAAGATGTAGGTTAATAATAAATGTTTAAAAGTATTTCGGTTGAGAGTCTAAAATGTAAGTTTTAAAACTTGTCAGTCTCCGGCTCAGCTGCTGAGGTTGGGCCACGCCTCTGGTCGCTATCCCGCTGAAGGTAGAAGGTGAGCCGGCCTGAAGGTGCTGGTGTCCCTGGAGCTCCGCTGGGCTGGAGTCCCTCCTATCTCGGTGTCTCCGCTAGGCTGGAACACCTGCTCTCTCGGTGTCCCAGCCGGACCGGAGCCCCCGCCCCCCGGCACCCGCCGAGCCGGAGCCCCCACTCTCCTGGCGTCTCCGCTGGGATTTCTTCTCTGCACCAGCCGCCCCCGTCCTGGCCGAAGGGACTCTGCACCGGCCGCTTCTGCCCCTGGCCGAAGGGACTCCGCACCGGCCGCTTCTGTCCCAATTTGTACTGTCCGCTCTGCTGCATCATTTGAAGCAGGGTGGTATAGTGGAACTTTGCTATGTTTCACACCGTGTCTGTTTGTAAACTGTGAAAATTCTTCTGAACAAAATTACGGCCCATTATTGGACACAATTTCTTCTGGGAGGCCATATGAAGAAAACAATCTTCACAAATTGTCTAGTGTTTTACATGTTGTTATTTTCCACATCGGAAACACCTCTACCCATTTCGAATGGCTATCAATCACAATGAACAATTGTTGTCCTTCTAGCTCAGCAAAATCTACATGTAACCTTTGCTACATCCTGGGAGGCCATTTCCATTGCTGTAATGGTACTGATGGTGGTTTCTTGCTTACTGATTACTTACTGAGGTACTCTATACCTTTATCTAGATCTGGCCACCATAAGTAACTGCGTGCAAAACTCTTGGTCAAGCACATTCCCAGGTGCTGGTCATGAAGATCCCCTAACAATTTGGACCTGAACTTATTTGGAATAACTACTCTTGCACCCCACATGATACAATCTTTATCCACTGAGAATTCATTCCTACGAACAAAGTATGGATGAATATTTTTTTCTGATACATGGTTTGGCCATCCGTTTGCTATGTAATCATATACCTTTGACATAACTGGACACATTTGGTTGCTTTACCAAACTCTCTTCAGCTGTGACTGGCAGTTCATCAATGTATGAAAAATAGAACACTTCTTCCCTATCGGATGTAATTTGTGATGGGGTTGGTAACCTGGACATAGCTTCAGCATTACTTAGATCTACCTTAGAGATAATGTTCTCAGACTCTAGTCTTTTGAGTTATTGCTCAACATTCTCTCTATGGTACGGGACATGGCTTGCAATAAACTGATGTAGCTTCCTTCTGCACTCTGACACTCGCCTTGAAGCCTTGGATCGGACTGCCTGTGTCGTGGAACTCCTTTGGATACTGTTTAATTACATCATCCTTCGATACAAATCTCGTTTGAACATGAAAAATCTCATTCCAATCCAGCTTCAGTGATCGCAACCAATTTTTCCCTTTAAGTCAGGCTTGTCTCCTGACACTATTAAGAGAGGCAAGCCCTGAAACTGATCCTTGTATTTCAGTGGTACAGTGATAGGTCCTACCACAAGAATTTGCTCTCCTGAGTAGCCTCGCAGCTCTATCTTCGACTTCTCCAGTGGAATATCACTCAACTTGTCGAGATATGGTGATTCTGGCTCACGGATGCAGCAGTGTCGATTTCCATGGCTAACTTGGTTCCTGCAATGTCTACTTGGATGACGATACATTGCGAATCGTTGCTAGATACCCTTGTGCTCCTTGTTGTATCTCAAATAAAGCAATGTGACTGAGTACTGTAGACTTGAGTAAGTGTGACCTTAGTCTCTTTATTCTGACTCCATAGTACTGGCACAGCATGGGAGGTCTTCTTATATGCAGTGCTCCCAAGGGATGCTGGGATCCCTTGGGACTTCAACAGATGTGCCCTCTGGTGGCGGTAGAATGTTGGTTACAAGGTGTTGCATACAGAACATCACTCCCCCCCCCCAAAGTCAATAGTACACTTATTTACAGGGTGAGACGATTTGGGGCTTTCCGCTCCCTAGTCGATCGTCTCGCTACAAACACAGGTGCAGGTGAGTTGGTTGGGCCTTCGCTGGGCTGCTGCGCAGATGGCCTTGCTGGGCTGCTGGGGATGATGAATTCAGCTTAGTGGTCAACCGTGATGTTGGTTGCCACTTGTGTGTGTATCGGAGGTTTGAAGTTGGTGGTGTCCTCTTCAGGTTGCTCGTAGCTATCTGTGAATCACAGTTTGGTTTGGTCCAAATGCTTTCTGCAAGTTAGTCCATTTGCAATTTTGACCCAAACACCCTACTCCCTTCTTTGGCTACAACAGTGCCAGCAAGCCATTTGGGACCATGTCCATAGTTGAGTACAAATACAGGGTCATTGACGTCAATATTGCGTGACAAATTTGCACGATCATGGTACATGCTTTCTTTATGTCGCCTGCCCTCGACATGATCATGGAGATCAGGGTGGACTAGAGAGAGCCTTGTTTTGAGCGCCCTTTTCATGAGCAGTTCAGTAGGGGGAACCCCGGTGAGCGAGTGGGGTCTTGTGCGGTGGCTGAGCAACACTCGGGACAGGCAGGTCTGCAGGGAGCCTTCCAACACGCGTTTCAAGCTTGATGGTTTGGACTGCCCGTTCTGCCTGGCCATTAGATGCGGGCTTGAGTGGGGCAGATGTGATGTGCTTGACCCCATTGCGGGTCATGAATTCCTTGAATTCAGCGCTGGTGAAACACAGCCCATTGTCACTGACAAGGACATCAGGCAGGCCGTGCGTGGCAAATATGGCTCGTAGGCTTTCGATGGTGGCAGTGGACGTGCTTACAGACATTATTACACACTCAATACATTTCAAATAAGCATCCACAACAACCAAAAATATTTTGCCTAGAAACGGGCCAGTGAAGTCAACATGGATCCTAGACCACGGTTTAGAGGGCTGTGACCACAAACTTAGCGGTGCCTCCCTGGGTGCATTGCTCAGTTGAGAGCAACTGTTGCATTGGCACCGCAAGACTCCAAATCTGAGTCGATGCCGGGCCACCACACATGGGATCTGGTTATAACTTTCATCATTACTATGCCTGGGTGGGTACTGTGTAGGTCGTGTATGAACGTTTCCCTGCCTTTCTTAGGCAAAACCATGCGATTGCCCCACAACATGCCTGTATGGACATTTTGTCTTTGCGCCGCTGGAACGGCTTGATCTCTTCATGCATCTCCGCTGGGACGCTGGACCAGCTCCCATGAAGGACAAAGTTTTTTACAAGGAACAGTAAAGGATCCTGGCTGGTCCAGAGCCTGATCTGGCGGGCAGTAACGTGACTTTTTGTTTTCAAATGCATCCATCACCAAGAGCAAGTCTGCAGGCTGTGCCATTTCCATCCCAGTGGTGGGCAATGGTAGCCGACTGAGGGTGTCAGCGCAGTTCCCCGTGACTGGCCTGTGGCGAATTACATAGTTATATGCAGACAGCGTGAGTGCCCATCTTCGGATGCGAACAGAGGCATTGGTATTCATACCTTTGCTCTCTGAGAATAACAATATGAGCAGCTTATGGTCAGTTTCTAACTCGAAATTAAGCCCAAACAGATACTGGTGAATGTTTTTCACCCCGTAAACACATGCCAGAGCTTCTTTTTCAATCATGCTGTAGGCCCTTTCGGTCTTGGACAAACTCCTAGACGCATAAGCGACCAGTTGCAATGTTCCCGATTCGTTTGCTTGTTGCAATACACACCGGACCTCGTACGGAGATGCATCGCAAGCTAGCCCTAAACGTTTACATGGGTCATACAGAACAAGCAGTTTATTGGAACATAACAGATTTCTGGCTTTCTCAAAAGCAGTCTCTTGTGATTTCCCCCATACCCAGTCATCTCCCTTGCGTAGCAATACATGTAGCGGTTCTAGCATGGTGTGTAACCTGGGTAGGAAATTACCAAAATAATTGAGGACTCCCAGGAACGACCGCAGCTCCGCAGATGTTCTGTGGTCTCGGCACGTTCTTGATGGCCTCCATTTTGGCGTCGGTGGGTCTGATGCCATTTGCCGCGATTCTTCTCCCTCAGAACTCGACCTCTGGCGCTGGGAAAACACACTACGAGCATTTCAACCTGAGTCCCACACGATCTAGCTGACTTAGAACCTCTTCCAGGTTCTGCAAGTGTTCGATGGTGTCACGACCTGTGATCAATATGTCGTCCTGGAAAACCACGGTGCGCGGAACTGACTTTAGCAGACTCTCTATGTTCCTTTGAAAAATAGTCGTGGCCGATCGAATTCCAAACGGGCATCTATTGTAGATGAACAGACCTTTGTGCGTGTTGATGCAGGTGAGGCCTTTTGAAGATTCAGACAGCTCCTGCGTCATGTAGGCCGAGGTCAGGTCCAACTTGGTGAACGTCTTCCCTCCTGCCAGCGTCGCAAATAGGTCATCTGCCTTAGGTAGTGGGTACTGGTCCTGCAGCGAAAAACGGTTAATCGTTACTTTATAGTCCCCACAAATTCTGACCACGCCATCACCCTTGAGAACCGGAACAATCGGACGGGCCCATTCATTGAACTCAACCGGCGCAATGATGCCCTCTCATTGCAGCCTGTCCAGCTCAATCTCCACTTTCTCTCGCATCATGTATGGCACTGCACATGCCTTGTGGTGGGTGGGTCGTGTACCGGGAACCAAGTGGATCTGCACCTTCACACCATTTCCAATGCCTGGCTCAAACAACGATGGGAACTTGCTCAAAACCTGGACACATGAGGCGTCGTCGACGGACGAAAGCACTCGGATGTTTTCCCAGCTCCAGCTGATTTTTCCCAGCCAGCTTCAGCCAAACAGTGTGGGGCCATCTCTTGATAGAATCCATAGTGGTAGATCATGCACCGCTCCATCATAGGAGACTTTTACTGCTGCACTGCCAATTACAGGGATCAGCTCTTTAGTGTAAGTGCTCAGCTTGGTATGAATAGGGTTCAGCTTGGGCCTTTGTGCTTTGTTGCACCACAGCCTTTTGTAGGCCTTTTGGCTCATGATAGACTGACTCGCACCCGTGTCCAATTCCATGGATACTGGAATTCCGTTCAGTTCAACTTTTAACATAATCAGTGGACATTTCGTGGTGAAGGTGTGTACCCCATACACTTCTGCCTCCTCGGTTCGAGTCTCTAGTCCAGTTTGATCCGCCATGGATCCGTCTTCCTCTGCAATGTGGTGGTTTGCAGGGTTTGCAGCTCGTCTGCACATTTGCTGGAGGTGTCCCATTGTTCCACAGCCTTTGCACGCATAGTGTTTGAAGCGGCATTGATGGGCTCGATGATCACCTCTGCAGCGCCAACAAGGTGTTAATTGCCTTGCATTAACGATTGATGGCGGACTCGGGGTCATCTGAGGTTGTACAGCTGCAGGCGTGTAGATTCTGCCATATGCATTCCTGCCTGAAAACGATGTTACTTTGTGTACAGTACTTGCCGATGCATCTTTATTCTGCAAAATTTGTTTGGTGTTATGGTGGACATAAATGCCTGGGCTATCATTATGGCTTTGCTCAGGTTCGGTGTTTCAACAGTCAATAATTTGTGACAGATAACCTCATGGCTAATGCCAAGCACAAAAAAGTCTCTTAGTATTTGCTGCAGGAATCCAACGAATTCGCAATATCCTGCAAGGTGCCTTAGTTCGGCGACGTAGCTCGCCACTTCCTGGCCTTCAGACCGTTGACATGTATAAAATCGATACCTTGCCATCAGAACGCTCTCCTTCAGATTGAGGTGCTCCCAGACCAACGTACACAGTTCTTCATACGATTTAGTTGTTGGAGCAAGAAGATTCTTCATGAGGCCATAGGTTGTTGCCCCGCAGACGGTGAGGAGGATCACCCTTCATTTGGCAATGTTCTCATTCCCTTCCAGCTCGTTGGCCATGAAATATTGGTCGAGTCGCTCCACGAAGGCTTCCCAATTGTCACCTTCTGAGAATTTCTCCAGAATACCAACAGTTGTCTGCATTTTTGCATGATAGTTCATTATCTATTACTCGTCGCCAGTTGTTATGTCTCAAATAAAGCAATGTAACTGAGTACTGTAGACTTGAGTAAGTGTGACCTTAGTTTCTTTATCCTGACTCCAGAGTGCTGGCACAGAATGGGAGGCCTGCTTATATACAGTGCTCCCAAGGGATGCTGGGATCACTTGGGACTTCAACAGATGCAGTAGAATGCTGGTTACAAGGTGTTACATACATAACACTCCTAATGACGTGCATCTCCAAAACCTTCTTTTCCTGTTGCTTCTCTTTAATGCTATGTAGTCTCTGGCGATTTCTTCTTTTAGCATTGAAAGTTGGTTTACTCTTCAGTCGGCATGCCTTCGCAAGATTCCCAGTTTTCTTGCAGAAGAAACACTCTGCATTCACATATGTTCAGCTTTGATCAATGTGTTGTCCCAGATACTGATAGCATGATTTCAATTCACTTTTACTTGGCCAGTTGCTGAGGCCTTGGGGCCCAGCTTTCGTTTTCTTTTAACCTGCAGGCGGTTTACCAGTTTTCTGATGACTGGAAATTGCGCGAAATTCACGGGAGTATTGATCAGCCATATCTATCGACATAGCTGTCTGACAAGCTAAATCAAAAGTCAAGTTAGGGGTTGTCAACAACTTTCTTCTGATTGCTTCAATTTTCATCCCACAAACAAAGCGGTCACGCAATGCTTGTTTCTGAAAGTTTCCAAAATGACAGTGAATGGATAGCTCTTTTAATGTTACAATGTACTCGTCGTTGGTTAATTGTTTTCGTATTCCAAGACGATAACTTTCAGCAATTTCCAGGGGCTCAGGATTGTTGTTTTGTGCTAACTTGGTTAGAATCTCCGTCAGTGGCGTGTCCTTCGGCTTGATGGGAACAAGCAAATTTTTCAGGGTTTCATACACCTCGGGGCCTGCTTCCACCAAGAAAATAGTCTGTTTCCTTTCTAACACCACCCGGTTATGGTTTTCATCATCAGGGACTTCGACAAAACTATTTGCAGTGAAAAACTTTTCTAGCCACCCCACATGTGCACCAAAAGTCTCTCGGTCATGATGGAACTCACCCAAACGCCCTATTATTCAGATAGGCATGGCCATCTGGACTCTAAGTTCAGCCAAGTATGCTTGAAATTTACCTTGGATTTTTAGCTGTTCTGTAAAACAAAGAACCTCTCAAAGTTTCTCTGTTGTTTGGCTGGATCATGCACCAACACAAATTTAAGCTAGGGAATCCGATTATCCTATCCTTGTTCGCCAATGTGATATATTCTTTACGACATCACAAACACACTACACACAAGATGGCTCAACATGAACTTGTCATCATGTGACCTTGCTACATGACCCTTTATAGAGTCGGCGGCAGTCGGGAGCAGCGTCGAGGAGGTGCGTGGAGCGGCCTATAAAAGGCACAGCAGGGAGTCTGGGGCCCAGTGTCGGCGGCAGTCGGGAGCAGCGTCGAGGAGGTGCATGGTGAGGCCTATAAAAGGCACAGCAGGGAGTCCGGGGCCCAGCGTCGGCGGCAGTCGGGAGCAGCGTCGAGGAGGTGCGTGGAGCGGCCTATAAAAGGCACAGCAGGGAGTCTGGGGCCCAGAGTCGGCGGCAGTCGGGAGCAGCGTCGAGGAGGTGCGTGGAGAGGCCTATAAAAGGCACAGCAGGGAGTCCGGGGCCCAGCGTCGGCGGCAGTCGGGAGCAGCATCGAGGAGGTGCGTGGAGAGGCCTATAAAAGGCACAGCAGGGAGTCAGGGGCCCAGCGTCGGCGGCAGTCGGGAGCAGCATCGAGGAGGTGTGTGGAGAGGCCTATAAAGGCGGGACTTGTGCAGCTACAGGGAGAAGGCAAAAAAGAAGTAGAAAGAAATCAAAAGGTGACATCGCAGCCAAGAGGGTAAGTGATTGGCTGGTGATTGGTGAGTAGTTTTTCTTTTTTCTCTTCTATATCAGTGAGTAACTTTTAACACTGTTGTTGCCAATTTAAGTGTATATAAGGGTTAAGTCATGGCAGGAGAGCTCGGTCGGGTGTTATGCTCCTCCTGTACCATGTGGGAACTCAGGGACACTTCCGGTGTCCCTGACGATTACGTGTGCGGGAAGTGTATCCGCCTCCAGCTCCTGACAGACCGTGTTGCGGAGTTGGAGCTGAGGGTGGATTCACTCTGGAGCATCCACGATGCTGAGAATGACGTGAGTATCACGTGTAGCGAGTTGGTCGTACCACAGGGAAAGGATCCACAACCAGATAGGGAATGGAAGACCAACAGGAAGAGC
The DNA here is from genome assembly GCF_044704955.1 of Pristiophorus japonicus. Classification (NCBI taxonomy): domain Eukaryota; kingdom Metazoa; phylum Chordata; class Chondrichthyes; family Pristiophoridae; genus Pristiophorus; species Pristiophorus japonicus. The sequence goes on from NC_091977.1 coordinate 130,452,213, forward strand.
AGTGCAAGGAAGGTAGTGCAGGAGTCCCCTGTGGTCATCCCCCTGCAAAACAGATACACTGCTTTGGGTACTGTTGAGGGGGATGACTCATCAGGGGAGGGCAGCAGCAGCTAAGTTCATGGCACCGTGGCTGGCTCTGCTGCACAGGAGGGCAGGAAAAAGAGTGGGAGAGCAATAGTGATTGGGGATTCAATGGTGAGGGGAATAGATAGGCGTTTCTGCGGCCGCAACGGAGACTCCAGGATGGTATGTTGCCTCCCTGGTGCAAGGGTCAAGGATGTCTCGGAGTGGGTGCAGGACATTCTAAAAAGGGAGGGAGAACAGCCAGTTGTCGTGGTGCACATTGGTACCAACGACATAGGTAAAAAGAGGGATGAGGTCCTACGAAACGAATTTAAGGAGCTAGGAGCTAAATTAAAAAGTAGGACCTCAAAAGTAGTAATCTCGGGATTGCTACCAGTGCCACGTGATAGTCAGAGTAGGAATCGCAGGATAGCGCAGATGAATACGTGGCTTGAGCAGTGGTGCAACAGGGAGGGATTCAAATTCCTGGGGCATTGGAACCGGTTCTGGGGGAGGTGGGACCAGTACAAACCGGACGGTCTGCACCTGGGCAGGACCGGAACCAATGTCCTAGGGGGAGTGTTTGCTAGTGCTGTTGGGGAGGATTTAAACTGATATGGCAGGGGGATGGGAACCAATGCAGGGAGACAGAGGGAAACAAAAAGGAGGCAAAAGCAAAAGACAGAAAGGAGATGAGGAAAAGTGGAGGGCAGAGAAACCCAAGGCAAAGAACAAAAAGGGCCACTGTACAGCAAAATTCTAAAAGGACAAAGGGTGTTAAAAGAACAAGCCTGAAGGCTTTGTGTCTTAATGCAAGGAGTATCCGCAATAAAGTGGATGAATTAACTGTGCAAATAGATGTTAACAAATATGATGTGATTGGGATTACGGAGACGTGGCTCCAGGATGATCAGGGCTGGGAACTCAACATCCAGGGGTATTCAACATTCAGGAAAGATAGAATAAAAGGAAAAGGAGGTGGGGTAGCATTGCTGGTTAAGGAGCAAATTAAGGCAATAGTTCGGAAGGACATTAGCTTGGATGATGTGGAATCTATATGGGTAGAGCTGCAGAATACCAAAGGACAAAAAACGTTAGTGGGAGTTGTGTACAGACCTCCAAACAGTAGTAGTGATGTTGGGGAGGGCATCAAACATGAAATTAGGGGTGCGTGCAATAAAGGTGCAGCAGTTATAATGGGTGACTTTAATATGCACATAGATTGGGTTAACCAAACTGGAAGCAATACGGTAGAGGAGGATTTCCTGGAGTGCATAAGGGATGGTTTTTTAGACCAATATGTCGAGGAACCAACTAGGGGGGAGGCCATCTTAGACTGGGTGTTGTGTAATGAGAGAGGATTAATTAGCAATCTCGTTGTGCGAGGCCCCTTGGGGAAGAGTGACCATAATATGGTGGAATTCTGCATTAGGATGGAGAATGAAACAGTTAATTCAGAGACCATGGTCCAGAACTTAAAGAAGGGTAACTTTGAAGGTATGAGGCATGAATTGGCTAGGATAGATTGGCGAATGATACTGAAGGGGTTGACTGTGGATGGGCAATGGCAGACATTTAGAGACCGCATGGATGAACTACAACAATTGTACATTCCTGTCTGTCGTAAAAATAAAAAAGGGAAGGTGGCTCAACCGTGGCTATCAAGGGAAATCAGGGATAGCATTAAAGCCAAGGAAGTGGCATACAAATTGGCCAGAAATAGCAGAGAACCCGGGGACTGGGAGAAATTTAGAACTCAGCAGAGGAGGACAAAGGGTTTGATTAGGGCAGGGAAAATGGAGTACGAGAAGAAGCTTGCAGGGAACATTAAGACGGATTGCAAAAGTTTCTATAGATATGTAAAGAGAAAAAGGTTAGTAAAGACAAACGTAGGTCCCCTGCAGTCAGAATCAGGGGAAGTCATAACGGGGAACAAAGAAATGGCGGACCAATTGAACAAGTACTTTGGTTCGGTATTCACTGAGGAGGACACAAACAACCTTCCGGATATAAAAGGGGTCGGAGGGTCTAGTAAGGAGGAGGAACTGAGGGAAATCCTTATTAGTCGGGAAATTGTGTTGGGGAAATTGATGGGATTGAAGGCCGATAAATCCCCAGGGCCTGATGGACTGCATCCCAGAGTATTTAAGGAGGTGGCCTTGGAAATAGTGGATGCATTGACAGTCATTTTCCAACATTCCATTGACTCTGGATCAGTTCCTATGGAGTGGAGGGTAGCCAATGTAACCCCACTTTTTAAAAAAGGAGGGAGAGAGAAAACAGGGAATTACAGACCGGTTAGCCTGACATCGGTAGTGGGTAAAATGATGGAATCAATTATTAAGGATGTCATCGCAGTGCATTTGGAAAGAGGTAATATGATAGGTCCAAGTCAGCATGGATTTGTGAAAGGGAAATCATGCTTGACAAATCTTCTGGAATTTTTTGAGGATGTTTCCAGTAGAGTGGACAAGGGAGAACCAGTTGATGTGGTATATTTGGACTTTCAGAAGGCTTTCGACAAGGTCCCACACAAGAGATTAATGTGCAAAGTTAAAGTACATGGGATTGGGGGTAGTGTGCTGACATGGATTGAGAACTGGTTGTCAGACAGGAAGCAAAGAGTAGGAGTAAATGGGGACTTTTCAGAATGGCAGGCAGTGACTAGTGGGGTACCGCAAGGTTCTGTGCTGGGGCCCCAGCTGTTTACACTGTACATTAATGATTTAGACGAGGGGATTAAATGTAGTATCTCCAAATTTGCGGATGACACTAAGTTGGGTGGCAGTGTGAGCTGCAAGGAGGATTCTATGAGGCTGCAGAGCGACTTGGATAGGTTAGGTGAGTGGGCAAATGCATGGCAGATGAAGTATAATGTGGATAAATGTGAGGTTATCCACTTTGGTGGTAAAAACAGAGAGACAGACTATTATCTGAATGGTGACAGATTAGAAAAAGGGGAGGTGCAAAGAGACCTGGGTGTCATGGTACATCAGTCATTGAAGGTTGGCATGCAGGTACAGCAGGCGGTTAAGAAAGCAAATGGCATGTTGGCCTTCATAGCGAGGGGATTTGAGTACAAGGGCAGAGAGGTGTTGCTACAATTGTACAGGGCCTTGGTGAGGCCACACCTGGAGTATTGTGTACAGTTTTGGTCTCCTAACCTGAGGAAGGACATTCTTGCTATTGAGGGAGTGCAGCGAAGGTTCACCAGACTGATTCCCGGGATGGCGGGACTGACCTATCAAGAAAGACTGGATCAACTGGGCTTGTATTCACTGGAGTTCAGAAGAATGAGAGGGGACCTCATATAAACGTTTAAAATTCTGACGGGGTTAGACAGGTTAGATGCAGGAAGAATGTTCCCAATGTTGGGGAAGTCCAGAACCAGGGGACACAGTCTAAGGATAAGGGGGAAGCCATTTAGGACCGAGATGAGGAGGAATTTCTTCACCCAGAGAGTGGTGAACCTGTGGAATTCTCTACCACAGAAAGTTGTTGAGGCCAATTCACTAAATATATTCAAAAAGGAGTTAGATGAAGTCCTTACTACTAGGGGAATCAAGGGGTATGGTGAGAAAGCAGGAATGGGGTACTGAAGCTGCATGTTCAGCCATGAACTCATTGAATGGCGGTGCAGGCTAGAAGGGCCGAATGGCCTACTCCTGCACCTATTTTCTATGTTTCTATGTTTCTATTGTATTTATATCAGCAGTTGCATTACCACAGTAGTCCACTAGGGGGAACTCTATATTACAGCTATAAGGGATATACTCTCTGAAGAACCTAGGTGAGCTAGGCCTCCTTTTGGTAGCCCGCTTACCCCTCTTCCTCCTCCCTTTGTGCGCATCTTCTCCTATTCCTCACTGCCTCAGCTCCCTCTCCTGAAGATACTCGAGCGCAAGTAGGTTGCCAGGTGAGCCCCCATCACTGTGAGTAAGTGTTGTGAGCAGAAGTCTTTAAATAAGAATGATGGTGCTCCCCACTTGCGTCAACACTCCCTGTCACCTTAGGACCTCGAAAGAAGTTTAGAAAGCTGCTAGAGTTGCAGTTACTTCCATAGAGCCTGTCAAACTGAAGAAACATGTCCGCTGCAAGTTGTTGCTGGTGATTCCTTTAAGTAATGCTGCTGGAATCTCCTTCCTGCTTGTCAGTGTTTGGTCAGCTGGTCACATTAACACAGGCCTGTAAATTGGGTGGCGCACTCCAAAATGGCATATTAAGTGTCAGGTGAGCGTTTTACATTCATTGGCGTCAAGATCTGCATAATCTCCATATTGCTAGAGAACGCGGATATCGGCAGCACTGCTGCCCAACCAAAAATGGCAGCGATCATGGGACCTGTTGGCAGCAAATGGAAGTGTGGCAGCTGCCATTTTTTTCCATAAATGGGCCATAATGGCCAGCACTAGCACTATGGATTTCTAAGCCATAGACCTGAAAAAAACCTCCACACCTGCTCCACCACTGTAAGTACGGTTATGGACTGACTTTTCCATTCTTCCCCGAGTTGTACCCCTGACCTTGTCCCATGTCTGAGGTCAGGTGCATTTAAATGTTTATGCCACCATTAAGGGCATAACCAGGGAGCCCACCCCAGCTGTGTGGAGGGAAGGGCATGGAGGAGGGACTCACTGCAATACATTGTTGCCACGTCAGTGTGCCCACAGACTTCCCGAAAGCTTTTAAAAGATATCGTACTGGACAGTTTTTAAATAACCCTGGTTCTGGACTTCCCCAACATCGGGAACATTCTTCCCGCATCTAACCTATCCAGTCCCGTCAGAATTTTATATGTTTCTATGAGATCCCCTCTCATCCTTCTAAACTCCAGTGAATACAGGCCCAGTTGATCCAGTCTCTCCTCATATGTCAGCCCTGCCATCCCGGGAATCAATCTGGTGAACCATCGCTGTACTCCCTCAGTAGCAAGAACGTCCTTCCTCAGGTTAGGAGACCAAAATTGAACACAATATTCCAGGTGAGGCCTCACCAAGGCCCTGTATAGCTGCAGCAAGACCTCCTATACTCAAATCCCCTAGCTATGAAGGCCAACATACCATTTGCCTTCTTCACCGCCTGCTGCACCTGCATGCTAACTTTCAATGACCATGACACCCAGATCTCGTTGCACCTCCCCTTTTCCTAATCTGCTGCCATTCAGATAATATTCTGCCTTCATGTTTTTGCCACCAAAGTGGATAACCTCACATTTATCCACATTATACTGCATCTGTCATGCATTTGCCCACTCACCTAATGTGTCCAAGTCACCCTGCAACCTCTTAGCATCCTCCTCACAGCTCACACCACCATCTGCAAACTTGGAGATATTACTCTAAATTCCTTCATGTAAATCATTAATGTATATTGTAAGTAGCTGGGGTCCCAGCACTGAGTCCTGCGGCACCCCACTAGTCACTGCCTGCCATTCTGAAAAGGACCTGTTTATCCCGACTCTCTGTTTCCTGTCTGCCAACCAGTTTTCTATCCACGTCAATACATTACCCCCAATACCATGTGCTTTAATTTTGCACACCAATCTCTTGTGTGGGACCTTGTCAAAAGCCTTTTGAAAGTCCAAATGCACCACATCCACTGGTTCTCCCTTGTCCACTCTATTAGTTACATCCTCAAAAAACTATAGAAGATTTGTCAAGCACGATTTCCCTTTCATAAATGCATACTTGACAAAACTGATGTAATTTTTCGAGGAGGTAACCAGGAGGGTCGATGAGGGTAGTGTGTACGATGTAGTGTAAATTGACTTTCGCAAAGCTTTTGATAAGGTCTCACATGGCAGACTGGTCACAAAGGTAAAAGCCCATGGGATCCAGGGCAAAGTGGCAAGTTGAATCCAAAATTGACTTAGAGGTAGGAAGCAAAGGGAAATGGTTGTTGGATGTTTTTGTGACTGGAAGGATGTTTCCAGTGGGGTTCCATAGGGCTCAGTACTGGGTCCCTTGCTTTTTGTGGTATACATCAATGATCTAGATTTGAATATAGGGGATATGAATTAAAAGTTTGCAGATGACACTAAAATTGGCTGTGTGGTTAATAATGAAGAGGAAAATCATGGACTGCAGGAGGATATCAATCTGCTGGTCAGATGGACAGAACAGTGGCAAATGGAATTTAATTCAGAGAAATGTGAGGTAATGCACTTGGGGAGGGCGAATAAGGAAAGGGTATACACATTAAACGATAGGCCTCTTAGAAGTATAGATGAACAAAGGGACCTTGGAGTGCTTGTCCACAGATCCCTGAAAGCAGCAGGCCAGGTGGATAAGTTGGTTAAGAAGGCATACGGAATGCTTGCCTTTATTGGCCCAAGCACTGAATACAAGAGTAGGGAGGTTAGGCTTAATACACTGCTTAATTGTATAATACATTGGTTAGGCCACAGTTGGAATACTGCATGCAGTTCTGGTCGCCGTATTATAGGTAAGACGTGATTGCACTGGAGTGGGTGTAGAGGAGATTTACGAGGATGCTGCCTGGAATGAAAAATCTTAGCTTTGAGGACAGATTAGAAAGGCGCAGTTTGTTCTCCTTGGAACAGAGGAGACTGAGGGGAGACCTCATTGAGGTGTATAACATTTTGAGGGGCCTGGATATAGTGGATAGCAAGGGCCTAGTTCCCTTGGTGGAGTGGTCAATTACGAGGAGGCATAGATTTAAGGTGATTGGTGGAAGGTTTGGAGGGGATTTGAGGGCAAGTTTATTCATGCAGAGGGTTGTGGGGTTCTGGAACTCGCTGCCTGGAAGGGTGGTGGAGGCAGAAACCCTCACCACATTTAAAAGGTGCTTGGAAGTGCACTTGAAGTGCCATAACATAAGAACTTAAGAACATAAGAACATAAAAAATATTAGCAGGAGTAGGCCATTTGGCCCCTCGAGCCAGCTCTGCCATTCAATAAGATCATGGCTGATCTGATTATGGACACAGCTCCACTTCCCTTCCAGCTCCCCATAACCCTTTACTCCCTCATCACTCAAAAATCTGTCTTTCTCCGCCTTAAACATATTCAATGACCCAGCCTCCACAACTCTCTGGGGCAGAGAATTCCATAGATTTACAACCCTCTGAGAGAAGAAATTTCTCCTCAATTCAGTTTTAAATGGGCGGCCCCTTATTCTGAGACTATGTCCCCTAGTTTTAGTTTCCCCTATGAGTGGAAATATCCTCTCTGCATCCAACTTGTCAAGCCTCCTCATTACCTTACATGTTTCAATAAGATCACCTCTCATTCTTCTGAACTCCAATGTGTATAGGCCCTACCCACTCAACCTATCTTCTTAAGTCAACCCTCTCATCTGCAGAATCAACCTAGTGAACCTTCTCTGAACAGCCTCAAATGCAAGTATATCCTCCCTTAAATACGGAGACCAAAACTGTATGCAGTACTCCAGGTGTGGCCTCTCCAATACCCTGTACAGTTGTAGCAGAACTTCGCTGCTTTTATACTCTAGCCCCCTTGTAATAAAGGTCAACATTCCATTTACCTTCCTGATTACTAGTTGTACCTACATAGTAACTTTTTGTGTTTCATGCACAAGGACTCCCAGGTCCTTCTGTACTGCAGCACTTTGCAATTTTTCTACATTTAAATTATAATTTGCTTTTCTATTATTTCTGCCAAAGTGGATAACCTCACATTTTCCCATTATACTCCATCTGCCAAATGTTTGCCCACTCACTTAGCCTGTCTATAGCCCTTTGCAGATTATTTGTGTCCTCCTCCCAACTTGCTTTCCCACCCATCTTTGTATCATCAGCAAACTTGGCCACATTACACTTGGTCTCTTCATCAAAGTCATTAATATAGATTATAAATATTTGAGGACCCAGCACCGATCCCTGTGGCACCCCACTAGTCACTCTTTGCCAACCGGAAAATGACCCATTTATCCTGACTCTCTGTTTTCTGTTAGTTAGCCAATCCTCTATCCACGTCAATATATTGCCCCCAACCCCGTGAGCTTTAATCTTCTGCAGTAACCTGTTCTGTGGCACATTATTGAATGCCTTCTGGAAATTCAAATACACCACATCCACTGGTTCCCCCTTATCCACCCTGCTCGTTACATCCTCAAAGAACTCCAGAAAATTTGTCAAACATGATTTCCCTTTCATAAAACCATGCTGACTCTGCTTGATTCAATCATGCTTTTCTAAATGTCCTGCTACTGCTTCCTTAATGATGGACTCCTGCAGGGTTAAGGACCTCGAGCTGGTAAGTGGGATTAGACTGGATTACCTCTTGTTGGCTGGCGCAGACACGATGGTAAGTACATCATGGAATCTAATACGGCCAAAATGACCTCCTGGACTAGTTTTGATCACCTGGATTGGTCGGAGAGGAATTTTCCAGATTAATTTTCCCCAATTGGCCTGGGTTTTTACCTGGTTTTGTGCCTCTCCCAGGAGATCGCATGGCTCCGGTTGTGGTGGAATGTAAAACCTTGCAATACATCAGGTATCAGAGTTGTGTGGGGCAGACTGGTTGGGCCGGATGCTCTTTACCTGTCCGCCATTATCCATTGTTCATAGGTTTAGATATAACTTTCAGGACTGTTGACCGAGGACTGTGTGGCTCTTTGTCAGCTGGCGCGGACACGATGGGCCGAAATGGCCTCATTCTGCACTGTTCTATGTTCCTATGACACCCTTGTGGAAGCCAAGTACTGAGGCTGAGGTGAGAAATAATGAAAGCCACATTTTCACCAGATGTGTCATAGAGCAGACAATAGACACGCTGAAAAGGAGCTTTAGATGCTTTGATAGATCTAGAGGAGCTCTTCAGTACACATCAGCCAGGGTCTCCAGAATCATTGTGGTCTGTTGCACTCTGCACTACATAGCGCCCAGCGAAGATTAGCACTGCATGAAGAGCAAAGCTTTGAGCACACAGCCTCTTCAGAGGAGGAGGAGGAGGAAAAGGGCGAGTTGAGCATCAGTTGGAAGACGAGGAGGAGCAGGAGCTGGAGGAACATGTGATCCAGATTCCACCAGCACGCGAGCACATTGCTGCCCAGGAAGCCAGGGTTGGGCTCAACATGGACAGATTTACTTAACTTCACGCATCATACACCTATGGCTGCCATATGCAGTGACAGGCTCCCAACAACCCCCAACAACACTAGAAAGCATCCTTACAATGACCAGGCCATTCCTTTCACCACCACCATTGACTACCAATGCTGGGGGTAACAATATGTCTCACCATTCACTCCAACTCACTAAGCCACTTCCAGAGTTGCAGACAGAATTAGCCAAGTGGAAAGTGTTGTGTATCTGTAAAGCTTGCACTCCCATGTTCCACCACCAGGGAGCGCACCCCCTGAAGTCCCAAGAGATCCCAGAATCCCTTGGGAGCACTGTATATAAACCAGCCCCGAAGGCCTGTTAATCACTCTGGAGTGTCTTAATAAAGACTGAGGTCACTGTTACTTTAACCTCCCTGTGTGCAGTCTCATCTGTGTTAGGAACACAACAACTGACGACGAGTACACCAAATCCAACGCAAAGATGCAGCAAACTGTGGGCATCCTGGAGAAGTTCTCGGAGAGTGAGGACTGGGAAGCCTATGTCGAACGGCTAGACCAGTACTTTGAGCCAACGAGCTGGACGGAGAAGGAAGCGCTGCAAAAAGGAGAGCAGTCCTCCTCATGGTCTGCAGGGCACCGACCTACAGCCTCATGAAGAATCTTCTGGCTCCGGTGAATCCCACAGATAAGTCATATGAGGAGCTGTGTACACTGGTTCGGGAGCATCTTAACCCGAGGGAGAGTGTGCTGATAGCGAGGTATCGGTTCCACATGTACCAGCGATCTGAAGGTCAGGAAGTGGCGAGCTACATTGCCGAGCTAAGGCGACTTGCAGGACAATGTGAGTTTGATAGCTATCTGGAGCAAATGCTCAGAGACTTTTTTGTACTGGGCATTGGCCATGAGACCATCCTACGAAAACTTTTGACTGTAGACATACAGTCCCTCAGTAAGGCCATTGCGATAGCACAGGCGTTTATGTCCACCAGTGATAACACCAAACAAATCTCTCAGCACACAAGTGCTAGCAATGTTCATAAATGAACTGGAACTGTGTTTGCGAGCATAAATGTACAGGGCAGAAACCACGAGTCTGCAACTGCCAGTAGGACTCAGGTGACCCAGATGACTCAGAGTCTGCGACAAAGGATGAATGCAAGGCAATTCACACCTTGTTGGCGTTGTGGAGGCTTCCATTCAGCCTATTCATGCCACTTCAAAGGGTATGTTTGCAAGAGCTGTGGAACAACGGGGCACCTCCAACGAGCTTGCAGACGAGCTGCAAGCTCTGCAAAACCTGCTAACCACAATGTGGCAGAGGAAGATCGGAGCATGGTGGACCAAAGCAATTTCGAGCCTCAGAGAGAGGAGGCAGATGCTGAAGTACATGGGCTGCACATATTTTTGACGAAATGTCCACCTATAATGCTAAACGTAAAATTGAATGGCTTACTCGTCGCCATGGAACTGGACACTGGCATGAGCCAATCCATCATGAGTAAAAAAATGTTTGAGAGACTGTGGTGCAACAAGGCACTCAGACCAGCCCTGAGCCCTATCCACACGAAACTGAGAACGTACACCAAAGAGCTTATCACTGTCCTGGGCAGCACCATGGTCAAGGTCACCTACGAGGGCACTGTGCATGAATTGCCACTCTGGATTGTCCCGGACGTTGCCCCACGCTGCTTGGAAGGAGCTGGCTGGGCAAAATCTGCTGAAACTGGGATGACATCCGAGCGCGATCACATGTCGATGAGGCCTCATGTACCTAGGTTCTCAACAAATTTCCTTCCCTTTTTGAGCCAGGCATTGGAAACTTTTCGGGGGGGGGGAAGGTGCGGATCCACTTGGTCCCAGAGGCACGACCCATTCACCACAAGGCGCGAGCGGTACCTCACATGATGAGGGAGAGAGTGGAAATCGAGCTGGACAGGCTGCAACGTGAGGGCATCATCTCCCCAGTGGAATTCAGCGAGTGGGCCTGCCCGATTGTTCCAGTACTCAAAAGTGATGGCACGGTCAGGATTTGCGGCGATTATAAAGTAACTATTAATCGTTTCTCGCTACAAGACCAATACCCGTTACCTAAGGCAGACGACCTATTTGCGACGCTGGCAGGAGACAAGACATTCACCAAGCTCGACCTGATTTCATCCTACATGATGCAGGAGCTGGAGAAGTCTTCGAAGGGCCTCACCTGTATCAACATGCACAAGGGACTGTTCATCTACAACAGATGCCCGTTTGGAATTCGGTCGGCTGCAGCAATCTTCCAGAGAAACATGGAGAGCCTACTCAAGTCGGTACCACGCATGGTGGTTTTTCAGGACAACATATTGGTCATGGGTCGGCACCATCAAGCACCTACAAAATCTGGAGGAGGTCCTCCAGCGACTGGATCGAGTAGGGCTGCGGCGAAAGACGTCGAATTGCATCTTCATGGCAACAGAAATTGAGTTTTTGGGGAGAGAGATCATGGCAGACGGCATTCGACCCACAGACACCAAGACAGAGGCTATCAGGAACGCGCCCAGGCCACAGAACGTCACGGAGCTGCGGTCGTTCCTGGGTCTCCTCAACTATTTTGGTAACTTCCTACCGGGGTTAAGCACCCTCTTAGAGCCCCTACATGTGTTATTGCGTAAAGGTGAGAACTGGGTATGGGGAAAAAAACAAAGTAATTGTTTTTGAGAAAGCCAGAAACATTTTATGCTCCAACAAACTGCTTGTATTGTATAACCCGTGTAAATGACTGTTGCCAGCATGTGATGCATCGTCGTACGAAGTCGGGTGTGTATTACAACAAGCTAACGTTGCGGGGAAATTGCAACCTGTCGCCTATGCTTCCAAGAGCTTGTCTAAGGCCGAGACGGCCTACAGCATGATTGAGAAAGAGGCATTAGCGTGTGTGTTCGCCGTAAAGAAAATGAATCAGTACCCATTTGGCCTCAAATTTGAGCTGGAAATCGATCACAAGCCCCTCATATTGCTGTTCGCTGAAAACAAGGGAATAAATACTAATGCCTCAGCCCGCATACAATGATGGGCACTTGCGCTATCAGCGTATAACTATACCATCCACCACAGGCCAGGCACCAAGAACTGTGCAGATACTCTCAGTCGGCTACCATTGCCCACCACGGGGGTGGAAATGGCGCAGACTGCAAACCTGTTGATAGTGGCGCAGCCCGCAGACTTGTTGATGGTCATGGAAGCATTTGAAAATGATAAATCACCTGTCCCAGCCTGCCAGATTCGGACTTGGACCAGTCAAGATCCTCTGCTGTCCCTAATAAAAAACTGTGTACTGCATAGGATCTGGGCCAGCATCCCCGTTGAAATGCAAGAGCTAATCAAGCCGTTCCAGTGGCGAAAGGACGAGCTGTCCATTCAGGCAGACTGCCTATCGTGGGGTAACCGCGTAGTGCTACCCAAAAAGGGCAGGGAGACGTTCATCTCGGATCTCCACAGCACACACCGGATATAGTAATGATGAAAGCGATAGCCAGATCCCACCTGTGGTGGCCCGATATCGACTCTGACTTAGAGTCCTGTGTGCAGCAATGCAGCGTGTGTGCTCAGTTGAGCAACGCGTCCAGAGAGACACCATTAAGTTTGTGGTCCTTGCCCTCCAGACCATGGTCGAGGATCCATGTCGACTATGCGGGCCCGTTTCTTGGTAAAATGTTCCTTGTGGTGGTGGATGCTTTTTCAAAATGGATTGAATGTGAAATAATGTCGAGAAGCACTGCCACCACCACCAGTGAAAGCCTGAGGGCCATGTTTGCCACCCATGGCCTGCCTGACATACTGGTCAGTACCAACGGGCCATGTTTCACCAGTGCCGAATTTAAAGAATTCATGACCCGCAATGGGATCAAACATATCACCTCAGCCCCGTTTAAACCAGCCTCCAATGGGCAGGCAGAGCGGGCAGTACAAACAATCAAACAGAGCCTTAAATGAGTCACAGAAGACTCACTCCAAACCCGCCTGTCCTAGTACTGCTCAGCTACCGCACGAGACCCCACTCACTCACAGGGGTGCCCCGGCTGAGCTACTCATGAAAAGGACACTTAAAACCAAACTCTCACTGGTTCACCCCAACCTGCATGATTAGGTAGAGAGCAGGCGGCAGCAACAAAATGTAAACAATGGTCACGCCACTGTGTCACGGGAAATTGATCTGATTGACCCTGTGTACGTGCTGAACTATGGATATGGTCCCAAGTGGATCGTGGGCACGGTGATAGCTAAAGGAGGGAGTAGGGTGTTTGTTGTCAAACTCGACAATGGACAAATTTGCAGAAAGCACCTGGACCAAACGAGGCTGCGGTTCACAGACTGCCCTGAACAACCCACAGCAGACACCACCTTTTTTGAGCCTACAACACACACCCAAAGGATCAACGACACCACGCCGGACCAGGAAATCGAACCCATCACGTCCAACAGCCCAGCAAGGCCAGGCTCACCCAGCAGCCCTGCAGGGCCAACAACACGCCAGCCCAGCGAGGGCACAGCCAACACACCAGAACAGACATTTGTACCGAGGTGGTCCACCAGGGAAAGAAAGGCTCCCGACCGCCTCACCTTGTAAATAGTTTTCACTTTGACTTTGAGGGGAGAGTGATGTTGTGTATCTGTAAAGCATGCACTCCCATATTCCGCCACCAGGGTGCGCACACCCTGAAGTCCCAAGGAATCCCAGCATCCCTTGGGAGCACTGTATATAAGCTGGCCCCTAAGGCCTGTTACTCACTCTGGAGTGTCTTACTTAAGACTGAGGTCACTGTTACTTTAACCTCCCTGTGTGCAGTTTCATTTGTGTTAGGAACGCAACAGAAAGTGGTAAAAATAATCATTTTTATAGATTAACGGAAACTTCACACAAACAGTTATTAAAACACTCAAGTGGTTACCTTTGTGCATCTACTTGTCTGTCATCTTCCTTCTACGCATGCTTCGATGAGGTGCTACCCCTGTGGCTTCAGCTCACTTCCCTGCTGTGACTGTTTAGACTCTTTTGGCAGACGTCCTCTCAGTATTGGAGCCTGTGTTGCCCCTGCCAAAGTCTGCTCCTCCTGCGACTCGGCCCTCGCAATCCTAGGAGGCATCTGGGTCTCTGACTGAGGGGAAACCAATGGAGAAGTGTGGGCATTTTGAGAGGAGCTCCCACTTCCCTCTCCCCTCTCACCGTCATCCCTCTCATGGGCCACCCACAATTCCCTGCTAGCATGAAGCTGGAGAGCACCTTTCTGCACAGTAGTGGGACCATGAGGACCCAAGTCTAAGTTTACACCTCCTAGAGAGAACGTCTATGAGCCTCTGACATCTCTTCTCCATAGATAGCCATCTATTATCCATAGAGACCATGTGCTCCTATGAGTGGCACATTAGCTCCATTCAGGTGGCCATCCTTTCCATGGAAGAGCATACAGTTGCCATCACCTCCTCTTTCTGGATGGCCCCCGAGGCTCAGTGTCTGCATGCAGCTGAGCAGAGCTGAGAAGGTCCTGCGTCCTCCAGTGAGAAGTCACCACAGCTGTCCCTGTCTCCACTATCTCTTCTTGCTCACTTGTGACTTGTGACACACCAGATGACAACACTACTCTATCTCGCGTGGAATCCACTGAGGTATGAGTATCTGTGCTGGTGCTGGGTGTGCTTATGTCTGGTGGCTGTGCATCCTCAGAGGCTGGAGGCTCCACTGAGGAGTCACCTTCCTCTTCCTCATAGGCAGTGGGTGGAGGGGGGAGTGGAAGGTGGGTGGTGGGGCGGGGGAGCTCTTGATGGACCTGTGGGAGAGTAAAGAGAGGATTTAGAAATGTCATATCAAGAATTGGTAGTAATACCATTATGCACATGATGAACATTCACTGGCTGCTGACATCAGTCCCCACATGAGTGACTGCTGTATGCCATGTAGTTTTATGAGATGTAATTCTGTCACCGGATTGCTGAGATGTTCCTCTCTCTGCATCTCCCACCTCCAGCTGCTCGGCGATGGCTGAGGCTTCCAGGGAGACCTCCGCTGCTGTAGTTAAGGTGGCCAATGATGAGGGCCAACTCCGGTCCTCTCTCTCTCTCTCCCTCTTATTGTGGGCTCTCTTCTCCTGCATAGAGGGAACAAAGAGAAATTTGAGTGAGATTGATGGAATGAGTGTAAGGAATGGATGGGTAAAATCTTTAGAGGGAGACTGATGGAATAGGGTGCCGATGCCAAATGGGCTCCTTGTGTTGTTAGCTGGTATGATTGCATTAGGATGAGAGTGAATTTGAGGGGTGGTTAGTCAGATGAGGATGTGATAATGTAGATAGAGAGAGAGGGATGGGATATGAAAGGTGTGTTGTTGTGAGTAATAATTTGCAGGAGCAGGCTTGGGAAGGCATAATGATTGGGATGTGATGAGTGGCACAGCAAGATGAAGTTGAGTGTGGCTTTGCACTCATCTTTCCTGATCTAATGAGATCATTGAAGCATTTCCGGTGCTGCACCCAGGTCCTCCTGACAACATTCCTGCTATTGACCTCCTCTGCATTCTCCAAACAAGCTCCTTTGGTTTGCTGGGGAGGTCTCTTCTGCCCATCTCTCCACAGGCATATGGAGGGAGTCATCTGAGAAGCTGAGTGCAGCACTCTGCCTCTGTGCAGTCATGTTTGCAACACTCCAATGCCGCAGTGCAGTGCCTGCACAATCAGAGATGAACCTTCAAATGCAATGTGGCCATGGTTCCTTTAAATATCCCAGCTGAAAACATATCATTGATGACATCATCAGACCTGCACCATTTAATAGGGCTGGGTAATGCACAGGGCAGGCTTAATAGGCAGCATTAAAGGAAAGTTGATCTCAGGAGCAGGACGGAATGAGGAATGGGGTCGCAACCCACCACATGGCCGCCCGCACCTGACCTGCCCAGGTACTGAAAATACCAGGCAGTGTAACTAGATTCCCCAACTTTCACCCTCCACCACGACTATGGTGTTTGCATGAATGCATTTATAACACAGGAAATCTTTCCGTTGAGCTAGATTTTGCTCTCAAAATAACAGTGAGGCTAATTGCAATCAGTTATTTATGCGCAAATGGTACAGTAACTTCAGGCGATGAGCAGATGTGTATTTAAATGTCAATATCCAAAAGTCACATGCAAAAAATTTTAAAACCTAAATATGCAAGGTCAAGTCTCACTAACGGCAGATACTATTAGCTGCCCTACCACAGCAAATTGTGGCTCATTATGTTTATGATTATCACCTGCACTTCGTGACAAAATAATGAACTCCCTCCTGGAGAGTTAGCTGCCTTTACATGATGAAAAGGGCAGAAGTCTTACAAAGACATATTTTGTGTATTCATATAAAAATGCTGTAACGTGGATAGAAAACTAATAAATATAATTATATTCTCTCGTCAGCACCTTTGTGCCTCTGGCTGTGACTTCATTAACTTCCCTGGCAGGCCTCTTAGGTTGACTCTATTGGCATCCTGTTTGACCCTGAGCTGAGCTTTTTATCCCATATATTAGCCCAGCAGTCTGCGTGGCCCCTGGACTGCGAGAGCAGGCCGGGGAGCAGAAGGAGCAGCATACCACTCCAGGGAGCAGCACGTGCTGGAGCAGGAGAGCAACGGCAGTGAAAAGGGATGTCATCAAGGTCTAGGTCGGTGATTGGAGTGTGGGCAGGTACAGCAGGAGTGGCGAGGTCGGGACAAAAGAGTGGCGAGAGATTGTAGAGGGATGTGATCGGAGCCCAGGAGAGGCGTGAGTTTGAGGCCCAGAAGAGGCGAGGGCCCAGGGCAGCACGGGCCAGACCACACTGCGATATGTGTGCGCACTAGGTCCGTGCAGCTGAGCGGGTCTCCAGTCGTCTTGGTTAATCCTTGCTACTGGGCCAAGACCTAGCTCTGTCAAGCCCGTGTGGTGGCTGGTGTGCAACGATCACCACACATTAAAAAAAATCCAAGCACAGGCATTTTCCACCCTTCAAGATTTAGTTCAGACCTGGAATTTTAGATCCTTCATTGAAACACCTGTGAACTTTTTGACGTGGAAGCAAGTCATCCTCGATTCAAGGGACTGCCTATGATGATGATGATGATATATGGTCTGTTGCCAAGACCTAATCCTTCACTTCTGGGACATTTTCCCCCCATGCACCTATTTCTATACAATTGATTATCTCTAACCTTGTGGCTGCTGCTGCTGCTGCTTTACCCTAATCCATTCCTTTATCACCTTGTGGATTGATTTCACAAATGTTCTCCTCACTGGCCCCTCTGCCTCTGCACTTCAGCTAATCCAGTACTCTGGGGTTTGTGTCTGCACCTGCACATCCCTCATTCCTGATCTTGTCAAGCTCCGCTAGCTCTGCGTGGCTGAGAACAACAGCAATCTGGAGGGTCCTTTAATGTAGGGTCAGGAAGTCTACTCCTGCTACTCTAACTTCAGATAAGTTACTTACCTTCTTTGTTGCTGGCATTCTGTAGGGCTGGTTTCTCTGACTGCAGCCCACAATGGCAATGACTGCCTCAGGCCAAACCAATCTTGAAGCATGGACTTCAAGCAGGCATTAGAATCCTTATCTGCATATATAAATAACCTAATGTCTGCTTCAGGTGTGGATAAAGGACGCCCCTTGTTTGTCCTTACCCAATATGGCAGGTGACGCATTCTCAGCTGAAAATGTGTGTGTGCTTCCAGCCCACCATTTTGGGGCCTTAGTATGATGTGCCTCTTTTTAAAAATCTCATTTTATTCTCAGTTCTCTCTTTATTCAAGGAACCCCTGCCAGTAATAATCTGCTTTACTCCTAGTTAAAATATATTTCATGTGTACCCTATCTGTTTGTTCTGCCATTTTCCCAACCAATTAACCTGGACTACTTTCATGCCACTAAGATTAGCTATTTTCCAGTCCAACACCTTTATTTTGGACTTCCCTTTTTCCTTATCTATTTTCAATGTGAACCTTATTAGGTCTACCCACTATTTCCTAAGTATTCTCCTACTGTCAGGTCACTTACTTATTGTGCTGCGATATCTAAAATTAGATCTTGCATTTGTGGAGCGAGGTATAAAATGATGTTGGGTACACCGTGGAATCATACATGCCAACCCCAACCATTTGCATTTTATGCAACATGAAAGCATTTGGTATACTCCTTGTATACTCTCACTCTTTTGCTCAGCACTTTTGCGCATGCTGATCTATTTGTGTCAACAAGGGACCTTGGGGTGACTTGCTCCTGGCAAAAGAAAAAGGAAGACGTGCATTTCTTCAGTACCTTTCACGACCTCAGGACATCCCAAAGCACTTTACAGCTAATGAAGTGTTTTTGAGGTGTGGTAACTGGTGTAATGTAGGAGTGCCTATTGTAGGTGCATGTTGCAGATGGTTTCAGTTGAAAAATCAACATGGTATCTTAGGGGTTAAATTCCCAATAGAAATAACTGGATTCCGTAAAGTTGTATCAAGAATTGTTTTATTTTCATAATTAAAACAATTACAATCATTCCAGGATCAATTATTTTTAAAGACAAAATTATCATAGACTCTAAAATGCTGGCCAGGGAGGGCTCTTGCCTCCAAATCCTCATGTCATCATCACTTGGGTCACCCTGCAGAAATTTCTGAATCCACTGCAGCTTTAAAATGCGTTTTAATATATTTCACGTTTTTTTCCTCTCCTATACGAATGTTGGATAAATGTTCAGTTCACATTATAACTAGGCCATTTTCTACTGCACCTTCAATATATTATCTTATTTTGACACATACTAGGCTGATATTTTTGAAACTGGTTATTGCTAGTTTATGAGATTGGCATGCATGTGAGTATGGGCGCTGGAAATTTGCAAATCTGGCAAGCAGCTGGAGTGTGAAAACTGTGTTACATTGGGTTAAGAATTGATCCTGTGAGAAGTGATTTAATAATAGCAGCACAATAATCAGATGTAAATTGGATCCACTTAATCTGCAACGAAAGGCATACCTTTACAGCATGATCATTGGACTTAAATGATAGTTTGAGGAAAAGGAGTAGTTGAAGAAAACAAATGTTGTATAGCAACACAGTGATCTTCTAAAGGTTGTGTGGCTATTGGGAGTATGTTGTGGGATTAATTAACTGGAAATTCTTGTTATGTCTTCAAATAAAGGCGCTGATGACGACTTTCTGCACTCAGAATAGATATACATATAAAATTAGTAGTTGAACAATGGGGTGACAGATGCACTAAACACATTTTATAGCTTATTTAACTTCCTTTTTTAGTGAGCAAATATGGTAATTGTTGTAAAGTGAAAGAATTTTCAATGGAGAAAAAAATCAGTATCTGTATCCCGCTACCATATCGTAAGCGAAGTAATGCTTCTCTGTAGCTCTGTGATGTCGAATGCCTCATTTAATGTAAAATCAGGATAAGCTTGGAGTTACTTATCTAAATTGTAACAGATCTATTATAATTGAAGAATGACTCCATGAATGGGTATACCTATTCTGTTGTATTTGATTCGCTTCCTACTGCCTTCACTGTGCAATGTGATGGGAGAACAATTGAGCAGGATTTTAAATTAAGAACCTGATTGTAAACATCTTTTCACAAGCAGTTCAAACAAGCATAAGCAATTGAGTGACTTCACAGTACATAACAGGGTAAATAAATTTACACCTACATCGATAGACAGAAACATACTAAATTGTAACACTATTAATTGTCAATGAAACAATTGATCACTGTTTGATCCCTTATTTGCAGGGTGGCTGATTTATGGTGCCTGATATAAGTCAAATTCTGTTTTTATTCGAAGGAATTCTCAATTTTACCAGTATTTTGAGCCACTCATTGCACGATTATAATCAGGCCCACCACTTTATGGTGATTGAATAAATCAAATTCAATTTTTATTACACGATTTTGGGGATTGGGGAGGGGTTAAACTAATATGGTAGGGGGATGAGAACCTAGGCAGGGAGACAGAGGGAAGTAGAATGGGGGCAGAAGCAAAAGATAGAAAGAAGAAAAGTAAAAGTGGAGGGCAGAGAAACCCAAGGCAAAAAGCAAAAAGGGCCACATTACAGCAAAATTCTAAAGAGGCAAAGGGTGTTAAAAAGACAAGCCTGAAGGCTCTGTACCTCAATGCAGGGAGTATTCGGAATAAGGTGGACGAATTAACTACGCAGATAACAGTTAACGGATATGATGTAATTGGCATCACGGAGCCATGGCTCCAGGGTGACCAAGGCTGGGAACTCAACATCCAGGGGTATTCAACATTCAGGAAGGATAGACAGAAAGGAAAAGGAGGCGGGGTAGCGTTGCTAGTTAAAGAGGAAATTAATGTAATAGTAAGGAACGACATCAGCTTGGATGAGGTGGAATCTGTATGGGTGGAGCTATGGAATACCAAAGGGCAGAAAACACTAGTGGGAGTTGTGTACAGACCACCAAACAATAGTAGTGAGGATGGGGACAGCATCAAACAAGAAATTAGGGATGCATGCAATAAAGGTACAGCAGTTATCATGGGCATCTTTAATCTACATATTGACAGAGCTAACCAAACTGGTAGCAATGCGGTGGAAGAGGATTTCCTGGAGTGTATTAGGGATGGTTTTCTAGACCAATATGTTGAGGAACCAACTAGAGGGCTGGCTATCCTAGACTGGGTGATGTGTAATGAGAAAAGACTAATTAGCAAACTTGTTGTGCGAGGCCCCTTGGGGAAGAGTAACCATAATATGGTAGAATTCTTTATTAAGATGGAGAGTGACACAGTTAATTCAGAAACTAGAGGCTATTTGTCTCATCTTAGCTCATCGATGTAATTGAACGTTTGTGCCATTGTTTGGTGGATCACATTACACAATTCCCCCCATTTTATTTGGAAAACCTAAACCAAAAGCCTTGGAATTAGCCTAATATGCTCCCCCCAAATACCAACTATTTTTGCCCAAAGCTGTAATTGTTATGTGTGAGCTGGATACTCATTGTCAACAGAATGAGAGCACAACATTTGAGCTTGT
Organism: Pristiophorus japonicus; assembly: GCF_044704955.1. Classification (NCBI taxonomy): domain Eukaryota; kingdom Metazoa; phylum Chordata; class Chondrichthyes; family Pristiophoridae; genus Pristiophorus; species Pristiophorus japonicus. The sequence goes on from NC_091977.1 coordinate 130,473,360, forward strand.
TCCTGTCCTCAACCCACACATTCTTATTTTCCAATTGGGTTCTTTGAATAACCATTGCAAGCAGGGATCAAGGCTGATGTATTTCCTTTTCTAGGCAAGGCAAGCTGAAGTAACTCATAACATTCCCACCCCAGTCCAACTTAGATCAGCTTCCGAAGCTTAGACAGGGATTGAACTCAGGCAGGATGTTCATGGGCCATGCGCCTTGGCAGTGTGCTTATTCACTAAGCTATGAGAGAAGCCCCACTCATTTTGGGCTTGTTTGTGAATTATACTTTGGTTGAACTCATATTACTTTGGCTTCATACAGGAAAAGATACATTTCTAAAATAAAAGGGGCACTAAAAGACGATTAAAGTCCATTTACTTCCATTTACATCTGTAACTTATGATGTGGAAGTGTTTGTTACTAATGTTAGTAAATGTTTAATGAATTTTAATCATCAGCAAAGCAACATCTGAATCTAAAACCATGATTGCCTCCCCCGCCTTACGCCCCCTCCAGGCTCCTATTCTTCTGCTCCTTATCTGGTATAGACTAGGCAAAATAAGGCAGCCTTACTTGGTAGTTTTTGAGTTTAAAAAGACTATGACAAAGCCATAAAAACAATGAGAAACAGTTAAGAAGCTTTTGGGTTGTAAAGTGAACCTTTATCATCCCTGTGCACATAAAATGGCTGCTGAGGTGTGCATAAACTATCCCATTATATTCAAAATGAAATATATTTTGCTGACATCACAAGACAGAAACAGATGAGGGAGGCTATTTGTCTCATCTTAGCTCATCTATCAACGAAAGACCTTACAATCTCCTATTGCAGCATCTAGTTGTTTCTTAAATGATTCTCAGGTTTTTGCCTCTACCAGTCTGCCTCGAAATTCATTGATCACTCTCTGCATGGAGAAGAACTATCTGAGATCAATCCTAAAGTTTGAATTTGTGACGAAGGGTCATCGACCTGAAACGTTAACTCTGTTTCTCTCTCCACAGATGCTGCCTGACCTGCTGAGTAATTCCAACATTTTCTGTTTTTATTTGAGAATGACTTATCCTGGCTTGTACTCCATTGTTTTGGCTATATAGTCTAGCATTCTATTTTATCTGTTGATTGCTGCTCTGTATGTTGAGTATTGACTGTACCAAACCAATATGTTTCTTTCAACTTCATCCTTAGCTATTTTGACACCATTCATGAAGTACCTCTGTTGCACATCTTTTTCCTATGTGCAGTAATTTACAGTTGTCCATATTAAGTTTAATCTACCATTGACCTATTCACTTGCATATTGGGGTAAATTTGATAAGTTAGAATTTCTGGTGCAGAGCTTTGTGTAATAGGAGTACATATCAGTGATTGGGTGGGGAATGGATGGACGATCATGCAAGCCACAAATTTGGTGCACTGAACACAACGTCTAAATTCCTAATTTGTGTTCCCATCATGTGAATCTCTGATGGGAGCTCAATTGTAAAATTTATTTAATTTTGTAGTTCCTGAGCTGCCTTGTCGGAGTCAAATGACCCTCTTAATTTGGTATCATCCATGAATCTGCTAAGTTTGCAATTAGCTTATGGACCCATGCAGTTAATTTAAATTTTAAATAGTCATGGTACTACGATTGATCCTTGGGAAGACCTCATTCAGCACTTTTCCCACCCTAACATAGCTCCTCTAACAAGTACAGGGAGCAGCATCAGCCCTTATACATGATCTTCTTCGGCCTTACAAAGGCCTTTGACACTGTCAACCGCGAGGGACTATGGAGCATCCTCCTCCGTTTCGGATGCCCCCAAAAGTTCGTCAACATCCTGCGCCTGCTCCATGATGAGATGCAGACCGTGATCCTTACCAACGGATCCAATACCGACCCAATCCACGTCCGGACCGGGGTCAAACAGGGCTGCGTCATCGCCCCAACCCTCTTCTCAATCTTCCTAGCTGCCATGCTCCACCTCACAGTTAACAAGCTCCCCTCTGGAGTGGAACTAAACTACAGAACCAGTGCGAACATGTTCAACCTTCGCCGTCTCCAGGCCAGGTCCAAGATCACCCCAACCTCTGTCGTCGAGCTACAGTACGTTGACGACGTCTGTGTCTGTGCATATACAGTGGCATAGTCGACGTATTTACTGATGCATATGATAGCATGGGCCTTATGCTAAACATCCAGAAGACAAAGGTCCTCCATCAGCCTGTCCTCGCCGCACAGCACTGCCCCCCAGTCATCAAGATCCACGGCGTGGCCCTGAACAACGTGGACCATTTCCCATATCTCTGGAGCCTCTTATCAACAAGAGCAGACATTGATGACAAGATTCAACACTGCCTCCAATGCACCAGTGCAGCCTTCGGCCGCCTGAGGAAAAGTGTTCTAAGACCAGGCCCTTAAGTCTGCCACCAAGCTTATGGTCTGCAGGGCTGTAGTAATACCCGTCCTCCTGTATGGCTCAGAGACATGGACCATGTACAGTAGACACTTCAAGTCAATGGAGAGATACCACCAACAATGTCTCCGCAACATCCTACAAATCCCTTGGGAGGACAGATGCACCAACATTAGTGTCCTCGACCAGGCCAACATCCCCAGCATTGAAGCACTGATCACACTTGATCAGTTCCGCTGGGCAGGCCACATTGTCTGCATGCCAGTCACTAGATTCCAAAGCAAGCGCTCTACTCGGAACTCCTTCACGGCAGACGAGCCAAAGGTGGGCAAAGGAAACGTTACAAGGACACCCTCAAAGCCTCCCTGATAAAGTGCAACATCCCCATCGACACCTGGGAGTCCCTGGCCAAAGATTGCCCTAAGTGGAGAAAGTGCATCCGGGAGGGCGCTGAGCACCTCGAGTCTCATCGCCGAGAGCATGCAGAAATCAAGCACAGGCAGCGGAAAGAGCATGCGGCAAATCTGTCCCACCCTCCCTTACCTTCAACGACTATCTGTCCCACCTGTGACCGAGACTGTGGCTCTTGAATTGGACTGTTCAGCCACCTAAGGACTCATTTTAAGAGTGGAAGCAAGTCTTCCTCGATTCCGAGGGACTGCCTATGATGATGATGATGATGCTTCCTAATCTTCAACCAATTTCTTATATAATCCCAGATTTAACTTTGAATTACCATTGCTTTTAACTGAAATAGTAGCCTGTCAAGAGGAACTTTGCCACGTGCTTTTTGGAAGTTTAGCTGTATTATATCCTTTCCTCAAAAACTCAGAGGTTGGATGGGCAAAATCTTCCTTCTGTGAATCCTATGGAGAGAAGGAAAATCTTAGATCTGTGCATGTTTGTAAATGTGTCTAAATAAGTGCACAGATTTGTGCCTAGAAAAGCAAAATTGGATTCACAATTCTTTGTTTGCCTTGATGAAAAAAAATTATTCTTCTGCTCGGACATTTTTTCTGTAAAAGCTTCAGGCTATCTGGTTGGATGCAGTTAAACTGATCCTATGCCACCATTTAGGGATTTGATGCAGCTGAGACTGCTAAAATGATTGAAACATTCTCACCTTTGAATCAAGAATTTACACCTGATTTATTTTAATTTTCTCTCCAGAGAACCAATTAACAAACTGCACCAAGTCTTGAGCAAGCCAAGATTATCAAATATATTCATTACTCAGTATGCTTTATGTGTTTCTTAAGCATGCATGTCACATTACATTCCCCGTTTGACTCATTACAAAGGGACAGTATAGTGTGAAGGGTATTCAGCAAGACTTTGTCATATCATGATGGGTCAGTTTCTGTTAGAAGATGTGTACAGTAGGCCTGTGAACCAGTAAAGAATGTGGAAATGGAAATGCAGCACTTTCTGCTGGATGTGAGTTATCAAACTATGCTTAGATGCTCCTGCTAAGAAACATAGAAACGGAGAAAATAGGTGCAGGAGTAGGCCATTTGGCCCTTCGAGCCTGCACCACCATTCAATAAGATCATGGCTGATCATTCCCTCAGTACCCCTTTCCTGCTTTCTCTCCATACCCCTTGATCCCTTTAGCCGTAAGGGCTATATCTAACTCCCTCTTGAATATATCCAATGAACTGGCATCAACGACTCTCTGCGGTAGGAATTCCACAGGTTAACAACTCTCTGAGTGAAGAAGTTTCTCCTCATCTCAGTCCTAAATGGCTTACCCCTTATCCTTAGACTGTGTCCCCTGGTTCTGGATTTCCCCAACATCGGGAACATTCTTCCTGCATCTAACCTGTCCAATCCTGTCAGAATTTTATATGTTTCTGAGATCCCCTCTCATCCTTCTAAACTCCAGTGAATACAGGCCCAGTCGATACAGTCTCTCCTCATACGTCAGTCCTGCCATCCCGGGAATCAGTCTGGTGAACCTTTGTTGCAATGTCAGAATGTACTGCACATGGTATATGACAAAATGCAATATCATGTGCTTCTAAAATTCCTGTGTGCCATTCTACCCTCTGTTCAGAAGGCGGTACAGTGGGAAATATGTGGGATAGTCCCATAAAGACACAGGATTGGAAGCTTTAGGCATCTGGTTAGATTCAGTTAAATTGACTGGAAACAGAGGGTAGGCTGGTAAGTGTAAATTATTATTGTAAATATAATTTTAAAGCATATCCTCAGAATGTTCTGCCCTGAAAGTACTGGGAAATGCAGTGGTATCAGTTCCACAGGTAGGGTCCACGTGTTGATAACTCAACCAAGTTGTCATTATTCATGTCTGAGCCAAGACAGCAATTTGCTTTTCCTTTACATGAAAATGATTGGCCTCATCAAAGCAGTTTAGGTGTTCAGTTGTGTATGATTTTAAACTTATGTGCCATCAGAAAGGCAGTATATGTTAGTGCCACTAATCATTGGGCCACTTTGGAAGTATTTCTAAAATTAATATGAACAGGGCAAGAGCATTTCACATCATACATATAGAGGCATTTATTATTTTCTAAAATGCTGTGCACCATCCCTAAGTGAGAGAGCAGGCAACAAACACCCGACTCACAGGGTTTTACCAGTAGGCTTCATCACAGGCTATTAGGAAGTAAGCAGATACGTCCTTAGTGTTCTTCTGTTCTTCTCTCCCTTACATTGGGTAAGTTCCTAATATCCTTTTCACTCAAAGGTTGAGCTGTGTGGGGAATTATGGCCATAAACCTGTGTCCTGTCACTCGGTGTCTCATATGTGTTGATACTTCAAAATGCTGTGCTAGCGTGATGCCAAATGTTTGAATTAGCATGGATCTGCTCCAATAAAGGTTCACTCTATGCAGAAGTTCAGAGTTCAAGTTAATTCCTTGTCCTTTATTGCACCAAAACTGATTAGAAGATTACATGGACGATATTCCATGTAATGCTCAGGTTTATTTTCAAACTTCTAGCATTTTCAGTTTTTAAATCTATATATAAATACAAAGGACCCAAATTCCAGGGCTTTAGTGGCCATCATTTGAGTGGGAGCAGAGGGCCAGGGATTAGTGGCAAAATCTGCTTCCTCTAGGATTCTTCTTCTTTCTGGTATTACTGAAATATTCCGACAGAGGTGAGTGGCTACTTCATCAGAGTGTCTATTGACACCATTGTGTCAGCCAATGAGTTGGAGGTGGGGTGGGACTAATGGCAGGACTTGCAGCATTTAACAGTAAATAAAGCACTCAGGAGAGTCTACTTAAACAGCCCACTACAACAGTCTACTGAGTCGATTTAAAATAAATCTCTACGAACTATAGCAAAAAGAACTCATGAGCAAAACTACAGCAACATCTCCCACTAAAAGCAGGGTGATTACGCCAGCAAAAGTGAGTGGAGGATAGTTACATACAAATTATGTGCATAAAATCAGTCCCAGTTAGTTACAGCAGTAGGATCTCCAGTGTAGTTGATGGGGTAATTACCCAATCATCTCCATTCTGGCCAGGAATAGTGGTGTCACTATATACATCCCTACTTCATCTGCTGTGCCCCTCACACCGCCCCCAGTGCCATGATGTCAGTTTTGGAGATGGAACTGGTGGGATCCTGAGCTTCCCCAAGAATACAATTGTTGGACTTGCCATCTCCCTGAACATTACTTCCTCCAGCGACCACTCCCCTCTCCTTCCCCAACTAATCAGCCTTCCCACTAGCTGACCCCTTTACTGAGCAACATTCCTACCAGCAAGACCAATTTAAATAACAGACTCATACCAGGCACATGGAGTATGGACTAATGAGTACAGGCAGGAAAGGGACAGAAAATCAGTGGTGGGGCAGGGGAAAAGCAGTGGTTGGGTCGCTGAGAAGGGAATCAGTAGCCGGAGCACTGGAGGCCCATGTTATTTGAACGTAGGGTCAGGTAGGGGACCACTGCTCCTTCTGGCTCTAAATTCAGATAAATATATTTTTAAAACTTACCTTGCTTGCGTCTAAACAGGCAGTCCCTTTAAAGACTGCCCGTTAGGCCACATGTAGGCCTGGTTTTTCCAAGTGCAGCCTGCACTGACGCCAGTTGCCTCAGGGAAAACCAATCTTGCTGCCCGCCATTTTGGAGGCATTTAGCGCCTAAAAATGGGCACTGCGCAGCCCAATTTCTAGACTATTATTTCTCACCAATTTTCAATATATTTTTTATTATATATAAGTTTATTATGATTTATAGCACAATTGAAATTCAATAACAATGACTATGATATAATCAAAATGGAGGTTTATGATTTGTAAGCAATGTATTTTTTACAACCTAGCTACAATCAATCAATCATGCAATATACATGATATCATAACACCTATTGATGGGAATTTCAATCTGTTCAATTATTTGTGACAAGGCAACACACTTTCTATATGCATTCATTAATGAAACGATGATTCAGAAATAAACTTGCAGAACCTGTGCCAACACTCTAGAAACTTAAAATGCAGGATACAAAGATTGTCTCACAACATTGATTTTATAGTTTCTGTTAACATTTTGTTTGAAATAGTAACCAATTTTCTGACATAAAAAATAAGTAATGCTATTTTGTATCCTAGAAGTTTATTCAATATAAAATGAAATAACCAATTTTAGTTTTAGAGTAAAAATGGTTAGTAACTGACCTCATACCAGTTTCTATTTGTAGAAAACTGCCAACTATTTAAAGTACAATCCATCAGTATAAGGATACTCTGTAGACCAAACCTCAGAGAGGAGTGACATGGCAGGCGAAAGTGACTCTCAAGGCTGACCTAAATTTGCCAGGCTGGCTGTCAGAGGACTCAAAGGAAATCTGATATCTATGCAGTAAGATGACAAGAGATGCTTAGTGTGCAGTATATTCATGCTCTATGGCACAGACGGTAGACTGGAAAATTTGGAGATGTGTGTCCTAACTTCAGTTGTATTTACACTTGAGCTCATCCATAGCCATGGGACATTGCAAAAGGTAGACTACTGTAGTTAGCAGCTTGATGAAATAACTAATCTGGTTGTGTGCTCAGATGGAGAAATAGGATCTAATTCAGCACTGTGCACTCTGATTATAGAGACCTGATCCTGCACAGTTTCTCTGGCGATCTTGCTCCGTGAACTCCTGGCAGGATGGGTGGGTTTCTTTGGCTCCATCCTTGTCAGGAGCAGCCTCCAATTCAAGATAATACACATAGTATCTTGGTGGAGGTTGTCATGTATGTATGCTTGGGTTTACTAGCCACCAGGTGGCGCCACTATCAGAGGCCAGTGGGCTGTGCGCACCTGTGTGTGGCCCAGGTATAAAAGACCAGCTATCTTGTAATGTAATCATTTTGGGCCCTAATAAAGTAGAGCCAGGTTTGTACGTCGGAGAGGCGGAGCGGGGAGATCGAGGAGGCCTACCAGAGGCCCAACGTCAGGGAGCAATGTCAGGAGTTTATCGTTGGAGAGGCGGAGCGGGGAGATCGAGGAGGCCTACCATAGGCCCAACGTCGATGAGCAGCGTCGGTAGTTCGTCGTCGGAGAGACGGAGCGGGGAGATCGAGGAAGCCTACCAGAGGCCCAACGTCGAGGAGCAGTGTCGTAAGTTCGTCGTCGGAGAGGCCAGCCGGTGCAGCTGCAGCAGGGAGAGAAGGCAAAAAAGAAGCAGAAAGAAATCGAAAGGTGACGCCACAGCCAAGGGGCTAAGTGATTGGTGAGTAGTTTCTCTTTTTCTTTTCTTTAACAGTAAGTAACCTTTTAGCATTGTTTTTGCCAAATTAAGATAATCTAAGGGTTAAGTCATGGCAGGAGATCTCGGACACATGTTATGCTCCTCCTATACTTTGTGGGAAGTGAAAGACGCTTCCAGTGTCCCTGATGAATATATATGCAGGAAGTGCATCCACCTGCAGCACCCGACAGACCGCATTGCGGCACTGGAGCTGTGGGTGGATTTACTCTGGAGCATCTGCGATGCTGAGGGTGTTGTGAATAGTATATTTAGTGAGTTGGCCACACCGCAGGTAAAGGGTACACAGCCAGATAGGGGATGGGTGACCAACAGGAAGAATAATGGAAGGAAGGTAGTGCAGGGGTCTCCTGCGGTCAACCTCCTGCAAAACAGATACACTGCATTGGGTACTGTTGAGGGGGATGACTCATCAGGGGAGAGCAGCAGCAGCCAAGTTCATGGCACCATGGGTGGCTCTGCTGCACGGGAGGGCAGGAAAAAGAGTGGAAGAGCTATAGTGGTAGGGGATTCAATTGTAAGGGGAATAGATAGATGTTTCCGCGGCCGCAACTGAGACTGAGGGTCAAGGATGTCTCGGAGCGGGTGCAGGACATTTTGAAGAGGGAGAGTGAATAGCCAGTTGTCGTGGTGCATACAGGTACCAACAATATAGGTACAAAACGGGATGAGGTCCTATAAGATCAATATAGCGAGCTAGGAGCTGAATTTAAAAGTAGGACCTCAAAAGTAGTAATCTCAGGATTGCTACCAGTGCCACGTGCTAGTCAGAGTAGGAATCACAGGACAGTTCAGATGAATACGTGGCTTGAGGAGTGGTGCAGAAGGGAGGGATCCAAATTCCTGGGATATTGGAACTGGTTCATGGTCTGCACCTGGGCAGGACCGGAACCAATGTCCTAGGAGGAGTGTTTGCTCGTGCTGTTGGGGAGGAGTTAAACTAATATGGCAGTGGGGTGTGGGAACCTATGCAGGGAGACAGAGGGAAGTAGATTGGGGGCAGAAGCAAAAGATAGAAAGAAGAAAAGTAAAAGTGGAGGGCAGAGAAACCAAAGGCAAAAAGCAAAAAGGGCCACATTACAGCA